>NC_079209.1:29747346-30099846 GCF_026745355.1 Beta vulgaris subsp. vulgaris
CTAATTTGAACTATCATTTTTGACTTTTGACAATAAATATTTAACTTACCTTCAACCATTTCCCAAGCAAACTTCCAAGCAATCTTCCTTATTGTACAGTCGGGGAAACGCATATATGCTTGTAAAATGGGTTATAGTGCCATACAATTCCATCCAATATCTCACTTATAAGCACAAATAAAATAAGTTTATCTTCCTCCTCAATGTCCAATTCGTCAAACGAGGGAATGCCCATTTCCTCGAATGATGGGTCTGCCACCATATCAACAAATGGAAGTTCGGTTCATCAAGGGGTTACTGTACCAAGAAAATGCATGTTGTTCAGCAAGAGGGCTGACGTAGACGACTAGGATGTTGAGTATCATATGAGCGTGCACAAGCCACTACGTTTCATGTAAGAGGACTATATATGCACATAGAGTCAGAGTCAAGGCAACTGATTTGAGTTTCGTATACCATGAAAAATTATTACAACATGATAATACCCCAAATACGTACAAGCTTAACACCACCAATGATGTCATTCTCGTTTATAAGAAGGTTATACAAAATTTTTGTCTATGAAAGTTGTGTTACGATTTACATGAATACAATTTTGTAGTACATGAAAAACTTAAATTATATGATTCTTCTAACAAATATGACACCGACAAAGGATTCTGGTGACTCCTGTAGTGAACGAAAATAAGTGCACAACCTTCACGTCAAAGATCTACTCACATGTCCAAATGTTGAGCGATTTTGCATGTCGAAAGACACTCTTATGTTGGGGTTTACGAACGATGGGCGGCAAGTTAAGTGGTGGTTCAAGAGAAAGTAACATTGTGCGTCGATACTATATCTTCGACCTAGAAGGCGACGATGACATTGAAGGTAGAGCTGAGATATAAAATTTATGCACCACAAATGAAAGAGACAGCTGAAGAGATGATATAATAAAGGATCCAAATTAAATCGTATAAAGACAAGAGAAGAACAAAGACCAACAAGAGGATAAGGAGCCATTTTGAAATGGGGAGGACCGCAAAGAATATACCAAATGAATATGGAACTATCACACCTATTGCATGACTATTTTAAATAACTTTAATGTTTAATAATTTTCACTAGTAGAATAATTTTATATTATTGCGTTATGTAAGTGGCCTATTGCTGCATTTCTGAAACTGCAGCAATCGGTAAACCTATTGTCACGGTGTAGCCCCAAACTGCAGCGATAGGCATAGGTTAAAATTTTTTTTTAAAAAAATTAGATCTTCGCTATTTATATATGATTAGGGAGAGTGTAATTTAAAAATAATATTAACTAAAACACAACACACAATTTTTTGCATTTGATTTTGTATATTATATAGAAATTATATTTTTGCAAAACCTTAACTATAAAGTTTCATTTGCGAAGGTAGCAGGAAAGTGAGGTCAACAACGACTTAGGGGTGTTCATAAATATCCGATCCGGTCAATCTGATCTGTTTTTTTGATATCCGATTTGATTTTTTAGTTTTCGGATATATGGGATCAGATACAGATCGAAAATTTACATTTTTGGATATTTGAAAATATTCGAAACATGAAAATTTTTCTGTTTTTTCTCGAAATTTTTCTATATCCGATCTGAAATATCCGCTTTCAAGGTCAAATGTCGGAAATATCCGATGATTATAGATGATCCAAAATGATGCAGGAGCATCTAGCTTAAACAATCAAGGTCTTCTTCTACATGATCAAAAGGAGAACGTGGTGAAAGAGGTTCAATTTCTTAGCCTAACTAGCTTGGTTTATTCTAAAAAACCTTACTTAAGCACCTTGATTAGGCTAATCCTTTGTTAATCTCTACTTAAACAAGATTAACTAATACTAATGACACTTTAATCATCATTATGTATTGGTAAATCAAGTTTAGTAAGTGATTAGTAGCCTAATTACATATTTAAGTTATGTTAATCATGCTTTAAGAGCTAAGCTAGTTAGTTTCCTCTAATCCGGTTGTATAAGCTAGTATTAGGAGTTGTTTTGCTGCATTTTTGGTGCCACCTCAAGCTGAATTGAAGACTTAGGGAAGAGTAGAAGCCCATATGAAGCTCACATGGCAAGGAGAGCTCCATCCAATGAGAAGAGAAGGCTTCAAGGCAAGGTATGCTGCTGCCAGCCTTCCCAGCGTCCCATCAGGCTTCTCTTTGAAGCTTTTGGCAGCAATGATTTGTGCTGCAAATTGTATAAGCTTTTGAGGAGTAATAGTTTAATATGTTTACTTTAGTATTCCATTGGTAGTTCTTCTGTTTTGTATTCCAATAGGGTGACTAAGCTAGTTTGTAGGAAGTGTGCTGGAAAGATTGTAATATTTGTTCGTTTTTTATTAGCTTAGTTTGGCATAGCTCTAGTTGTCCAAATCAGCCGAAATTTGGACACAATGTAAAAAAAATGTTAGCTTTGTACTCTTTTTAGAATTAAGACATTTGAATCAAAATTGAAAGAGTTATACTCAAAACCATAAGCTGTGTCTTATTGTTCCTTTCGGTCAGATTTAGACCCTTTACAAATCTTTGCTTAATTCTATCACTTAATCGTTGAATTAGTGATTGAACTCAAAGTGGATGCAAGTTAGAAGCTTTTGTTATAACTTGATCTTAGATTGGTGGTATTTGGATTGTGAAAGTTGGTGGTTGTTCAATCTAATTGAACCGGTTTGTAACAAACGTTTATGTTCTCTTTCTTTGTTCTTGTTTCTTTCTTTGAATGCTCTTGAATACTTAATCAATATGTATCATTTGGTATCAGAGCTGTAGGTTGATTAAGAGCATTCTAATTCATCCCTTAAACACATTAAACACACAAACAAAACCCAAACACAATCCCCCCCCAAAATCGAACCTATTCTAAGCCCAAACACACTCTTTTCTTCTTTGTAGCCTAACTTTCATTGAGGTTGAATCAATCATGAGTGGAGGTGAAGAAAATCAGTTTAAAAGAGGTATGAATGTGCATGAAGCAAGGATGGTGGGATTGGAGAATCAAATGGCCACTTTGAGTGAGCAAATGGCTAATTTGATGACTGTTGTAAGAGAAGGGTATAGAGGGCCTTTAAGGAGAGATAATGTGGAGGATGAAGGAGTAGCTTATGATAGTAGTGAGGAGGTTCTTTCTGAATCTTCAAGAACTAGGAGTAAACCACAAAAGAAAGATGACTTTAGAGACATAAAGCTAGAAGTTCCAGAGTTTGATGGAAACTTAAATCCGGATGTGTTCTTAGAATGGATGTCTAGGTGTGATCGAATTTTTGAGCTTAAGGAGTATGATGATGCTAAGGCTTTCAAGATTGCAGTAGATAAGCTAAAGGGGTATGCATCCCTTTGGTGGGAGAATGTTGTTTTAGCTAGAAATAGAAAACAAAAGCCTAAACTTAAGAGTTGGAGTAAGCTTAAAAAGAAAATGAGGGAGAAGTTTTTACTATCTACTTACACCCTTGATTTGTATAACAAACTTATTGAATTAACTCAAGACCATAAAGGGGTAGAACATTACATCCATGAGTTTGAAAAGTTGTTAATGAAATTGGATGTACAAGAGAGAGAGGAGCAAACAATGTCTAGATTTCTAGGAGGCTTAGAAAAGGACATTAGGAGGAAGGTGGAAATACATCCTTATTCTACCTTAGATGAACTCTTTAAGTTAGCGCTTAAAGTTGAAAAACACATTAAGGAGAAGAAGAAGAAACCTTTTGTGAAGGGAACTACCTAGTCTAAGGGAGTTTCTAATGTCAAAACACCATACACATCTCCTTACACCCCTAAAAGTGACAGTTTGAAGGTGGTTGATAAAGGGAAGAAAGTAGTGGATGAAACCTCAAAAAAATCTGTTGTGAAGTGCTTTAAGTGTCATGGTTATGGTCATTATCAAGCTCAATATCCTAATAAGAGAGTAATGACTTTAATTGACATAAAAAAACATTGAAGAATTGATAAGAGGTTTTTAGTATGTCGTTCAGGCACTAAGAACCGCTTTCCAAACAATATTTATAATCCTAACAAGCAACTACTAATGGAATAGTAAGGGCAAGTCAAGGGTCGATCCACAGGGAAAATGGGATTGATTAGAGTCTATCTAGTCTAGACTACCTAATTGAAAGGTATTTGGGGTTTGAAAGATGTTTGGTAACAACTAAGACTATCTAACAGCTAGAACAAGCAAATCACGAGTTTAAATATCAAATAAAAGACACTAGAGTTAAGGTTACTAGTATGAATAAGAACGGATGATGATTGTTAATGCGATTGCGAAGCAACAGAGACGATTATGCAAGGTTTAGTTTTCCTCTAAATTACTTGAGTCCTCTCTCGAATGGTCCTCAAGAGTAATCACTCAATCAATCAACTAAATCCTCTCTCGAATGGTCTTTAGTTAATTGATTAAGCGATTCGATAAGTTTGGAAAACCCCTAATGAAGGATCCCCTTAATTTCCATCCAATATCTTGGTATAGAAATTAAGTTGATTCTTGGGGATGATAAAAGAGTTCAAAATCCGGTTTAAGAACGTTTGAAATCAAAATATCAAAGTATAGATGTGATCAATATCTATCCTAAGGTCTCAAACACCAAGATCAATGCATAATTTTCTCTAAATAATCACAATCACATCAACATCATATTAAAACCCTAATCCATACTTTCACCCTAACCCTAGATTATGAAACTACTCACTAATCATGGAGTTAAAGCAATTAAACAATGAATCTATGACTAATCAGGATTAAACATGATTAAGAAATGATTAAACTAATAGAAATCGCAATTATTAAACTCAGAAAATGAAGATCTATAAATAATATGAGAACATAAACAACACCAAGAGAATGAAATAAAAACTAAAACTTTGAATTGAATTGAATAAAAAGTACCTTGAATGTAAATCGAATCACAAACTATGATCTCTAATCTCAATTACCAATGAAAACTAAAGTGTTTTCTCTCTAATACAAAACCCTAAAAAGTTGTGTGAAAGATAGAATAAAGCGTAAGTCCCCAACTCCTCTCGAAAAGAGGGTTTAATGATCGATTGTTTTTTTTTCCGGATCGTGAGGTGCGGGCGCACCAAAAGGAGGTGCGGGCGCACCTTGCTCAGGTGCGGGCGCACCAGACTTCAGGTGCGGGCGCACCTGAGTCTTCTGCCTCAGGGTGGACTCTCTTCGTCAAAGGTGCGGGCGCACCAGATTAAGGTGCGGGCGCACCAGATGAAGGTGCGGGCGCACCAAATGTAAGGTGCGGGCGCACCAATGTAGTCTGATTTTGTGCTCCATAATTGGTCGATGGTGCGGGCGCACCAGTGGCTTGTGCGGGCGCACCATCGTGTGCGGGGCATACCAAGCGCACCTCACAGGCTACCTTTCAGCCTCTAGCTCAATCCCTTATGCCATGTCTCGCATTTCTCGACCCCGAAGAGGGCAATACCTGCAATAGAAACACGAACAAACATGGTGAAAGCATATGTGCTAGAAATTCGATCGAAATAGATCGAAAATCTAGCAAAATGTCACTATGACCAGAGATGATCACGTGAATGAAATAGAAGGGAAAAGTGGAGAAAGAAGAAGAAGAAAAGGAGGAAAAGGGAGCTAAAACAAGCCAAAAGAAGGTCATAAAGTGCGTTAGAAACGCACTTATCAAACTCCCCCAAGCTTAGCGTTTTGCTTGTCCTCAAGTAAACCAAGAATGAGAGTGAAGGAGAGAAAAAGAAAAAAAAAAAAAAAATAAAAAGAAAAGGGAAACATGCAACAACCTAACCTATATGCTCTAAATGCAAGGTTACAAACATGACATGCAAGCTAAATGAGTTCATATCAAGATTTAGGAGACCAACCAAACACAAGGGGGAAGATGATTAGGAAGCACAAGAGTGACTCTAAGGTCTCAATCCACCGATCAACCGAGTCTTTTTGAAAGAAAGCTTTCCAAGAATGATTTCTCACTCTTCTCCACTTCCAAGACCCAAGTTTGACTCCTCCCTAGGGATGCTCAACCATAATTGCTCGCCTCTACCATGTTTTGATGACCCTCATCATGACTTGCACAAAATCTCACCCGCCACTACTAAATAGATCAAGTCCAATCTAGAAGTCAAAAGGGGCTTTGTTAAGGTTGTAAGGGGCTAGGTTAGGGGTGTGGATCATATTCTAGGAATGTGGTGCAAAAAGGGTAAGTGGAGTCAACTAGGGGTAAATACTCCCCCAAGCTAGTCCTAACACTATTCTCAATTAAAGAACTCTCACACATATCCTTGAATTTCACTTGTTTCTTTTTCACTTTTGTGAACTTTTTCCTTTTTCTCATCAATTTGATCTTTCTTTCTTTTCATTTTCAATAATAAACCAAATCAAACAATAAGAACTTTATTTTTTATTTATTTATTTTTTTTTTTTATATTTCTTTGTCTTTCTTTTCACAAAATTTTTCAACTTTTACCATCATACAAGCTCATTAACTCTCTTTCAACCAAGACTTAATATCAAAACCACTTAACTCAACAAAACTACACATGTACTCCACTTTGGGGAAAGTTTGGCCATGACTCATTATGTGGGTTAAGCAAAAATAGGATAGAAAGGCTCAGATGGGTTGAGAAGCGAATATTATGCGGGTATTCAAGCTTTTGGCTCTGTAGCTCCTATTACTAGCAAAAGAAACGCCCTAAATCATTCTTCTAGAGGCTCGTCTTATGTAATCTTGGGGAGCTAAAATGCAAGTCACAAGTTAGGCGATCAATGGTGAGGGTTGTGAGTGAGTCTTACGAGGTTCTTGGCCCTCCTTCGGGATTCATCGCACAAGGGGCAAGGCAATCCATTCATCCAACTCGCCTAATTTCAAAGAGACTCTACCAAAAGTTATTGGTTTCAAAAGACGCCTAAAGTCACAACAGGCTTCCAAAATCATCAAGTCTAATATAAGGAAGGTCTTCCAATCAAGTCATGAACTCTTTAGCCACAAATCATGCATGCAACCAAGCTATCCTAAATGCAGAATTTTTTTTTTTTTTTTTTTTAAAAATAAGCAAGGCAAAAGGATAAGACAAAAAAAGAAACTACCAAAGCACAGCTGTACATGTGAAGAGAAGTCAGCAGGGTGGAGGATGTCAATACCACAACAGAAACAATCACCAATAACAACCGAGAACCAATGAGCCCCTAACTTCTAACCGTCTACGACCCCGAAACTCCCTAAGATATAGACATACAAGCAAGTCCCCCAAGCTTAACAAAACTCCGCGCTCGGAGTTGCAAAAGGAGGGAGAGGGAGGGGGTTAGGAAAAGCTCCTAATAGTTCCCACCATCCCCCCCATCGGGAGGGGGGTAAGGGGGGAAATACCCACCAGAGGACCCATCATAGTAGGATGGGTAGTGGGGGTAAGGACGGAATGAAGGCTCCTCAAATGGCCCTTCTCGAGGGTCGAAAAAGGGGGTAGTGGGGATGGTTAGGGAAGGGAGGCTCATGTCCGGAGTGGACATTGGCGAGGTGAGTGCGCCAAGCCACCCTAGACACATGGTCCAGGTCGGTGCGGATACCGGCAAGAGTAGCCGTAACCGCATGGTGATTGGCCTCCTGAGAGGCCTGCATCTGCTAAGGCTGCCATGACAGAGCCCATGTCGAAGGATTGAGAGGAAGAAGCTTCGGCCACCTCAGGAATGCGGTGGTCGGGCCTCGGACCTCTCGGAACGCGGGGATCGATCTCCATAGGCATGGGCTCGGGGATAGCCCGTGGGATGTCATGGCAGGGGGAACCGCCCAACGGTTTTCGACGTTAGCTGGGAGGTCCCAAACGAAGTCGGGCCCTATATGACAGTAAGGTCGCCCCCCCACAAGCCAGATGCAGTTTTCCTTTTTATATTGCGCAGAAATTTCATCTGCTGCAAGCTGGCACCATCCAATCTGTTGGACTGGCCAACAGTAGGCATGCTGGCTTCCAAGCGAGCCAAGTCATCGGTCAAGTCAAGGTAAGATGCTAGCCGGGTGACCATGCCCCACAAAGAATCTCCCCAGTCACCGTTGTACCCCCCGAATTTCCTGCAGTCGGTTGAGGAGGAGAGCAGCAAAGTTAATGCGGGCTCTATGGTGAGCCCCTCAGTGGCCAACCAGAGAACCAGCAGCTCGTCCTTCCGCAACTGCCCGACTTCCTGTTTAGGAAAGATGGTGTAAACCAACATCCTATGGAAGTAGCGGAGAGCAAGGTGGATGATCTCCGACGCTTTGGACGAGTTCGTTCGAAACGAAGTCGTACCGTTGGTGATCTTTGCCCACCACTCTTGCTCATTGTATCCCTGCCAGATGACGCCCAAAGGGGCATCGCAGGGGGCTCGAGGGTCCATCCCAAACGCCTCACAGAATTCGTCAAAAGACAGTGCTCTAGCTTGATTAAACATGCGAAATTGAATAGTTAGAACACCTGTCACATTACTTACGTTCAACGTACTCAAGAACTCGAGAGTGAGTTGATCGTAAGTAGGTTCATGAATATCGAGGAAGTCCGATAACCCGACATTATCTGCCATCTCCCTTATCATCGACTCGATGTTAAGGTAGTTGCAGGTAGTGAGGTCATAGAACTTAGTGGGACGAAACGTGCGCTCAGAAAGTTGTTGGAAAATTTGTTTATGAGCGGCGTTTGGAAACTTTAGAGCATAAAGGGGAGGGGGATGCGAGCTAGACGAAGGTCCTTGTGAAGAAGACCCCGTCTTTGCTCGCTTAGACCTGGATGAGCCTTCACCACCACTTCTTCCCATGGTGAAAAAGAATATTTGTTTGGCAAAAAGGGAAGGAGAAGTGATGTTCTGCTGCAAAGACACAACCACAAAGCGGACTCTCTACACAAAGAAACACGCAAAAGAAAAAAAAAACAAAAACACACAAAAAGAAAAATCAAACCACACAAAAGGGAAAACACACAAAAAAAAAAAGAAAAATAAAAACTAAGCCTAAGATCTACCAGCTAGCCATCCACAATTAGTAGCAACAAAGTTGCTAGCAATCAAGAGTTTCACCACTCAAAGAGACTTTCAAGCCAATTTCGCCAAACCAACCACAATTATGCACATAAAGCAACAACACCTCACAATTTCAGCAATGTAGTTCTCACAAAGTAAGAATATTATGAATTTATCACAAACCACAAAAATTGCATATGTTCACCACATCACCAAACACAAAAATGACAAAAGTTCATGAACAATCAAAAGAAATTAGGAAAAACAAGCATGCAATCTAAAAGAAAACAACTAGAAGTCCAATTTAGTAGATTATTGATGAAAAAGCAAAGATTAGAAGGGAGTTACCAACATGGAGATGAAAATCCCCAATTTTGAAACCCTAGAAATCGAATCCTTGCAAAACCCCCAATTTTTGTGCTTTGAATGTTGTAGAGAAGATGGAGGAAGATTTTGGTGAGATTTGCCCTTGAAAGTCGCCGGAAAAGGGTGTAAAGTCGCCGGATCTAGAGAGGAGGAAGAGAGAGAAAGTGAGTGAGTGTGAGAGAGAGTTTGAAAATATGAGGAAAAGAGGAGAGAGAGGCCCGAAAATAATATTGCCCAGCCGGTTTGGTGCGGGCGCACCTCACTGGTGCGGGCGCACCAACCGAAATTTTTTTCAAAAAATACAATCGGTGCGGGCGCACCAACAGGAGGTCGGCGCACCTCTCCCTTCTGTTTTTTCCAAAAAATTCGTAGGCTTTGGTGCGGGCGACCACGTCGAGGTGCGGGCGCACCAAAGTCTACTGTTTTGTCAAATCAGTCGACAGAAGTGGTGCGGGCGCACCTTGTGTGGTGCGGGCGCACCGTTTCTTTCAAAAAAATTTTTTTTTTTAAAAGGGTGCGGGCGCACATGGATATGGTGCGGGCGCACCAAAGGCTTCTGTTTTTTCTGAAAATCGTTTGCAAAATTTGGTGCGGGCGCACCTTGTCTAGGTGCGGGCGCACCAAAGTTTTTTTCGAAAATTTTTCTCATGTGCGGGCGCACATTGAACAGGTGCGGGAGCACCTAACCCGTCTGATTTGTACATATTTCTTCTCCAAAACACTCAATTCACTCAACTTCTCATAAAAATTCAGATGTTCCAATGTACCTCTCATGGCTGACTGATAAATCAAAAGCGTAACTGACAAAGAAAAAAAAAAATAAAAGAAAGGAAGAGAGAAAGAAGAGAAACGGGTTGCCTCCCGTGTAGCGCTTGTTTTAAGTCATTAGCTTGACTAAAAAGGATACATCCATCATGAGAGTCGCTCAGGTGAGCGAAGAATCAAGCAACCAATGGAGCCAACAGCATGCGAATCAGTAGAGCTTTAATCGTTGACCGTTCACCCAGAATGGACCGTTCTCACCCATAACCTCATAAGCCCCATAAGGAGTAGTCTTCAACACGGAGAAGGGACCCGACCACTTTGACTTTAACTTTCCGGGGAAAAGCTTTAGTCTTGAGTTGAACAACAAGACTTGTCCCCAACCCGGAAATCTCGTTGTTGAATCCGGTTGTCGTGCCATTTCTTCGTTTGCTCTTTGTATAGTCTAGAACTCTCATAAGCGTCAAAACGAAATTCCTCCAGTTCTACTACTTTCTTTCGAGCTTCTCCCGCCAATGTAGATCCATGTTGAGCTCCTTAACTGCCCACCAAGCCTTGTGCTCAAGCTCAACCGGCAAAGACATGCCTTGCCATACAAACAAGGGATAGACCTATGGGCGTCTTGAAAGCCGTGCGAAGAGCCCAAAGAGCGTCATCAAGTTTCAAAGACCAATCCTTTCGTGTCCTATTGACCACACGCTCAAGAACATTTTTAACCTCTCGATTCGAAACCTCAACTTGGCCTTGTGTTTGGGGGTGATAAGGAAGACCTACTTTGTGATTCACCCCGTATTTCTTCAATAATGCTTCTAATTGCTTTTTGGCGAAGTGTGAACCACCATCACTGATCAATACACGGGGCACCCCAAATCGAGGGAAGATGATCTTCTTCAGAAGCTTGGTGACTACCTTATGGTCATTGGTGGGAGAGGCAATGGCTTCCACCCATTTGGTCACGTAGTCGACCGCAACAAGAATATATACATTCCCACAGGAAGGAACGAATGGGCCCATAAAATCGACCCCCAGACATCAAACGGCTCAACCTCAAGAATGTTCTGTTGAGGCATCTCGTGTCGCTTTGTGATGCCACCACTCCGTTGACATCTATCACAAGCCACCACAAATGTTCGGGCATCCTTATGCAATGTTGGCCAGAACATACCACATTGGAGCACCTTAGCAACAGTTTTGCTTGCTCCACCATGTCCTCCACATGCCAAAGTATGGCAATGATGCAAAACCGAGGCCATCTCATGATTAGGAACACACCTCCTAAACACGCCATCAGCACACTTCTTAAAAAGGAGCGGGTCATCCCAGTAGAACCTCGAAACTTCTTTAAAGAACCGCTTCCTTTGTTGGGAAGTAAAACCATGAGGTTCAATCCCACAAGCCAGATAATTTGCATAATCAGCGAACCATGGAACCTCATTGTTCAGAATGGCGAACAAGGCTTCTTCTCTCAAATCGTCCTCGATAGGAATCTCCTCCAGATTGTCAGGAGGGAGGCGTGAAAGATGGTCAGCTACCACATTCTCCGTCCCCTTCTTCTCTTTCATCTCAAAATCAAACTCCTGAAGAAGCAACACCCACCTAATGAGCCTAGGCTTAGCATCCTTCTTACTCATCAAATACCGGACCGCAGAATGATCCGTATACACCACGCCTTATTACATGTCAAGTAGGAACGGAACTTGTCAAAAGCAAATACCACGGCCAACATTTCCTTTTCCGTAGTTGCATAGTTCCGTTGAGCATCATCCAGAGTCCTACTTGCATAGGCTATCACATGTAGCCTCCCTTCCTTGCGTTGCCCAAGAACAACTCCCACTGAAAAGTCACTAGCATCGCACATTAGTTCAAAAGGCAAGCTCCAATCCGGAGCTTGCACAATGGGGGCAGAAGTAAGGGCTTTCTTAAGAGTTTCAAAAGCCTTAGTACAAGACTCATCAAACGCAAAATCAACATCTTTCTGAAGTAGATTCGTCAATGGTTTGGCTATTTGAGAGAAATCCTTGATGAAACGTCGGTAAAAACCAGCATGTCCAAGGAAAGCGCGAACTCCCGTCACCGAGTTCGGTGGCGGAAGCTTCTCAATAACCGAAACCTTTGCCGGATCTACTTCAATACCCTTTTTCGACACTTTATGCCCAAGTACAATGCCTTCCTCGACCATAAAGTGACACTTTTCCCAATTCAGTACAAGGTTCGTCTCTTGACACCTTTTTAACACAAATTCAAGATTAACCAGACATGTGTCAAAAGACGAACCACACACACTAAAGTCGTCCATGAAGACTTCAATGGAATCTTCTAGCATGTCAGAGAAGATTGCTGTCATACACCTCTGAAAAGTGGATGGGGCATTACACAAACCAAAGGGCATCCTTCGATATGCAAATGTCCCATACGGACAAGTAAAGGTGGTTTTCTCTTGGTCATCCGGATGAATGGGGATTTGAAAGAATCCGGAATAACCATCAAGAAAACAGAAGTGTGAATGACGAGCAAGCCTCTCCAACATTTGGTCAATGAAGGGAAGGGGGAAATGATCTTTCCGGGTGGATTTGTTCAGTTTCCTGTAATCAATACAGACTCTCCACCCAGTGACAGTCCTAGTTGAGATTGTTTCTCCTTTCTCATTCTCAACTATAGTCATGCCTCCTTTTTTGGAACTACGTGAATCGGGCTCACCCACTTGCTATCTGAGATAGCATAAATGATTCCCGCGTCACGTAGTTTCAAGATCTCCTTTTTACAACCTCTTTGAGGTTGGGATTGAGCCTTCTCTGATGCTCGATGGAGGAGGCATTACTATCGATGAGATGGATACGATGCATAGCAAGAGAAGGGCTTATCCCCTTAAGGTCATCAATCGAATACCCAATGACATCTTTATATTTTTGCAAAATTCCAATCAGTTTTGATATAGAAATGTCATCAAGACTCGAATTGACAATAACAGGATAAGTACATGCATCATCAAGAAAAACATATCTAAGAGAGGAGGGAAGGGGTTTGAACTCTACCTTGGGAGGAGGCTTAGAACACTCCTCTTTTTCAGTGGATGATGCAGCTAGAACCTCAAACGCCTCATCTTGCGTGTCCTCTTCCATGTCCAAGTTAAGGGTGTCGGTAAGTGCAGCATACAAATCGCTCCCAGAAGCATCCACACTCATGGTGTCCTCCACCTCATCTTCCACTAGGCTTACCCGGCAAATTTTCTCCATCATAGGCCTCTTCAGTGTCTTAGAGAACTCGAACACCACCCGCTCATTAGCTACCTCAACCGTGATTGTGTCGTTTTTGCAGTTTATCACGGCACCCAAAGTCTTCAGAGCTTCTCTTCCCAGAATAAGAGGAGTCTCAGGATCTTCCTCCATATCCATCACCACAAAGTCGCATGGTACAAACACATGCCCAACTTGAATCGGTATATCCTCCAACTCACCACAAGGGACTCTCACAGTGCGGTCTGCCAATTGAATCGTTTTGCGCGTAGGATGAAGAGGAAATTTCAGGTGCTTTGCAATAGAAAGGGCATCAAATTGACACTGCTCCAGATCGGCCAGTGCACCCTTAGGTTCTAAGTCACCTATCTTCACTGGCAAGGTGAAACTCCCGGGATCTCTTTGCTTCTTGGGCATAGTTCGTTGCACAAGAGCACTCACTTGGTAAGGTAGGGAGATAAGCTCATCTTCAAGTTTTCGCTTATTGGAGAGGATCTCTTTCAAGAATTTAGCATAAGCTGGCATTTGAGACATAGCCTCAAGGAATGGAATGTTGATTTGCAGGCTCTTCATCACATTCAGAAATTTAGTGAACTTGTCACTCAACTTTCTCTCTACCAACCTGTGAGGATAGGGAACCGGAGGCACATAGGATTTGGTTGGTGGAGGTGATGGCAATGTGTTTTTGTCACCAACTTGAACATGTGACTCATCCTTCTCCTCAACGTCCTCTTTCTCAGTTTCCTCAGCTCCACCTCCTTCTCAACAACCTCAGCTTCTCCATCCTGCTCTAACTCCCCATTCGGCATCTTAGGACCCGCATAACTTGTTCCCGACCTCAAATGAATGGCTTTGGCTTGATGGAGGTTGGGGTTAGGAATGGGTTGGCCTGGAAGTTGATTTGTGGGGGTGGAGGGATTCTTCTCAGCTACTTGGGCAATTTGGGTTTCAAGCATTTTGTTGTGGGCTTGTAGCTCTTGAAACCTTTGCTCATGGTTTTGGAGAATTTGGTTCATGGATTGGAGTTGTTGGAGAATTTGGAGAGAGGTGGATCGGAAGATGGTGTAGGTTCGGGATTTTGTTTGGGGAAAGGTAGGTTGGAGGGAGGTTTTGGGTTGTTGGTCCTTTGATGTGGAGCTTGGTATGTGTTGGACCCTTGTGAGGAGGAACCACCTTGGTTATAGTTTTGGTTATACCCTTGCGCAAACCCTTGGTTGTGAGCTTGGTTGTACCCTTGTTGAGGTTGATTCCATCCTTGTTGAGGTTGGTTGAATCCTTGGGTGTAGTTTTGTTGAGGTTGTCTCCAACCTCCTTGTTGATTGTTCCTATACCCTTGATTCCCTGATATCCATCTCCTCTTGAATTGATTGCCGCCACATGCTCCGAATGGGTACCTCCACAATAAGAAGTATCATGGTTAGTACCACCACAAATATCACAAGAAAAAGAGTTTACCTGTGAAGGAGTAGACGATGCAAGATTGATCTTGGAGAGCTTCTTATCGAGTTGGTCCATCTTAGCTTGAATTTGATCCATGGGGTCAATTTCAAACTTTCCGCTCTTCTTAGGTTGAGCACCTCTTCGTCTTCCACCCCATGAGTAGTTCTTGATCACCTCCTCAATTGTGGACTCAAGTTGTTCTTGCGGGATCTTAGATAGTTGACCTCCCGCTCCAGCATCAAGATTGGCCCGTGAAATCGGATCAAGACCATCATAGAAGAATCGCATGAGTAGATTCTTGTTGAACTCATGGTGTGGGCATGAACGGATCATCTCCTTGAACCGCTCCCAAGCTTCGGCAAGTGTCTCATCGTTCTCTTGCTCAAATGAGGAGATCTTCCTCCTTATGTCCGCAGTCTTCCACTCCGGGAAGTATTTCTTCAAGAATGCCATCGTGACTTCTTCCCATGTAGTGAGGGAATTAGCAGGCAAGCTCTTGAGCCATGACTTTGCTTTTCCGGTAAGAGAGGACCGGAACAGGTGCATCTTGATGTAGTCAGGAGAGACATCATTAGTTATCATGGCACAGATCTCAGAGAAACCTGTCGAGATGGTCTAGAGGATCTTCATCTGACCCCCACAAAACTGCTCTGCTTTCACCATCCGAGTATACTGAGGGTGAATGCTGAAATTTGTAGTGGTGGTAGGGAGTCGAATTCCACCTTGAAGAACATAGGAACCCGGATTTCCGAAATCCCTAAACAGTTGTGGATTTTCTTCACCCATTTCTGATTCAACTTCACTTGATGTACTTGAGATTGGTGAAGAAGGCTCGGAACCCAAAGTCAGATTTCCCAAATTCTTCCGAAGCTTTCGCAACGTACGGTCGATTTCAAGATCTAGAGGCAATGTGGGTGAACCGTGAGTTCTTCTTCTCATGTAACACAACAAAGCTAAGCAGAGGATTAGCAAATAACAACCACAGTTAAAAAGAAAATAAAAGAAGAATCAACTAAGCAAACTAAACTAAAATATACTTCAATCAATAGCACAATTCCCCGGCAACGGCGCCATTTTGATAAGAGGTTTTTAGTGTGTCGTTCAGGCACTAAGAACCGCTTTCCAAACAATATTTATAATCCTAACAAGCAACTACTAATGGAATAGTAAGGGCAAGTCAAGGGTCGATCCACAGGGAAAATGGGATTGATTAGAGTCTATCTAGTCTAGACTACCTAATTGAAAGGTATTTGGGGTTTGAAAGATGTTTGGTAACAATTAAGACTATCTAACACTAGAACAAGCAAATATCACGAGTTTAAATATCAAATAAAAGACACTAGAGTTAAGGTTACTAGTATGAATAAGAACGGATGATGATTGTTAATGCGATTGCGAAGCAACAGAGACGATTATGCAAGGTTTAGTTTCCCTCTAAATTACTTGAGTCCTCTCTCGAATGGTCCTCAAGAGTAATCACTCAATCAATCAACTAAATCCTCTCTCGAATGGTCTTTAGTTAATTGATTAAGGATTCGATAAGTTTGGAAAACCCCTAATGAAGGATCCCCTTAATTTCCATCCAATATCTTGGTATAGAAATTAAGTTGATTCTTGGGGATGATAAAAGAGTTCAAAATCCGTTTAAGAACGTTTGAAATCAAAATACCAAAGTATAGATGTGATCAATATCTATCCTAAGGTCTCAAAACACCAAGATCAATGCATAATTTTCTCTAAATAATCACAATCACATCAACATCATATTAAAACCCTAATTCATACTTTCACCCTAACCCTAGATTATGAAACTACTCACTAATCATGGAGTTAAAGCAATTAAACAATGAATCTATGACTAATCTAAAGTTAAACATGATTAAGAAATGATTAAACTAATGGAAATCGCAATTATTAAACTAGAAAATGAAGATCTTAAATAATATGAGAACATAAACAACACCAAGAGAATGAAATAAAAACTAAAACTTTGAATTGAATTGAATAAAAAGTACCTTGAATGTAAATCGAATCACAAACTATGATCTCTAATCTCAATTACCAATGAAAACTAAAGTGTTTTCTCTCTAATACAAAACCCTAAAAAGTTGTGTGAAAGATAGAATAAAGTGTAAGTCCCCAACTCCTCTCGAAAAAGGGTTTAATGATCGATTGTTTTTTTTCCGGATCGTGAGGTGCGGGCGCACCAAAAGGAGGTGCGGGCGCACCTTGCTCAGGTGCGGGCGCACAAGACTTCAGGTGCGGGCGCACCTGAGTCTCCTGCCTCAGGGTGGACTCTCTTCGTCAAAAGGTGCGGGCGCACCAGATGAAGGTGCGGGCGCACCAAATGTAAGGTGCGGGCGCACCAATGTAGTCTGATTTGTGCTCCATAATTGGTCGATGGTGCGGGCGCACCAGTGGCTTGTGCGGGCGCACCATCTTGTGCGGGGCATACCAAGCGCACCTCACAGGCTACCTTTCAGCCTCTAGCTCAATCCCTTATGCCATGTCTCGCATTTCTCGACCCCGAAGAGGGCAATACCTGCAATAGAAACACGAACAAACATGGTGAAAGCATATGTGCTAGAAATTCGATCGAAATAGATCGAAAATCTAGCAAAATGTCACTATGACCAAGTATGATCACGTGAATGAAATAGAAGGGAAAAGTGAGGAGAAAGAAGGAAGAAAAGGAGGAAAAGGGAGCTAAAACAAGCCAAAAGAAGGTCATAAAGTGCGTTAGAAACGCACTTATCAAGAATCACTTGAACATGAAGGAGACAATGAAGAGGAGTTCGAAGAGGAGGCCGATTGTGAAGAAGCTTTGGAGGTTGGAGAGGTGACTCAAGGTGATCATTTAACCTTTTTTAAGAAGAGTTCTTCATGCCAAAGAAGCTGAATTGGTTCCATCTCAAAGGGATCAAATCTTTCAAACCAAATGCTTGATTGGGGGAAGATATACTCGATGATAATTGATGGAGGAAGCTGCACCAATGTCGCCTCATCTTCTATGGTGGACAAGCTCAATCATGCTACTTTCTCACATCCAAAACCATATAAGCTTCATTGGCTTAATGATGGCTGTAACACCCCCAAATTGCTCTCTTTTGGAAAACTTATTTTAATATAAAACTCCTTGAGAAACTTGAGAGTATTACCGCCACGTGATAACGTTAAAGGCTTTAATACTAACTACTAACTGAACTTTAAACTAATGCAGCGGAATAACTGAACTAACTTCTCTTTATAAATATAAACTTTATTGTACAATTATATAACAATGGAAATAAAGACAATAAAATAACAACTCCTTGACTAATTATGATTCCTCACTAGCTCCCCCATATGAAGTATGCATCAACCTGTAAATCTGCTCACCAAAAGGGTCATCAAAGGGACAAAGCCATAAAACAAAACAAAACAAAACAAAAGCGTGTCAGTAAAAATTACTGAGTACATGTATATGCGGAATATTAAACACTTTATCTAATTAAACTTTTGAAATATTTAATTTCAAAAAAACCTTTCTGGATACTTGATAATACTTATATAATATAAAATATATAACCTTGATAAAAATCCTTTTTCCTTGCCTAGGTACCTTGCCTAAAGTGTGCACACCCCCAAGTTTAGTATTCCTTACTGAGTCTATTACGAGGGGAACTACCTTGTCCACATGACTTATACAAAAAGTACATGGGTAAATAATATAATAGCTACCGTTCTTGCTAATAAATAACAAGCCGTGCCTCTTTATAAATTGTGATCATAAAAGATCATATAACTAATAAAAATCCTTCTGAAATAATCCTCCTTTAAAAGAATAATAATTCTTTAAACTTAGCCATATAAAGGCATATAAAATATATAACTTGTTCATGAAATAATCTTGAAAGGCATCTATAGTAATACTATTAGAAATAGCTATAAAAAAATAACAAAACTAAGAAACATCGTATTATCCATTGAGCATAATGCATTGCGAACCTTAAAAATAATGACTATGATAATCCACTTTCCTACAACTTGACGCATACATATAATTCACCGAATCAGTAGCTTAGCAATTTAAGCAATAAGACAAAAGGAAAGTGTTATATGAAAGAAGTGTTCAATTACTGCCGAAACGTAGTTCAACATATATCTCATTATGTTTTACCGATTGAAAGTAAATTTAATGTTAGACTATTCATAAATTTAACATACTCATGTAAACTCAAAATAAAAACTGATAAAGTTCATAATAAAACTCATAAGATATGTAGTTTAATCCAAAATAATAACTCTAAAAACATGATACTACATATGCAGAACAATATTAAAGATCTACAAATACACACACCTTGAATAATAATAACTACCAGGGAGAAAGAGAAAGGTAGGCTAAGAGGGAGAGAAAGTTTAAACTTGAGAAAAGAGATTTATTTCTCAAATTTGGTGTGAAGAATATGATGGGTGGAGACCCCTATTTATACTAGTTGGAAAAGTAGAATCGGAATAGGATTAGGAAACTAAAAGATAGATTTAGGGAAAAAGATAAACTAATCTAGATAAGATATAACTAATATTTACGCTTATCCAACTAAAATTAGGAAAAGATATAAATTATCCCCTAATACATCATTATATAAGATAACATAATTAAAAGATAACAAAGAATAACAAAAAGTAACCAAACTTGTCAAACCTTTTTCACTCCTTAGTCATTAGCGTGCATAATGCACGGTGCGTTTTTTTTTTTCTTTTTATAAATTCTTTTTCTTTAAATCTTTTTTTTTTCTTTTCTTTTTGCAAACCTTTTTGAAATGATTTTTAAAATATTTTTAATATTAAACAAACTACTTGAATATAAAACTTAGGAAAGTTAGGCCCAAAATTCATTTGGGCTAAAATTTATTTTAAATACCCAAAACCTTTCTTATAAAAAACCTTTCTAATAAATAATAAGCCTTTTTAGTAAATAAAACCTTTTTAAAAACTAGAACTTTTATAAAAATATAAATAATAACTTACTAAAAAATACGGAGTATTACAATGGCAATTGTGTGGAGGTAACAAAACAAGCTTTAATTAGCTTTTCTTTTGGTGATTCATATAAGGATGAAGTTTTATGTGATGTATTACCTATGGATGCATGTCATGTACTCTTAGGTAGACCTTGGCAATCTGATAAAGAAACCTTGCATAATGGAAGGACTAATACTTACACTTTCATGCATAACAAGAAAAAAATTGTGCTTAGTCCTAGTCCATGGCCGAACCATTTAAAACCAAAAACAACCTCACCTAAAACACAAAACAAAAAAACCTTAATCCTTTCTAAACCACAACTTGACAAAGCTGTAGAAAAGGGGAAAGTTATGTATTTGTTGTTGTTATTGGATGAAAATGATGTAAACCTTAATGAAGTGCACGAAATGGTTAAGCCCTTAGTGAAGGAGTTTGGTGATGTTTTTCCTATTGATCTTCCATGTGGTTTACCCCCTAGTAGAGGAATTGAACACCAAATTGACTTGATACCTGGCGCCCCTTTACCTAATAAACCAGCTTATAGATGTAATCCTGAAGAAGCTAAGGAGTTACAAAACAAGTTAGTGATTGTTAGCTAAAGGATTTGTGCAAGAGAGTCTTAGTCCATGTGCTGTACCTGTCATTTTGGTTCCTAAGAAGGATGGTTCTATGAGGATGTGTGTGGATTGTCGTGCCATAAACAATATAACAGTGAAGTATAGGTATCCAATACCTAGGCTTGATGATTTGCTTGATGAGTTACATGGTTCCACTATATTTTCAAAGATTGATTTAAGAAGTGGTTATCATCAGATTAGAATCAAAGAGGGTGATGAATGGAAAACAGCTTTTAAAACTAAGAGTGGTTTGTATGAGTGGCGTGTGATGCCATTTGGTTTGACAAATGCTCCTAGTACTTTCATGAGACTTATGCACGAGGTACTCAGGCCCTTCATTGGAATCTTTGTTGTTGTTTATTTTGATGATATTCTTGTGTATAGTCAAAGTGAACAGGAACATCTAATGCATCTCAAGAAGGTTTTCCTTAAACTAAGGGAAAAGAAGCTGTATGCAAAGATGGAGAAGTGTGAGTTCTTTACTTCAAGTGTGACATTTCTTGGATTCATAGTGTCATCTAATGGCATTTCTATGGATGAATCTAAGGTGGAAGCAATCAAGTCATGGCCAGTTCCTAAATCTATCACTGAGGTTCGAAGTTTCCATGGTTTAGCTTCTTTTTACAGGAGATTTATCAAGAACTTTAGCACCATATTGGCGCCATTGACTGAGTGTATCAAGAAAGGGTCCTTTATTTGGACTCCTGCAGCACAAGAAGCATTTGATCAATTGAAGAACATGCTTAGTAAGGCTCCTGTTCTAGCCTTACCTGATTTCAAGAAAGTGTTTGAAGTAGAGTGTGATGCAAGTGGCGTGGGCATTGGAGCTGTTTTGCAACAAGGAGGGCCCCATAGCCTATTTCAGTGAGAAGCTCAATCAATCTAGACTCAACTACAACACTTATGATAAGGAGTTCTATGCTATTGTTCGTGCCTTGACTCATTGGACTCATTATCTCAGACCAGCTCAATTTGTGTTACATTCAGACCATCAAGCTTTGAAGTACATAAATGGACAACATAAGCTCAGTCCAAGACATGCAAAATGGGTGGAATTCCTTCAGTCCTTTGATTTTGTTTCAAAATATAAAACTGGAGTTTCTAACATTGTTGCAGATGCTTTATCAAGGAGGCATTCTATGCTTTCTCTTATGGAGGCTCGTGTACAATCTTAAAGATTTGTATTATGATGATCCAGATTTCTCTTTATTGTTAGAAGCATGCAAAGAAGGATCTCATGGAGCTTATTCATTGCAAGATGGCTTTCTTTTTCGAAACAACAAGCTATGCATCCCTAAATGCTCATTAAGGGATTTGCTAATCAAGGAGGTTCATGGAGGAGGACTAGCAGGACACTTTGGCATTAACAAAACTGTTGATGTATTGCAGGAACACTTCTATTGGCCGAAACTTGCAGGAGATGTTCATGCTATTCTAGCTCGATGTTCTATATGTCAGAAGGCTAAAAGTTCCTTTCATCAAGGACTTTACACGCCTCTACCTGTTCCAGTTCAACCATGGGAAGATGTGAGCATGGATTTCATTGTTGCTCTACCTAGAACTCAAAGGCAAAAAGATGCAATCATGGTGGTGGTAGATAGATTCTCTAAAATGGCTCATTTCATTCCTTGTAATAAAACTGATGATGCTATTCATGTTGCTGATTTGTTCTTTAAAGAAATAATTAGACTTCATGGAGTCCTAAGTCTATTGTTTCTGATAAAGATGTAAAGTTTCTTAGCTATTTCTGGAAGAACTTGTGGAAGCTTTTAGGTACTAAGTTGCTGTTTAGTACTACTGCTCATCCTCAAACTGATGGCCAGACTGAGTGACCAACAGGACATTAACTATGCTGCTAAGGACACTTGTGAACAAGTCTCAAAGGGATTGGGATTAAAGCTAGCTCATGCTGAGTTTGCTTAAATAGATCACCAACTTATGCTACTAAACACTCACCATTTGAGGTAAATTATGGGATTAATCCTTTAAGTCCTATTGATTTACTTCCATTTCCTATTGAAGCACATAGTAGCAAAGAAGCTGAAGTGAAAGCAAAGGAGATGAAGCAACTCCATCAACAAATTCGAACCAGAATAGAGAAGGTGAATGAAGCATACAAGGTTCGAGCAAACAAGCATAGGAAGGAAGTTCTCTACAAACCAGGTGATCTAGTGTGGTTACATCTAAGGAAGGAAAGATTTCCTACAAGGAGGAAGAACAAGCTAATGCCACGAAGTGATGGTCCTTTCAAAGTGCTAGAGAAAATCAACAACAATGCATACAAGATAGATTGCCAGATGAAATGGGAAACATCTCAGCTACATTCAATGTTGGTGATTTAGCTCCATATCTTGCAGATGATTTAGTTACAAGAAGACCTTTTCGAACCTGAGGAGAATGATGCAGGAGCATCTAGCTTAAACAACAAGGTCTTCTTCTACATGATCAAAAGGAGAACTGGTGAAAGAGGTTCAATTTCTAAGCCTAACTAGCTCGGTTTATTCTAAAACCTTACTTAAGCACCTTGATTAGGCTAATCCTTTGTTAATCTCTACTTAACAAGATTAACTAATACTAATGACACTTTAATCATCATTATGTATTGGTAATCAAGTTTAGTAAGTGATTAGTAGCCTAATTACATATTTAAGTTATGTTAATCATGCTTTAAGAGCTAAGCTAGTTAGTTTCCTCTAATCCGGTTGTATAAGCTAGTATTAGGAGTTGTTTTGCTGCATTTTTGGTGCCACCTCAAGCTGAATTGAAGACTTAGGGAAGAGGAGAAGCCCATATGAAGTTCACATGGCAAGGAGAGCTCCATCCAATGAGAAGAGAAGGCTTCAAGGCAAGGTATGTTGCTGCCAGCCTTCCCAGCGTCCCATCAGGCTTCTCTTTGAAGCTTTTGGGCAGCAATGATTTGTGCTGCAAATTGTATAAGCTTTTGAGGAGTAATAGTTTAATATGTTTACTTTAGTATTCCATTGGTAGTTCTTCTGTTTTGTACTTCCAATAGGGTGACTAAGCTAGTTTGTAGGAAGTGTGCTGGAAAGATTGTAATATTTGTTTCATGTTTTTTATTAGCTTAGTTGGCATAGCTCTAGTTGTCCAAATCAGCCGAAATTTGGACACAATGTAAAAAAATATGTTAGCTTTGTACTCTTTTTAGAATTAAGACATTTGAATCAAAATTGAAAGAGTTATACTCAAAACCATAAGCTGTGTGCTTATTGTTCCTTTCGGTCAGTTTAGACCCTTTACAAATCTTTGCTTAATTCTATCACTTAATCGTTGAATTAGTGATTGAAACTCAAAGTGGATGCAAGTTAGAAGCTTATTGTTATAACTTGATCTTAGATTGGTGGTATTTGGATTGTGAAAGTTGGTGGTTGTTCAATCTAATTGAACCGGTTTGTAACAAACGTTTATGTTCTCTTTCTTTGTTCTTGTTTCTTTCTTTGAATGCTCTTGAATACTTAATCAATATGTATCACAAAACCTCCATAAAATCAAAAAAATAAATATATATTACACACACGACAAATAGAAATCATATTCCACAACTCAAAATAAAATCAAAATTTTCGAAACATAATTAACTTAATAAATATATTTAGCTTTTAAATAAACGTTCGTAAAAACAGGGTTATTACATAATCTTTAATCAAAACTTAAGGAAGAATAAAAGCAATCAAACAAACACAAGAAAGAAGAACAAGGAAGAGGCACCATCCTGAAGACAGCAACGACAACATCAAACCAGTGGTCGGCGGCTGTGGTGTTGTGAAGTTGGGAGATTTCTTGTTGAGGAAGAAAGTGTTTCTTGAAAGTGAAGAAAAGAAGAGAAAGAGGAAAAACGTGAAGGATAGGAAAAGAAAGGTGGTCGGTCTTTGAGTGAGAGAGGTAGGAGAGAGAACATTTGTCTGGGTAAAATATTTGGGTTTAAAGGTATTTATAGGTATGTTTTTCTTTTGGGCTTACGAAAAGGCATTTGGGTTTTAAATAGAGTTGAATGGTGAATAAGATTGATGAATAAAACTCCTAACATCACTAGAAGTCCCTTTCTCTAGTCCAATTAGTATTTGGAATTCTCAAGCCCATTCAAATTCCTTTTTCAAATCCAAATAGTATTTTAAATATTTTTCAAAGCATGCCTTAACAAAATATTTTAACTTCCTTAAGTCCTTAAAACAATTCATTTGACTTTTAAAATAGTTAACCTTTTTAAAAAATAAATTATTTGAAACTAAATTATATTTAAATATAAATATATATATACTAATATATATTTATAAAATCCATAAATTTACGGGGGATTACAGTCTACCCCCTCTTAAAAGAATTTCGTCCCGAAACTTAACACAAAAACTCTCATATTTCGAAAAATTTGATCTAGATTTTCATTTGAGAAATAATTGCGTTACTCTTAGCTTGAACACATTTTTTTATGCGGAGACTCTATTTATTTTGCACCAACATGTGCAAATCGCCAGAATAAGCATAAAAATCTCATAAATATAGATAAAAAGCACGAAATTCTATCGCATTCTACCCCCCTTAAAGAAAGTGAGTTACGCCCTCGTAACTCACCTCAAGGAACAAGTCTTGATATTTCTTCTTCATTTTATCTTCGACTTCTCACATTGCCTCTTCAGACTTGTGGTTAGACCAAAGTACTTTCACGATATGGACATCCTTATTGCGTGTACTACGCACTTACTGTCAAGAATCTTCACATACCTTTTCTCATATGTGAGGCTACTATCGATCTGGATCTGCTCAGGCTCCAGAACATGACGCTCATCAGAACGCTTGAGTTGGGAAATGTGGAACACATCATGCATCTTCTCAAACTCCATTAGCAATGCCAACGTATAGGCTACTTTCTCAATTCTCTCCAAAATCTCCATTAGCAAGTCGACATAACACTTTTGCCTATCTTGAGCAGCTTGAATTCTAACCTGAATCAGTTTGATAATTTTGACGGTTTCCACAATAAACTCTGTCCCCAAGACTATATTCTCACTAAAGTCTTTCCAATAAATGAGACTTCTACACTTCCTTCTATATAGTGCCTCAAAATATGCCATCTTAATGCTCGCATGATAGCTATTGTTATAAGAAAATTCGACCAGGTCTAATTGGTCCTCCCAACTTCTATGAAAATATTGATTTTTCACTTGCATTAGGCGAGTTTCATTTTTTTAAAACAAAAAGGACTCCTAGAATGACCAAGATTATAAGCAAATGCAGACGAAAAGAACACCAAATCGACCACTACGACAACTAAATCGACAAAACCAAGAGATGCACAAGATGCGTGCCATGCAGCATTGCTACGCACGGTGCATCGAGGCGCAACTTAATGCGTTTGGCGTACTGCTCCACGACATGCTTATTGGGATTCAGGCTAGGTTTTTGCTACTTTTGATGATCTTCTCTTTTTTAGACGCGATCTAAGGTGCTATACACAATAATATTTTAACAAGTTAATAAAACGCAAAATTGCAATCACAAACCAATGTCATAAAACATGGATGCAGAAGTTCTCAACCTAAAGTCTAGTTATACACTTGAAACTATGGCCGGGTTTAGGTTAAGGCTGAAAAGGGTTCATGACTAAGAGATTGATCCCGCGCTACGTACCTTTGCTTAAAAAGATGGCCACGTGTAAGACGCGCTACACTTCTGATGTCTGGAACAAGAGAACAATACCATGATTGGTAGGTTTGCCTATGACTAAGATCCAACATTATCCCTCAGTAGGCCTTCCCGGAGGTGGTCTTAGAGCAATGCCAATGGTGATGGGTTTGATCACCAAAAGCTGAAATTTTGAATTGAACAAAAAAAACTTGGATCCCATTGGTGACATAAAAGTGTTCACCAAATGACAAAATATGTCATTGTTCATCATGTGAACAAACTCATCACCATGCATTGAAGAAAAGGGAGAAGAATGACACACAGCCAGCCAGTGGCACGCTGCCACGTTGCTGTTGTGGTGTGTTTTTGGGAAATTTTGTGGAAATTTCCACGGAATTTCCCAGAAAATCCCTATTTCAAAAAAAAATATACCAAAATTCATTTTTTTCCCTCTATGAAATGATACCCATATTGATATATTTCAGAACAAAAAAAACACTTCTTTAATCTTTCTCTCTCTAAAAATATTTATACATCATTTTTCTCTATAATTTTTTACCTTCTCCTCCTCACCTAAAAAGAAGAAAAAAAAACTATTTTTTGGTAATTAATTATTATAGTTTTAAGTAATCATAAGATGATTCATTTTTATTTTTAATATGTAAATTATATTATTAATTGAAGTAGGAAAGAGAAATAGGAGAGAGAAAGTTAAGGTGGGATAGTGAAAAGTAAGATAAAGTGGAGTTTGATGGTTTTTTTGTTCA
The DNA here is from genome assembly GCF_026745355.1 of Beta vulgaris subsp. vulgaris. Lineage (NCBI taxonomy): Eukaryota > Viridiplantae > Streptophyta > Magnoliopsida > Caryophyllales > Amaranthaceae > Beta > Beta vulgaris. The sequence goes on from NC_079209.1 coordinate 29,774,152, forward strand.
TGAGTGGAGTGGAGGTGATACATTTGTTCATAAAATGAACAAAACATGAGTAAGTAGGGAAATCTGGTGATCAAACCCATCACCATTGGCATTGCTCTTAGGCATAGAACATGCGCTAATGCGGCACGGAAGATTGTTCTTATGGTGTCTTGAACAATAGCCATGAATATGCAAAATAGTATGTTATTCTAAGGCATAAATAGAGAATGAATCGTATTTTTCAAGTTTCACCCACTCAGTTTAAAAAATAATAATTTTTTGAAATCTTCCCTAGTGGAGTCGCCAAATTGTAGGCATGCTTTTATTCTCTAACGCTGGATGAGCACATATTTAACTACATCATTGTAAAGGTTTTAATGAAATAAGTTTTAAAACAGAGAGAAGTTGTCAACAAATCTTTAAAGGAAGACTTATAAACCTAATTGGATATTGAAAAATCAAAGGGACAACTTAGGGACGTATCCAATGTAGGTTTCCCGGTCATGACTCTATTAATTGTCAATGAACCATAGATTGAGTTCGGGGTGAGGGTACGAAAACGGTTAGGAACTACGTTCGTCCATTGATGGCCTCTACTATCTATTGATTCATGTCGAGTTTTATGCGAAAGAATAACCAAAGAATATTTTGAAGCGCCCTAAAAATATTAGTCTAAGTTGGTCGATTAAACACATCAAAAAGACTATTTTTAATGACAAGTTATTAAGCAATCAAAATTACAGGGTTCCCAACATTGTTCAAATTAACTAATTAATATTATAACAATTTCTTAGGTATTTATTAGCAATAATAGTCATGGGGGTAATGAAAACATGAGCTGGACAATCATGAAAATATATAAGAAACAAAAAAAGAAGAGTAAATATTAGAATATGCAAAAGAACGAATTTTTATAAAAGATCTACATGATGAAAGAAATTGTTAGTAACTTGAATAAAATATATAAGAAAGAATGTAGAACCCTTAGGAATATACCGGCGTGATTTGGGTCTAAGGGAATAATTAACAACCTCCGGGAGGAGTAATCATGAGGCATGAAGATCGATAATATGTGTGTATGTGTTTGAAAGTATGTGTTTGTATGTTTGTAAAAATATGAGAGAGTATCGAAATATGAGAGTTCGCAAGTATTCGAGTTTTGAGAGTATGTGAAAGTGCATGTTTAGATCTGGGAAATTGACGCATATATATACTAAATTATGTATTAAAAAAGATCAAAAAGCATATTGTGCGTCGCGCAAAGAGTGCACTAGGCACACCTCTCTGTGCGAGGCACAGAGACATGTGTTAGGCGCAGATTGGTGAGCCTGACGCGACACGACCAATGCGTTGTGCACACGTGGCGTGTCAGACACATTGCCTGCGTCAGACATGGTTTGACAACCTTTTCTTCAACATGTTTTTGTACGATTTCCTGTGATCCTTTAAATCTGAAAATAAACTTTTGTGAGATAAAATCTGATGTCAATTTTAAATTATCTTGAAAAATATTTATTTAATTATGAAATATTCATTAAAATGGCAAATAAAACAAATAATAATCATGAATAACTAATTTGATTTTTTCAATGGGTTGGGCTTAAAATATTTTTATGGGCTCAAAGTACAATTAATTAAGATTTAAATTAAGACTTCATATCATCATTACAAATAAACTTTTACACTTTATAATAGTTTTGGGCCTGCTCTTCGAACTGCTCTCCCCTTGGTTCCGACCAATTAAAACCGTAGAATGTTTCATCATTGGGTCCTTAAATGGGGACACAAGATTATGTGTCTACAGTAATAATAATAGTGGTAGTAGTATTAAGAAAATTAAAAAAAACTATAATACTAGTAGTCGCTACTACTACTATCAGTACTATTGCTGGTACCACTGCTACTAATTTCAGAGTAATTAAATAGGTTAGGTGAGCAATTTATTGAAAATACATGAGACGGGCAATTTAGTATTCTCATAAAATTTTGTTGCCTCTTAAAGCATAACAAATATTAGAAAGAACACACTTAAAAAAACAATGAACCAAGTATTTTAGCTCACTTAAAAAAATGACATTAGTGCTTGTTTGGTTGCAATGGGAATTAAATTCCAGAAATTTACAATTTGTGAGAAATTAATTTCCTTGTGAAATTCCTAAGAATTAGTCTAAATTGTTTGATAGTCATAATTTTTCGAAATAGGTTTTCTCTCAATGGGTAGTGTACGCTAGCTTAAGGGTTAAGCTAACTACTCAATCACCACCAATGGGCCGCCGGAAAAAACCACAAACACCGCAACAGTCAGTAGAACAAGGGAAGAGTAATAAAGGGGCTGCAAATCAAAGCAACCAGGGGAAATCTAATGGAACAATAACTAGGGTTTCTGGACAATCACTAGCTGCAAAATCGATGGAAGAAACAATCGAAGCAATGAAGAATGTGTTTCAGGCACATAGAGAGACTTCATTTGTTACCCCTCCAGGTACAAATGTAAGTAAGGAGAAGCATGTTGCTGACAGACAAGAGGTGAATCCTAGCTTAGACAAACAAGGGAAGTATGATGAAGGAGGAGTAGTGAGAAACTTGGAGCTTACTGGGCCAGTCAAATGGTCTACTGTGGCTGCTAATAAATCCCTTACAGCTAAAGGCACCTCACTGAAGTTCGTTCCTCCTATGGTGAAAGAAGGAAAAAGGTATGCTCAACTTGACAAAACTGAAGTGGATTCTTTGACTGAGGTTTGGGCTAATGTTGTAATACTCTATGTTGTTGGCCAAACACCTTCTATTGGGGCTGTTACTAGATTTATAGAGCAAGCATGGAATAATGTAGCCAAACCTATTGTGTTTAATTTCTTCATGAAAAGGGTTATTCTCTGGTCAAATTTGCTTGTTTAGATGATAGGAATGAGATCCTTTATTCTGGCCCTCATATGCTTAATAGTAGGCCTATGATTATCAAGGCTTGGTCCCCTAGTTTTGATTTTCAAGCTGAAGTGCTTAGAGTGATTCCCTTGTGGGTAAGACTATATAACTTACCTTTGAATTGCTGGGGACCTGAGTCATTAAGTAGGACATGTAGTATGCTTGGAGTTCCCTTATTTGCTGATGAATGTACCTCTAAACAACAGAGAGTGACATTTACAAGGTTACAGGTTGAAGTTGATGTAACTAAGGAGCTGCCTAAAACTATTAATATTAAAGATATTAATGGTACTATAACTGCACATAAGGTTCATTTTGAGTGGGCTCCACCTTATTGTGCTAAATGTCATGCTATAGGGCATACCTATGCTAAAAAGGCCCCAATAAGGGCAAAAGAGCAAGAAATGAAGCAGAAATGGGTCCCTAAGGTAGTTAATCAAGGGGAATTACCAACTCACAAGCCAGCTGAGCCAGCACAACCAGCCACAGTTGAGATTGAGCCCATACAGGAGGAAGAAGCTATTAGTGGGAAAGATGAGGCTATGCCTAACACTGTTACAGAAGAAATTCAACAAGAGAAAGCTCCACCTCCATTGTGGAACATTGTGACTAGAGGACAGAGGGGTAAAGATGTTGAAGTAGCAGGGCCTGGAATTATAACTCATTTGGTGGATGAAGCAGGAACAAGCACATTCACCATATCCCCTGTGTACTTGGAATATCAGGGGTTTAAATAATCCCTGTAAAGTTGTAGAAGTAAAGAAGTTTATTGCTTATAATAACTTACATATTTTTTCTTTACTAGAAACAAGAGTAAAAAAACATAACAGTATGAAAGTTAGAAAGAAGTTTGGGAATAAGTTGATTTGGGATGATAATTATGATCAATCTGACAGGGGTAGGATTTGGCTTGCTTGGGACCCTGCAAAACTGGGGGTCATTATATATAGCAAATCATCTCAATTTCTTCATGGGCTGATGGTGGACAAAAGTAGTGGTATGTAGAATTGGTTCACTATTGTGTATGGGTTGCATATTGTGGAGACTAGAAAGCCATTATGGCAGGACCTGTTGGCTATTAATGGTACAATGACTGATCCATGGTGTGTAATGGGTGATTTCAATGTTGTTGCTTCAGTGGAAGATAGACTCAATGGAGCTAATGTCACTACTTCATAAACACAAGACCTTGTTCACTTGTTGAACCACTCTGATTTAGGAGAATGCAGATCAGTGGGTCACTTCTACACCTGGTCTAATAAAAGCCTTGGAGAGGCTAGGACATGTAGTAAGATTGACAGGTGCCTTGTTAATGCCCTCTTGTTGTCTCAACATACAAATGTTGTGGTCTTGTGCTTAAATATGCTATTGTGGGTCAGAATCGTGCTTAAATATGCTATTGTGGGTCAGAATCAAGGCATGCCTTTTAAATTCTTCAATTATATGGCTGAACATGTGGATTTTATCCCTATTCTAGAGAATAACTGGGGCAGTTATAGTGGTGATAAGATGATGTAGAGTATATGGGGGAGGCTTAAGGAAGTTAAAACTCACATTAAGAGATTGCATAAAAGGGATTTTGCTCACTTAACTAGCCAAATTGAACAAGCTAGACAAGAGCTTAATGATACCCAAAATGCTTTAAAACTACAGCCAACTGATGATCAGCTTACCTCTTTAGAGCAAACTCACTATATTGCTCTCCAGAAGCTCTTATCTATTGAAGAGTCTGCAATCAGACAGAAATCTAGAATAAATTGGCTGCCGCAAGGAGTTGCTAATACTCAGGTACTTTTTCAAGCTATGAAGGAAAGACACAACCAAAATAGCATTGACATTCTTTATGACTCTCAGGGAAGACAACTGGTTAAATCATGTGACATTCAGGAAGAAGTTATTGGGTTTCATCAGCAACTCCTTGGCTCTTCCAATCATTCTTTATCCCATATTGATGTTAATCTGGTGAGAAGTGGAATGCAGGTCTGCCAAAATGCTGCAAGGGAGTTAATCAGAGATGTTACTCCCAAGGAGATTGATGATGCTCTGAGCTCAATTGATGATAACAAAACCCCTGGCATTGATGGCTTCAATAGCTTTTTCTTCAAAAAAGCTTGGCATATTATTAAGCATGATATTTACAAGGCTATTACTCACTTCTTTGATACTGGGGAGCTCTATTCTGCTATCAATTGCACTCTTGTAACTTTGGTTCCCAAAGTTCACAATCCCACATATGTGAAGGACTTCAGGCCTATTGCCTATTGCTCAGTTCTTTACAAGATTATTGCTAAGATTCTCACAAGAAGAATGCAAAATATGATTAATGAGGTGATTGATCTTGCTCAAGCTGGGTTCATGCCAGGGAGAAATATTTCTGACAACATTCTATTGGCAACTGAGCTTATAAAGGGTATAAAACAAAACACATTTCTCCTAGATGTATGATGAAAGTTGACCTCAAGAAGGCATATGATTCTATTGAGTGGCCTTTTCTCCAAATGATGATGAATGAACTGGGTTTCCCATCTAGATTCATCAAGTGGGTTATGGCTTGTGTTTCTTCTATGTCCTTCTCTATTTTGATCAATGGGGTTTTTTGTAAGCCTTTTAAGGCCAAGAAGGGCTTGAGACACGGGGATCCAATGTCCCCCTTTCTATTTTCAATAGGCATGGAGTACCTATCTAGATGTCTGGGTAGCCTTAAACAAATTCCAAACTTCAACTTCCACCCTAGATGTGAGAGACTCTACATAACTCATCTGATGTTTGCAGATGATCTATTGATGTTTGCTAGAGCAGATTCTAGTTCTTTGCAGCTCATGTTTGATGCTTTCACCACATTCTCTCATGCTTCTGGATTGGTGGCTAACCTTGATAAGAGCAACCTGTACACAGCAGGGATTACAGAAGAAGAAAGGAGTGATTTGTAGCTTATTGTTCAGATGCCTATGGGGTCTTTCCCATTTAAGTATCTTGGTGTCCCCCTCACTACCAGGAAACTCTATTACCAGGAATGCAAGCCTCTTATTGAAAATACTGTTGCTAGAGTCAGATCTTGGGCAGTCAAAAACATCTCATATGCTACTAGGCTGCAACTTGTAAGCTCTGTATTACAAGGTTTCCAACTTTATTGGTGCCAAATTTTTGTATTGCGTAAGAAAGTCCTGAAAGAGATTCAGAGTGTTTGCAGAAATTACTTGTGGAGGGGTCAGAGTGAAGGCAGGAAAGTTTCTGTTGCTTGGGAAAAACTTTGTATGAAGAAATCTTGTGGAGGCTGGAATCTAAAAGACCTTGTAACTTGGAACAAAGCAGCAGTGGCTAAGCATCTATGGGCTATTACTTAGAAACAAGATAGGCTATGGATCAAGTGGATCCATGGCTACTATATAAAGCAGAGTAATCTTCTTACTATGCCCATTCTTGTTAGGCTCTCTTGGGCTTTGAAGAAAATTTGGGCTAGTAGAGTCATTTTTATGGAACACCACACTCAGCAATTCCTAACTGTTGAGCACTTCTCCATCAAAAAGCTGTATCAGACTATGAGAGGTGAGCACCCTATAGTTCAGTGGAAAAGAGTTATCTGTGATAATAGGGCTAGTCCTAAGGCTCTATTTATAATTTGGCTGATGCTTCATGGTAGATTGACAACTGAGAGTAGACTTTGTGAATGGGGGGTGCTGGATGACAGCACTTGTGTTATGTGTTCAAATGCTAGTGAAACTAGTTCTCATTTATTCTTTGAATGTCCGGCCTCCAATCAATTATGGCAAATGTGTCTCAACCAAATTGATATGGCTAATCATCCCAGATTAATAGACGGTGATGTTCAAGCCCTTGCTGCTGTTGCTCATAGAAAGAAGCCTCACAACCAACTGTTGCCGATGCTCTATGCAGAACAGTTTATCACATATGGCAGCAATAAAACCAAGTTGTTTTTTGGGGGGATTGTTTAGCTCCTAGGCAAAGCTTTAAACAAATTGTGTTTAAGGTTGCTTGTAGATGCAATGATGTTCTTAGGCAGATTCTTATTGTATGAGTTTACTGTATAGTTGAGGTGTAGGGCTGGATTATGATTGGTCACTCCAAACCCTTCCTAGAAGGTGGGGGAGTTTCCTCTCTTATTTGTTAAGCCCTTGATGCTTCTTTTGGTTGTACCTCTTTTTTTGGTTATCAATAAGAATTTTGAATTGCCAAAAAAAAAAAGTTGTAATTCATAGGAATTTATGTATGAATTGTAAGTGACCAAGGGAAGGGTATGTAAATAAAATCCTACATACCAACCAACTACCCAAATTCGAAAAGCGTATCTGATGTAGGCGGTGCGTCTGGCACGCCACGTGCAGTGCATTGGTCGTTTCGTGTCAGGCGCACCAATGCCCGACACGTGTCAATGAGTGTCACGCACCACTAGTGGAAAAAAGCCCATCTGATGCGGTCAAAATCAGACTTACTAATGCAATTTTGGTCCGCATCAGGTGGGCTCGCAGCAGTTTCCAAATATTAACTGTTGCAGCCCTCAACTGCAACAGTTAATCATTTACCGCAGCGGTTGACCACCCCAAAAACCATTTTTTTTTTTTTGCATTTTGTCATTATTAATCAAAACAAAATCAATAATCATTTTATTAAGCATAGAGTTTTTTGTCGGAAACAACCTTTTTAAAATGTCATTTTGTGAGAAACAACCTTATAATTTTTTTGTTGTGAGAAACAACCTTTAAACTCTAGTTTTTTGTGAGATCAGACCATTAGCCCATTTTTCGGTATTGACTTCAGTTTCCCGACTTTGACTTTTTTTTACCCCCCTTCCTCTCTTTTATTTTCTTGGAATTTAATTTCCCTCCAATTTCTTTCTTATATAACCACTTCTTCCCTCTTCCATACTTAACTACTTCTTCTTCTCTCTCTTCCACACTAAACCCAAAATCGAAAATTCGCCAAAGAAATCCCTAAATCTTCTTTGCTATATATTAGGGTTCTTCAATTGGTAAGTTTAGGATTTTTCATCTCAAATAATTTCTTCTTGTTCATAACATTTAGGGCTTGCCTTTTCAATTGAATTAGGGCTTATCTTATCAATTGAATTAGGGTTATTTCTTTTAACTTAATCTGTTGTTTTCTTTGTTGTAGTAACATGGTGAAATGCGGCTGTGGATAATCCTCAATGCTTCTACAGTGCCAAGGAAGTGAAAGAGAGGGGAAAGAAAATGGTTCTTATTGGTTTTGAAATAGGGTGGGTTTATAAGAAGGAAATTGGAGGGAAATTAAATTTCAAGAAAAATAAAAGAGATGGAGGGGGTAAAAAAAAAGTCAGGGCTGGAAAACTGAAGTCAATGCCGGAAAATGGGCTAATGGTCTGATCTCACAAAAAAAAATTATAAGCTTGTTTCTCACAAAATGACACTTTGTTGTTTCTGACAAAAAACTCTTAAGCATATTATGCTCAATTGAAGCATAAACATAAATATTTAGATACATAAGAATAAGGTCTACATTTAAGACGTTGAAAAGTTGCACATACAACTTCACAACCAAATTATTTCCTCCATCCCATCCCAAAATAAATGATGATCTTTATTGTCCCGTTAGGAAGCATCTCTCTTATGTCACCTGAGTTATCACAGGAAAGAACAATTCCAAAAATTAGTTTCCGATCAATAAAGACAAGCTTTAGTCAGTAAAAATAGTATTAATGTTCTCATTTAAGCATAGATCGTCAAACGAAGCGAGCAGAGACTAAATGTGTTTTATATAAGCAATAATGAACCAGATGGTATACTTGTTTGAAACCATCCATCTCTGGTGGATTCTGCAATTAACTAGGCGGTTTTATAGTATCTAAAAAAGAGTATTTTACCCCTCAAACATATCTCTCTGTGAGGAGGAGCAGTTAGCGGATGGTAACCCATCTCCGGAACCTCTTTAAGGCACAATTCAGTGAATACACCGACATATCCTAGCATAGACGGAATACAAAAACTGCCACAAGAAGCTGAGAGGAGAAGAAGATAAGTAATTTTGTTGTAACAATTATCTACAATACGAAAAGTCTAGTAACTATCATATATCTTATGCTAATTACTGCAAAAATAGTATTTGACAAGCAAAGTTGTGATTTTGTTCAAGTAGGATAAGACATATTGTTTTACATATAATTTCTGGGTTTTAGGCTCTAAAAAGCTCAATCATAACACTTCTTCGACGTCACTAGCAAAAGTAGCATAATTCAGTAGAGGAACTTTCTTTAAAGAGCTTTACTACATGACTGCAAGGGCAAAAATCCAAAACTTGGAGAGAGAAAAAAAGGAAATGACCATTTATCCACTAGTAGAAAAACGACGATTTGCGTCGCACTGAAACGGAAATGACGCAAAAGGGTAATTTGCGTCGCACGCAAAGAAGAGTGCGACGCACATTATGGGTAAATGAGCACCAGTACGAGCTATGTGCGTCACACGTACCACAAGTGCGTTGCAAAAGCCCAATGTGCGTCGGACCACCTGACACATACGACGCAAATCGTCTCCTTCTTGAAAAAAGAAAATTCAACTATCTGCGTCGCACGGTACTTTTATGCGTTGCAAAAGCACAATATGCGTCGGAGTCAAAGTTCATGCGACGCAGATCCGCGACCCTCATTTAACCTAAAAACTACGCGCGCCCCTTAACTTTCTCTAACCTAAAATCTCCTCACATTCTCTCACCCTCACCGCCGCTTTACTTCTCATCCTCTCCCACTCTCAACTTCTCCTCTCCCACTCTCAAATTCTCCCACTCTAATCTTCTTTCTCTCTCCCCGTATCTCTGAAAACCCAGAACCCCAAAAATATCAGTTCTTTCTCTCCTTCACATCAGTTCGCCATGTTGCTCGCCGGAGTTTTATAGTCTCCAGAGTCGCGCTGCAGCGGTGTGAAGCATCTTGTTGCTGCCAGATTCCTACTCTTCGAATTCATCACATTTCAATTTCATTATTTCTTCTTGTTCATCAAAAGCGTGGTGAAGCTTCGAAGGAAAAGGCGAGATAAAGGTTTTAGATCTGTTTTTTTTCAATTTCTTCTTGTTTTTGTTGCTTTTTCTTAATTTTTTTGAGGTTACTTCTGATTTTTTTTTTCTCACTTTTTTTTGCTTTCTGATTTTTTTGAGGTTTTAGATCTGTTTTCATTGATGTTTTCTTAGAAGTAAACTGACGAATGTTTTCTTAATTTTTTTGAGATCTGACGAGTTTTCGCTTTTTTTTTTTTAACTAATTGAAATTCTGAGTTATGAATGTTTAATATTGAATGTTCAGTTTTTTTGTTTTCATTTTTTTGTTCAGATGTCTTTTTATTTATTTTTTTTTCATTTTCAGATCTGGGATTCATTCTCCCTCCCTCCCTCTTTCTTCATCTTCCTCTTAGATCAAAGGCGAAGGGCGACGGTGTAACTGACCCAAATGAGATCTCGCCGGTGTAACTGAACCAAAGTTGGAGATGACGGTCAAGATTTCTCTTACCCAGATTGTAATGTTCTTTAGATTTTAGGGGTTTTTTTTATGAGGACTGTTTTGTACTTCGATTCATCTGAATGTAATGGTTTTAAACTCTATAATAATAAAGTTCATTACTTCTAAAAATGTACTCCCTCCATTTCCTAAAGATCTTCCCTCTTTCCGTTTAAGTGCGTTTCCAAAAGATTTTCTCTTTTTTTACTTTATTCCTTATTTGGAACTTTTTTTTGTCCCTTTATACCTTCTCATGTCCCTATCATATAGTCCACCATTACATTATTAATTCAATTTTACTCCCTTTCTCTCTCCTAATTTAACCCCTTTTATTTGTTTATTTATCTTAAACCCTTTCTCTCTCCTACTTTACCCAATCCCCTCCCCACACAAGTGGATTCTCCTTGCTATCTGTAGGAACAGTAACAAGGAAGATCTTTAGGAAACGGAGGTAGTATCTGGTAAGAAAAATGTAAGACATGTTAGTTTGAGGAAGTCCTATGATATGATGTCTTTAAGACCGCATTATATAAGCACAAAGCATCTTACTGCTCACTCTTATCACCGACCACATTGTAGAATATTTCAACAGTACCAGCTGCGATAGCAGCCTCCTCACATGTAATCTCATCATCATCCAATGCCTCGTGCCCTTCAACTAGATCTTTGTTTAGAATACTAGACATTGTTGATAAACCTGAATTGGATATCACTTCTACCAACAGATTCATATTTCAAGAAGGCACTTTCTCCTTCTTCATTTGGTGAAGCTTCTCCCAATCAACTACATTTTCTTCCATGTAGCCTCCGATATTGTCCTTAAAGCTCACCTGAGTACCGTGACTCTCCTTCCTATTTAATTCGATGGGCTAATTCAACCACAGATGTAGCTCCATTTACTAGTAGTCGAATCCTACCTACTAACTTGTTCTTTACCTACATTTAGTGCAAACATTGTTTTACAAGTAAGAAAGATCTTGAAGAATACATCAACTTCGAGACACATGAACAATTCATCAGCATCTTTGGTATCAATTACTTTTACTCCTCAAAACACATAATAAAAACCTAAAATCCTAATTGAAATCCCCACAAGAGCGATCCCTAAAAACCCTAACCTCACTAAAATCAACCTACTCATCACAAAGACCCTAGATTCCGCGAAATTCGACACAAATCAATAAAACACGATTCAATTGCGGCAAAAGCAACATCAAATTCAAAATTTCAATCATCAAAAAAGCAAAAAAAACTCGACGATGTACGGACCTGAAATACTGCGAGAACGACGAATTTCTCAAGCTCGAGAGTATTGTACCATTATGAGAGCTCTGGATGCGAGTTTTTCTGTGTTTCCAAGTACTGAAGTGCCGCCATCGCTAAACTTTCCAAGATTTTAGGTTCTTCATGTTCACTCGAGCTTTGGAAACAAAAAAGAGGAGAGGCGTTTGAAAGGAGAGGCGTTTGTCATATTAGGCGAGAGAAATGGCCCGTTCCTTTTGGGCTGTTCCTTTTGGGCTGTTCCTTTTGGGTCGTTCCTTTTGGGCCGTTCTAAGGGAGCAAGTAGGCCTAGAGAATTAAACGAAAAATCTGATGCGACCCACCAAACCGCATCAGATTTTAAAAAAACCGTATCATTTTTTTTAATTTGATGCGGTCCACAAGAGGACTGCATCTAATTGTCCTCCCAACTTTCCCTCCCATTTTTAATGTCATTTTCGGATGCGGTTTTACAAAAATCGAATCTGTTACTAAGTGACATATAAGGTTTTTTTCCACTAGTGCATAGATGTGCGCCTAGCGCACTCTTTGCGCGACACGCAATCAGTTTTTTTTTTTTATCTTTTTTAATATTTCTGTATAAATTTGCCTCGATTTTTCGAATCTAAACGTACACTTTCACGTATTCTTTACACTCAAATAGTTGTGAACTCTCATATATCCATACTCTCTCATATTTTTACAAACACACAAACACATACTTTTAAACACATACACGCATATCTCGATCGATCTTCAGGATTTATGATTTCTCCTCCCAAAGGTTATTATTCCCCGAAACCCAAATCATGCCAGTATATTCCTGATGGTTCTTAAATCTTTCTTATATATTTTATTGAATTTACTAACGATTTCTTTCATAATGTAGATCTTTAATAAAAATTTGTTCTTTTGTAGATTTTAATCTCTACCTTTCCTTTTATATCTTATGTATATTTTCATGATTGTCCTGCTTATGCTTTCAACATCCACATGATTATTATTGCTAACCCAGGCCTAAGGATTTGTTATAATATTAATCATATAATTTGAACAACCTATTAGAAACCCTGTAATTTTGATTGTTTCATAACATGTCAATAAAAAATAGTCTTTTTGATGTGTTTAATCGACCAACTTAGACTAATATGTTTAGCGTGTCTGAAGATATTTTATCGTTATTCTTTTGCATAAAACTTGATATGAACCGATATTTAGTAGAGTGTATCAATGGGCGAACGTGGTTCCTGACTGTGTTCGTACCTTCACCCCTCGAACTCAATCTATGGTTCGTTAACCATTAATGAAGTCATGAAAGGAAAAATCTACATTGAATAAGTTCCCAAGTTTTCCCTTTGATATCCTACTATCCAATTAGGTTTATGAGTCTTCCTTTACAATTAGGTAGTCAAATACGCGCTCATCCCACGTAGGTGAATAAAAACACGCCTATAATTACCAATACTACTTTTATTATTATTGTTGTATGTAACACTACTGCACGGGGTGTTACAATTGCTAATACTATTATAATTAGCTTTATTATTATTGTTATTATTACACACTATTGTTATTGTTAAAACTAATACATTGATTGATTACAATACGAGCTTGTTTCAGTTCAACTCTTGGTTTTTTGAGTGAATTTAGTTTTAAGACTATTAAATTGTTTTTTTTCTTCTCTGGTTTCTCTTGTATTCCTTCCAGTTTGTAAAGATCCTCTCACTTTCACTTTTCATACATGACAATGCAAAATTTTGGCTGTTGTTATCTCTAATTGCCACATGACTATGTTTTATTTTTCATACGTATAAATCACAACAATGAACAAAGTGAAATTTGTGAATAGTGAGAAATGCCAAAGAGGGAAGATTTTAAAGAATCCGAGGTACTAATAACTTATACTTCCTCCGTTTTTTTTTACATGTTACACTTTTCAAATTACGGACTCCTAGACAATTTTCGAAGAGGAGAGAGATAGAGAGAAAGAAAACAAAAGGGTCACATGTGAACATGTGATATGAGAGAGATAGAGATATATTATTACTCAAAATAAAAATGTAACATCTAACTTGAAAAAAAAAGAAAAGAAAGTGTAACATGTAAAACAAGGGAGGACGTATTAGATTCATTGATCTAATCTAAATAAACTTGTTTCAATTCAAACAACTGTTTTGAGTTTTCAAAATGAATATAGGTTCAAGATGATCAACTTAAATGAAAATTTTGTCATCTTGAATAACCTTATCGACTGACATCAATATATTGATATAATCTAATAATAACTTGTTTCAATTCAACTAGATGTTTAATATATAGTTTATTATGATTAACTTAAATGAAGTATTGTGATACTAGATTAAATTATCCACTTACATTAATACATTGATCTTATCAAAGAACAATCTGTTTCAATCCAATTAGATGTTTCTAGTTACGAAATGTATTTACTGGTTAAACAAGCCATTTACTGGAAAAGAAAATGAGAATGAAAGGTGGGAAATCAATCGAAAACTTCGGGTGAGAAAAAAAAATCATTTTACTAGTTAAATAAGTCATTAGTCACCCGGGACCACTATGGAAAGATTACTCTTAACTCTAGGTTTACTAAAAAATAATTCATATTTGGGATTAATATGGAAAAACACTCAAAACTTGAAAGCTAATCTTGTTTATTTTTGCATTTCAAATACCCTGACATAACCCTAACCTTACCTATGGATACTAACTTGAATTTGACCTAACTCAAACTAGACCTGACCCAAAACTTAATTTGATAAAAAAAACATTTAGGATGAAGATTGCTGAACAAAAAAAAAAAAAGAATTTTTACAGTTCTTAGTATAGTGTAACTCATCAATTTTTAGCACTCAGCTTGAGATTGTTCAGCATCACAAACTTGCTGAGCCTGATTGAGAGCAGTCTCAAAAGCCTGAGTGCAGGCACTTGCAAACCCCATCAGTGCTTCGAACAGACGCGGGAGGGTATTTTGCAGGTCACTTAAGGTCGTGGTCCTGCTAACCTGGATGTAACTCAGATACTTGGCCTTCTCATCCTCATGAACCTTTTTCAAGGCATCAGTTTTAGCACGTTTGACAGACAATGGATGTTTTGGGCTCAGACCAGATTCCATATCTCCCAAACTATTGCTTACTTCAAGCTTTTTTTCCATTTCAATTTGTGACTTTAATTCCTTCTGCCATCTCCTCTCCAGCCTATCAATTTTTTTCTTCAGGCCGCATTCTTTCTCTTGCTGTGAGATTATTGATCTTATAACTGATAGAAAGCTGTTAATGGCCTCTGACACAACCTGTAATTCAGGAAACATAAATAAATTTGGATCACTCATCCATAGCTTTCGTAATTAAAAACTGCCTCACATTCCTTTCCTAGGACAGTACCTTTTCTGGTAGCCTATCAAGGGCAAGCAACCATTTTTCACAAAGGGCACGGACCATAGATGGGCAGCGGTTTTGATTTTCATTATCTATGGGACAATCAAGGAGCCTAATCCAAGTGCAGATGGCTTGTACATAATCTCTTTG
Organism: Beta vulgaris subsp. vulgaris; assembly: GCF_026745355.1. Taxonomy (NCBI): domain Eukaryota; kingdom Viridiplantae; phylum Streptophyta; class Magnoliopsida; order Caryophyllales; family Amaranthaceae; genus Beta; species Beta vulgaris. Next base: position 29,789,338 of record NC_079209.1, read on the forward strand.
AGACTTAGTGAGTCTACAAAAGCTATCGTACCAGAAATTGATTCCACTCTCGAGCTGCATTGCTGCATCATGATGATTCTGATCAGTAGATGGTTCAGTATTGTGACTGGTTAGATGATGCACTTGCTGTGAGATATGACTCTGAACTTCATGGCATTCATACATGGTTCTCCACATGTGATGTAGCCTGCAAATAGCTATGAATTAATTTGCTTTCGAGGGAATTGGAAAGTCGCTTATATAATGAATGTCTATTTTTGGACTTAGCATTCATCAAAACTAATACCAGCAGAGCATTGTTGCAACGTAAGTTTGGGTTTCTGCCAGGTGGCATTCATCCCCACAAAAATTTAAATCATTTTTAGAATTATCAAAAGCCATATTTTTTATGTTAACATATGGCTACCAATAAATTCACACGTCCGGATAGAAGTGGCTAGTAGACATAGAATATGAAGTATGGCACATGCGGTATGTTTTTATACCTAATTGTAAGGATTTAACAGGTTAGATGTTCTATAGCAGCAACTAGAGAAGAATTCTGTAACTAGCTTCTTTTGTAGTTAATATCACCCTATACACCAAATACTAATCTCGCTCTAGCTCCTCTCTTACTTCTCTGTTCTGCAAACTATTTCTTCTTTCACTTGTCTCATTGCTCTTTCTTATTTTCACCTTCCTAATTCATATCCAACATATATATTATTAAAGCTTCAAATGTCCAACCAATGAAGTATCACTGGAGAACATATCTAAGAACATTGATGAGTATTGAGTACTATACTAAGATAATGGAGGTTCAATAGAATTGCATGGATCATATATCATTGGTGCAAACAATATTCCCAACAAATGAATGCGACTCAAAAGTGAAAAAGAGATGCAAGATTATTCCAGTAAAGAACAAGAAAGCTCAAGAAAGTTTTGAATTAACAAATTTCAGGAGTTTTCAATTAAGATTATTTAATTGGAGTTCAAGGTGTTGATATGAATAAGGTTCCTCAATTAAGATTATTTAATTGGAGTTCAAGGTTCTGCAAACTAATTAACAAGGGCATACTATAATATAAAGTGGAAATGATTTTCAACTTGTCATTACTTGAAAAGTCTCTTAATAACGCGTTTAAGATCACACTTCGTAACATCCAATAAAAACCATTATATTACTGCAGCCATAGTAATCCATTATTGGTGGCTAGATGGGGGTGACGCAAGATGGTGAATTTTGGGCTTGCCATTACTTGAAAAGCCTTTTGATAACGTGTTTTAAAATCGCACATTGCAAGTTCGCAACATCAATTGCAAACCAATATCACTGCATTAGCCATGACACATTGATAATCCATTATCGGTGCCAAGATGGGGTGGATACAAGATCGTGAGTTTTGGGCTAGCCGTTACTTGAAAAGAATAAAATGCTTTAAAATCACGCTTCACAGCATTTGTTACAAACCATTATATTACTGCATTAGCCATAGTTTTCCATCAATGGTGGCAAGATGGGGGGTGATGCCAGATGGTGAGTTTTGGGTGGTGGTGCACACAACATTAGTAGTACGAGATAGATATGCTCGAGACAGTGATATGGTATTGGTATTGGTAGTTGAACATGGCAGTGTAATGGGACGTTGAAGTAAGAAAGCTGCTTGGACTGGTCTTTGCGGTGCAGTTGGTGGAGGCCGTGGAGCTATCAATGGGTGGTGCAAATTTTCTTTTTTGATTCCTTGTGTTTTTTTTTTTTTAATATGACATGGAAGAATTAGATCTAATTCCTGGTTTGAACAAAGCATAAACAATGAATTTCCTTTTTCAATTCATTTCCCCTCAATTCCCTTAAGACGTTTCAATACTTGTTTGCAAACTAAACAGCCCTTTATGTGTTTAAGAAACGTTGATACATACGAGATGCACCAGAAACAGGGGACACCATAAATGCTTCACATTACAGGAATATATGTACTCATAATTTAATAGTTAATAAGAAATTATTCATATCACAGTTCATATATTTGATGTTTACCCGGAAAGCAGCACAATAAGCTGAGGATGCAGCTCCTGTTCTATTGCTGTTAGTATTGATGCAGATGTTTTTGTCACTAACTCCTGCAGCCGTACAATATCAGACTGCAATTTTTCGACAGCGCACCGTGTTTTTTCTATCTTCTTCAAGTCACTGTTTTCATCTTCTTGTTTTTGCAATGACGAAGATTTCTGCTCATGCTCCAATTTAGCAATCTCCTCCCCCTGTACATGACATAACAATATTTCCATCTAAAGACACGGACATTGATACAATGGTAGCCATGATTTAACATATAAACACTCTTATCTGTATATCATTTGTGTTAATATCATGAAGTAAAATCCATTGTGGGACATCTTACTTTACTCTCAACCATTCCTCATACACAATATTATAGCTACAGTACAACTCTTTACCGCACCAGAGACAATAGTGCAAAAAGTTTTGGCTTTTGTATCATCCTCCAAGACCAGCACATTGACATCTATCTGCTAATCGAGTTATGATTAGCTAGACCCCCATTTATTTTTCTCTTAACTCAACATGACCTTAGTACCAAAAACTAAACAAGAATCCATTCTTGGTTCACCTTTGAGACCCAAATAAAATTTCTCCCTTGTCTGTCCTCTAGTTCTTTTCAAATTAATGGTTATCCAAGTCATCCCATACATCAAGATACTCGACATAACATCAACTATTAGATGATGTCATCGTCCAAGCACCAATGATCGTTGATAAGGGTGAAACTTATCCTATTGTGCCCACTCCGTCCCTGAGCAAGTGAGAAAGATGCAATTAACGGACTAGTTCAGCGTCTTAGCCTAACAAGAATGTTATAGGAGCAAGGCAAAAGCAGATCCAATACCAAGACTTTTCTTTCTGAAGTTGTGCAACAATTTATAAGAAGTCAAATATCTAGCATTACCCTTATTGCCGTATAGAGTGTCTGCTCTTCAGCAAAAATTTTCCAAAGTGTGATGCAGTGCGCTCCTGGTTTGCAAGGTTCAATAGGGGTGTCGACCTCGAAAGCATCCCTTGTCACCTGTAGTGATCTGGAGGACCAGCTCCATGACAAAGAACTCAATCTAGCAGAGTTATTTCCCTTCCCTGAAGGAGAGGGGGGTGGGGGGACAGAGACAAACACAACCCAAGCATTATTAGCTGTTTCTGTAGTTGCAACTTATTGATTGATACTGGTGATACCTTAATTAGAAGTAAATGAGCAATAAAGCTGATGAAAGTACAAGCATAAAGTTTTTAGAAAGTAATCCAAGGTGCTAGATTCTCAGAATCGTTCCTACATCACTTGTTTTTTTTTTCTTACATATGAAGAAGCATCTAGCTGACAAATGAAAATATACTCAGTCAGCAAGATTATCAGATTCAAAAGCACTAAAGCTAAAAAAAAAAAAAAAATGGAACCGGGGGAGATTTAACCTACCATTTGCATCACATAGTAGTTATCTTATTTAAGAAATAAAAAAAAAAATGCTAAAGGGAACATCATATATTGTGATGCTTCCCACCATTTATAGTATTTTGACAAAAAGGCTTTTAGTTTTGTGGTATATCAAACGCTTTAGTAGTTTAGTTCATCACTGTTAGAAACTTGACAACAATTTTGGGGCATCCATAAAAGGGAACATTGACAACCAATATGGGACAAGGGAAGCATAATGCTCAGTTTGCCAAATTGGTTATCATTCTGCAATTTTGCAGTCTAAACTAAAACATAAGAGCAATTGCAGTAAAGGCATATCTACATTTGATCTGAGCAATATGCCCAAAGTCCAGTAATATAACCATGGGAATATTCCACAAAAGACACCAAAAAAGGCGTACTTTCAAGAGTTGCCTTTTACTAGACAATGAGTTGCTCAGTCAAATTCTGTAACCCATGTTGCTGCAACAGGAACTTTATAGTTCTAATTTCTTCAAATAACTAGTGAATTCCAGAGAACCAATCCCTTAACGAAAGTTCCGCAGCTATTGATCCATCTAGAATCAGCTCTTTTTGGCCACTGCATACTGCATATTAATGCACCCTATAAACTCAGAGAACATGCAGCAAGGGCAAGCGTGCAACTGCTAAGCGTTTATCTACATGTATTCACAAATGATTTAAAGGGTTTTCTGTTCAATAAGACCAAAGGCTTATTTTACCTTTCCTTGAAATTTCTCTTTCTTTCTATAAAATAAAAGAACAATGCTAAATAGGGGCTCAAAAAAAAAAAAAAACTCGCAAAAACAAATAGGTAAATCAGATTTCTAAAGTTTGACCAGCCACTATAATCTTGAGAAGAACAGTAAGAAATTAATAATGCAAGATTAAGTACAAACAAAAATACAAAAAGAAATAACATAAGATTTGGCATGAGAAACTAATGGTAAATTTAAACAACGTAAATCAGCAGAAAGCAAATATTTAATATTACCACTTCCAGATCAAACTGGACTGTGAAGGATTTGATCATGTAATTCATTTCATCCTATCATTTCACGTCAGGATGATATAGGTTTCAGGACTTGGTTACTTAACCAACACCAAATACAACCTTTCTTTCAAATTACTACTCTTGTTATTTTCTGTGAGTACTACAATAGAGTAACTCAGAAGTTGTCAAGGAAAAGAACCATATTTTGGATAACTATTGTTATAAAATCATGAAGTATGAGAGACCAGCAATAATAGAGCTACCAAAAGCAAACCTTTATAAATTTGCATCAGACAAAACCCAGCAGGTATTAGACATAGCTGCCATAACATTGCCGCCCTAGTATTTGCAGGCTTTAATAGTCAAATTCTTCACTCTGTTAAAGCCTAACTCTTTTTCTAAATGAAGACACATCCCTTTCAGAATAAAACTAAAAAGTTAAAACTGGGAGCCAATTTTCAAGCAACCAGAAGTCAAACAGGTAGAAGAACAAACAAACCTATGTCACACTTAAACTAGCAAGCCACAAAGGCAATAATGCAGACTGTGAAGTTATTTCCTGTGATTCTCTGAGCACACACACATGCAGACGGATATCTGGGAAGTACTTGGTCGAAAATGCAAATCAAATTGACATGTGGAGATAAGTTTATCAAACAAAATAAATTGCCAGACATGGAATTACCTTTTCCTTCTTTTAAGTCATGATGCTGAGAATTATTCCATGTGCCCATGTCTACTAGAACCGCGATCTCCTTCCCACCCGCAGATGCTTTCAAGAAGTAATCGTCAAGCTCCTTGACTATGTCTGACAATGACTTTCTCCTCCCAGTCCTCTTCCATGCAACCATGGGCCGATGAACCATATGTTTGGTGTGTCCAGTCACCATTGATGAATCATCATTCGCATTCAGTGACTTTTTTCTAACAGCATCATAAGCTTTATCAAATGTTACATGCTCTTGATCCTCTTCTTCAAACTGTGATCTTGTCTCAGCCCAAGTTTCTTCATCAATGTCTTGAACCGACAAACTCTCTAATTTATGTTGTGCCGAAGAACTTCCAAGCAAGTCCCAAAGATCCAACGAACTGTTAGGCGGTGGAGGAGTGCAAATACTCTCCTCTCCAATCTCAATTATCTCTTCTGCGACTTCCTTACCATTTTGATCACTTTCAAGCTTCCTTGAATCGGGACTATCAACAGGAGGAGGTAATGGAGGTGAAGGTGGAAGAGGAAGCGGCGGAGAAGAAGGCAAAACACCCTCAAGCTCTAGCGACTCTAATTCGGTGAATTGACGGAGGGTAATACCAGTGTCTTTGAGTGCTTTTAAGTATGCTAAAATGGCACTGGCAAATTCTTTTCTGAACCCCAACAGCTGTTTTACTACCCTTTTTCTTTCCTTACAAATCTGCACTCTTTCTTCTTTATCGATCCTTGATGCAGCACAACCCATTTTGTAAAAGTTTCAAGTAACATGTAACACGGAAGGAAACAGATCGAGAGGATATAGCTTCACATTTTCTCCACTTCTTTATATATCATCCTATGTCAACCAAGGGTATTTAGTGTAGTGAGAAAGATACTGCTTTCTATCTCTCTATCTGTCACAGCATCAATAAGTCTACTTGGTAGACTTAATACTGAAACTGCAAGAAAAAAATCTGAATGACGTTCTTTATCCAACAATACACAGCACCCATATCGAGCCAAATAACACAACAAGAGCAAGCTGCTCCTTTTCCATTTTCTCCTTCACTATCATTACTACTAACTTCGCATTGACAACAAATTGTACCTTGACAACTAGAACAATACACAGTGCTTGTTTGGTTGACATTAAAAACATGAGAAGTGGAATTTTCTGGGAAGTGAACTAGTATAAAGTTGATAGATTGGCAAAAGCATAGATTGTTCTACTTCCCACATATTCGAGGAAGTTGCTTGCCATGGTCAACCAAAAAACTTTTGCCACTTCCTAGGGAAAAATAACTTCCTAAGAAATACTTGTACTTTGTATGCTCAGCCAAATGACCACCTGACCTACGTGTCGTTTTAAGCGTTAAAGCTGGAAACAGGAGTACCTAATCTTGTAAACTTAAGATCTATTTAACAGCAAGCACAAATGTGCTCAAACTTTCTACTATCTTCAGCTTATAAGTCATAACCCAATTCTCCCACCCACTCTATCACAATGAAAGGAGTTCAAAGGAAAACGGCGAGAATTTCAACAGTAACAATTAAGTAATTAACCATTAGCTGGTTTCTCTTTTTCTTCTCTACTCTGTTTTCCGTTTTCATTAAAAAAATAAGTAACAAGACAATATGAAAGAAGTACTAGGCATACTAAAACAACCGAAAACAGTACTCAGGAACCAGATTTATATGTAATCACAATCTCAATGGGAAGACAACACAAAATGAGTTAACTTGGTTTATGAATATTCTAATTTCCTTCCATATTTTTTGAATTTTAAAATATTTAATCACTGGAACAGACAATAAAACAGGAACACTGACACAGAAACTGTCAAGAAAATATGATATGTGATAAGTCCAACATCAATAAACAAATATACAGACCAATAAACTAGATTAATATAAATAAATAAAAACCCATAACAACAAAAATGCTAACAAGAACAAGGAAAAATAAAATAAAATATATGCATACATAATGAATAATTAAATTGAATAAAAACCAGCAACTAAACACAAGGGTTTCGAGGAGAATGTCAGGATATAAGCGAAAATTGGCATAGAAAACAGCATCAGAATAGTCTTACAACATGCTTGATAAAATCCAAGAAATATTCATGATTATATGGAATCTGGGCATAATGAAGAACATGAAAAGAGCGGATGAGTATACCTGGGCATTATAATGGAGATGATTTTTGGAACTTTTGAAGAGAGAGAAAATGAACTTGTTTTTGGCTCCAGTTTTCAGCTGCTGTAAGAAAACTTTGTTGTGAACTTTTTTATGGTGTTTCACTTGTCACCTTTAAGGAAAGGCTTTAACTCCTTGGTAAAGGTGGTGTTCTTTGCAAAGCTTTTACTTTTTTTTTTTGGGTTCATCGTATATCCTTGCCCTTCTTTTGCGTTGTAGTTTTTGCTTAGCTTGCTGCTTCGTTGTTTCACTTTTCCTCAACCTTTAGCTTTTGAAATAGTGTCTTGAGAGAATCTAAAAGCCATAGCACATACTCCCATAGCATATCGAGTATGCATATATGAGCTTGTCCGATAGTATTAAAGTTCTATGAAAAAATAGCATACATAGTGTATTTTGTCTAATTATGTGTGGAGTTTGGATCCTCTAGAGTTTTAATGAAACTCTACAAGGTAGAGTTATATCTGAGCCATAAATTTTAAAATCAAGGGCTCCTATTGGTGGAAGGGAAAGATTTAGGGGTGGATTTTAATAAGATAAAATAAGGGGGATTTTGGAAAGAACATATATGAGCCATTGATTTTTTATTCAATGGTTGATATTGCTCAAACTCTACCTTAGAGTTAATTTACAACTCTAGAGGATCCAAACATTTATTTATTATGTGGGGGGAGTTATAAATATTTCGGGAATTTTCTAAAAAAAAAATGAAAATTGTTAAGCATAAGTTAATTTTTGGTCGGGATTCTTAAAATAAGTTAATCTTTGGATTAACTAAAAATAACCAAATCTTGTGTCCAATCGATGAATTACTTGTTGTAGGTTATTTGTAAACGTGTTATTTTTATTGGTCTATATTTTTTATTTCAAATTTACAATATTAATTATTTTTTTTAAAAAAAGAACTAAAAAGAATTACCACCAAAACTTATTCCCCACCCCTACAACCTGTGACCACCCCCACCCCCCAACACCCCAGCAAAGCACAGCCTGCCGGTACACACCCCAGTAAACAACCCTGACCATCGTCGCGTACGAGAACCTCTTCCCTACCCTTTATGAGCACCCGCCTACCCCTTCAACAGCTTTTATCAGCACAATCATATGGACGCCTCCTCCTGTGACTTATCCGCCACTGCCATTCTCCCTCAGACTGATCCCGGTATTTTTCTTTTTCCTTTTTCCTTTTCGTTCTACTAAATGATTATTTATTTAATTAAGACTCATAGCATATACTACTATCAGCCTATGGATCTTGTGTCTACCTAGCTTCTCCAAGGCACCCTTACTCTTCGTGTCTTCTTCCTCGCTGCTATTGTTATCTATATCTTCTTTCTTTATCTAGCTTCCTTTACACGTTTCTTTATCTCTCTCACTGTGTAGTGTCTATAGCTCCTAATTTTTTTTTTCTTTGGAAATTCTACATGGTGGTCTCTTACTTTCAATTTTTCTATTTGATGACATACCAAAAAAAATTATACAAAGTGACATCCTACTTTAAAAAATTATACATAGTTACCCTAATCCACTTAAAACCTAGCTAACCATCCAATTAAAGATAAATTATTAACCTACTGCTAAGTTAATTATCCTAACGTAATAAAACCCTCCTCCACCATTAAAAAATACGCTCTATGTTCTTCTCCTCCTCCTTAACCATGAATCTTAAGAATTCTCTTTATACGAGCATACTTTATTTTAATTTTTAATTAAAAAAGAAGGCATCTTTATATATAAGCATCACATTGTACAACATAGAATCTGATCAATCTCTTCAACTTTGTAGAATCATAAAACAAACATTAAAAGATATCAAATCCATCCCCTTTTCATTAGGTCGAAGAGATGATCCTCAAGATTCCTAGATAAGATTAAGGAGAAAATGAAGCAAGGTAACGAAGCCGACTTTAAGATCTAGATCGTGGGTAGGGCAATTAGCCTCATAAGGTTTCAACGGACGCGATGCATATGCAATTACGTTCCCATTCTGTTGTAACACACATCCCAAACAATTCTTCGAAGTATCACTATACACCTTGACACGGTCGTTGCACGTGCCAAATTAAATACCTAACTTAGCCTAATATAGGGTAAGAAAGGGTCGAATCCACGAGGAAGCAAAGATTAATCAAGGGTTGAATGCGATTTAGCGAGCTAAGACTATTTTTGGGGGGTTTTGAGATTAGTGAACAACTAAGAAATTAGGAACTAAGAAACTAACAAATAGACTAAATGATTCGAATTAAACTATATTAAGAGGACACTAGGGATAGGGGATTCACAAGCTAACAGATAATTAACCAAATTGTCAAGCCAAGGGGATTCATTAGGGTCGATTAGGGGACTAAGTCACTCAAACATTTCCTAATTACTCTCTCGAGCTAATTAAGAGGGCTTAATCAACCGATTTTACATATTATCATGGTAAAATCAATTAATCAAGCATTTCCACAACTCATAGTGACCCAAATAAGGTCCTAGGGAGTCAATCACCTATTTTCATGGTGAAGCCAACCTAAAATCTAGCTAAAGGTCTATCTAAGGTTTCATTTCTCAATCCTTCACCTTAGATTTCCACAACAAGTTCAAATGGTGATCAATCAAATAAACAAGGCAATCAAATTAGCTAGACAACACAATCTCACCCAAATCACACCCCCAAGCTTAACTTTCAAGGCCAACACATGATTATTAAGGTCATCCTCTTCCTTTAGCTACTAATCTACTCACTAGCCATGAAAATGAATAAATAAAAAGCTTGAAGCATCAATGGTGAAGCAACAATGGTGAAAATCATATCTAATAAGCTGATCCTCAACTAATTACTACTAATCAATACTAAAACAAGTTTAAAAGTTAATAAAGAGAAGAGATAGAATAAATACTCAAAGATTGATGAAAATCAAATGCAAAACTCCATTGAAATAGCTTCAATACCCCACATTCAAAAGTTCAGATATAGTTTCTCTCTCTAAGTTCTACTTCTCTCTCTAAAAACTCTCTCTAATCAGAACTAATTAATTCAGAAATTAAAAGCTTAGTATTAGGATTATTACAAAATTGGTTTTATACCCCATAGAAATAAGGGCAAAGTTGTAAAAGACGGAACAAAAATTGGAAAGTATGGACGACGGAGCGCCCGCTCCTACCAAAATGGAGCGCCCGCTCCAGGCTTGGAGCGCCCGCTCCTTGAGCGCTCCTGGGCTGCTCCAAGCTACTGCCAACAATAGGAAATGTGGACGACGGAGCGCCCGCTCCAGGCTTGGAGCGCTCGCTCCGGGAACGCTCCTGGACCTCTCCAAGCTACTGCCAATGCCTTTGTTTCTTCGCGTAATATAGAGCGCCCCCTCCTCTGCTTGGAGCCTCTTCCTTGCTTATCTTAGCTTCAAAACACTCCAAGAAAATATTAGATGGGGAAGGGGGGAATGGACATGTAAATGAAGTGACCTATATGCAACCTAACAATATGCAAATGAACTAAAACTAAATGCTAAGCATGAGAATATGAGAAATGATGGAAAAGGGGAAGAAAAAGGAAACTAAATGGCCTAAAATGAATCTAAATGACCTAAACTAAATGCAAATAAGTGATTCTTAAAGTCCACTTATCACACCTCAAATCCCTCATTCCCATCAGGCAGGGTCAAAACAGGTGCGAAGGTTAAACGTTCCTTCAAAATCTAAAAGGCTTATTCACACTTTTCACTCCACTCAAATTTCGACTCTTTCTTCATCAAGTTGGTCATGTGCCTAGTTTTTTTTCGAGAAATCTCTCAAAAATATCCTATAATAGCCAGCTAGACCTAGGAAACTTTTGATATCTGACACATTCCTTGGAGTTGGCCACTCACTCACAATTTGAAACGTAGCAGGATCTACAGAGACTTCTTCCTTAGACACATAGTGACCAAACAACGCTACTTTCTCCAAGCGGAATTCACACTTAGAGAACTTGGCATACAATTGGTTCTTCCTAAGCGTCTCCAAAATAATCCTTAAGCGCTCATCATGCCCTACCTCGTTCCTCGAATATATCAGTACGTCAACAATGAAAACCACCACAAACTTATCTAGAACCTCATGGAAAATTCTGTTCATTAAGTCGACAAATATAGCAGGAGCATCGGTTAACCCAAATGGCATTACAGTGAACTCATAGTGACCATAACGCATTCTAAAGGCAGTCTTAGGTATATCCCTATCAGCTACCCTCAATTGGTGATACCCTGAACGCAAATCAATCTTCGAGAACACACTCGCTCCATTTAGATGATCGAATAAGTCATTTATTCTAGGAAAAGGATACTTGTTCTTGATGGTTACATTGTTCAGTTCCCTATAGTTAATACACAACCTCATACTTCCATCCTTTTTCTTCACAAACAACACAATAGCTCCCCAAGGTGATGCACTAGGCCTAATAATTGTAATAGCCCGAATTTCCCCGACCAGCTTACAGATGATTAAGCACAGCGAAAAAAACTCTGGTCGAGATAACCCGAACTATTACCATCAAACAGCCCAGATTTCCCCCGACCAACTTACAGAGGATTAAGCACAGCGAAAGAGACTCTGGTCGAGATAACCTGAACTATTACCATCACAGCAACAACACCACCACCTCCACCACCAACAATAACACCAACACCAATACACAACCTCTCCAAACATAACACAACAACAACAACAACAACACTTCTACCACAATAATAACAACTTACCAACAAACACCATTGTCTTTCTAATTTAAATAGAGAACAATGGTTCAACATAACTATTCAATAATCAACCACTAAACAAATTCATAATCAACATAGTAATAAAATTACAAACCACAATTAGAACAAAACCCAATTTCAAAAGAAAGGTAAAAAGACGTTAGTACCTCTGCTCACAAGAGCAGCGAAGAACAGAGGGATGAAGGGGGAGTTTCAGTGAGTGTGATGGTAATAGTTCGGGTTATCTCGACCAGAGTTTTTTTCGCTGTGCTTAATCATCTGTAAGCTGGTCGGGGAAATTCGGGCTGTTACAATAACCCTTATCTAGTAATTCTTGTACTTGCATCTTTAGTTATAGGGTTCTCTATATATAGGTGCAGTTCTAGGAACTAAGTCTATGGTGAACTCAACACCTCTCGAAGGTGGCATACCTAAAATCTCACTTGGAAACACATCCATAAACTCATTCACAATTGGAACATCCTCAAGATTCACTCCAACTTCTTTACTCACATCTGGCACACTATAGAAGAATAATTCACACCCCTTTTTCATCAACTTCATCACTTGCATCGCAAAGATAACTCCAAAGTTCTTAGGCTTCCCGAAACATCTATAGGAGGTCAATTTTTCCAAAGGGTTTCTCAACATTACCTTCTGAACCTCACAATCTATGTTGGCCTTGTAAAGACTTAACCAGTTCATCCCAAGAATTACATCTAGGTCTCACAAGTTGAATTATATTAAGTCCGATGGAAATACACAGTCTCCTATCTTCAAAGGAAAATTTCTAAACAATTTGGTACACCTTATGATCTCTCCAGTAGGTATACTGATAGGCAAGTCAATTTCTTCATAATCTACTAACCCCAGACTCTTTGTGGACAGATGACGACACAAAGAATAAGTCGCCCCCGAATCAAACAATGTTTTAACAAGGACTAAGTTAATAAAAAAATTACCAGAAACTACGTCGGAAGATTTCTCAGCATCCTCATAAACGCAGGGTAAAACTTCCCTCTCAAGGCCATCTGCTTCCTCATAAACGCAGGGTAAAACTTGCCTCTCAAGGCAATCACAAAAGCATCCCAATTGAATCCTTCCACAACACTCAGTCTAGCTCCGTTCTACCTCCACCATAAATTAACCTCATCCTTAAGGTACAACACAGCTTGACACACTCTCATATTGTCAGGACAATTCACAACCCCAAAGATTTTCTCTCACTCCCTAATCCAGTTTTCTAGGAAGGTAAGATCATCTTGCCCCTTATAGTTTGGTGGCTTAACCTTAGCTAGTCTCTCAAATACGTTCCCAGCAGTCTCGGGACGCTTAGTTCTCTCCCGAGTCAATTTTCCCGCCAAGAGGTGAATAGCAGCAACTAGGTCGTTGTTGTTAGCCATCCTACTACTCGTGACCTGGATGTAATATAACTATACTTTATGTTTCAATTTAACTTGTATGCTAATCTAAGAAGGCAACATTTGATTTGATCAAACAAGATCGCATCAACAAATAATTTCTCAAACAGTTCCAAGTATAACATAAAATGTTCTCTAGCAATCACATAATCATCCATGAGAAAATATTCACATCAGAACATACACGTGGAAACAAGCAAGAATTTAACCACATAATAATAATTTAAATAATAAAAAGATTCCCAACACGTGCCAGAATAAATTCTTGCTGACTCGAATGAATAAATAATTAACTTTTATTCCTTCAAAAGGGTATTATTGAATAGTTGTAACTATAACATTATATTTTTCCTAAAATAAAAGCACTATAAAACAACTCTAATCACTGTTGGTTAACTATCCAACATTATTATATTATTATAAAATATTGTTTCCCTTAATCATAAATACATAAATAGTGATCTAAGGTACCATATTATTATTCTTGGTTTTAGATTCCTTGTACCGTTCAGGCGTAAAGAACTCATCTTCAAACGCATCTATGTCCTCAATGTAGTAGTCGACATATCTCTTTGGTCTCTTAGATCTTCTGGTAGGTTGAGGCTCTTCATCCTCTTACTACGAACTAGTTTCAAACCTGAAAATAGCACGGTAAATATCTAGTCTGGTCTGACCCATAGCACGGTCGAATTCCACAATGAGCTTATCATTACTAGCCACACCTGATCTTAATGCAGAACGCATACTCCAATATAGGCTGGTACAGTTATTATTTTTGACAAGTACATTATTACCATAACCTTCATTATCTCTTATTACGATAAAATTTTGGTAACTTCCTACTATATTAGCTTGCCTGGCAGACACGGTTATGGATCTACAACAAATAAACATATTCAATAGACATATTTAGTACTTTCCCCAACAATAAACAATAAAGAGTTACCATTAAAATCATAGGCACAAAATATAACAGTTAGCAAGGAAAAAAATTATAAACATGCTGAACAAACTATTTAATGCAGGCATATAATATTTCTATCCTATATGCCCTTCCTATACTACCCATTCTCACAATACAACAATTAAAACTTAAAGGTAATAAAATAATGAATACACTAACTATAATTTTGGAATAAAAATAATAATAACTAACTGTCGAACTAAAAAAAAATCGACTAACTATATCGAATAAAAAAACAAAATTTCGGACATATATAAAAATCGAACCGAAAAAAATATTGGAATCTAATTCCGAAAAATTCGAACCTAAAAGAAATTTCGAACAAAATAAAAAGTTCGAACAAAATAATAAAAATATAAAAAAAAAATTTCGAACTAAAAACGAAATTCGAACATAAAAAAATTTTCGGACCTATAATTTCGAACTCCAATTAAATTTTCCATAATATATTCCTATTGTTAATTTAAAATAATAACATGTTTTTAAACGAATATGTACGAGCTCAATTCTAAAAAGTTTATTTAAATAACTAGCAAGTTAGTTAGGCGCCTAAATTTTTTGGAATAACCTAAAGCTCACAGATACCACTTTGTAACACCCCGCTAATTCTCTTTTTTTACCAAAATACCTTTTCAATATAAAACTTAGAGAACTATCAAAGCGTTATTGCCCGCATGATAACGTATCGGCTTATTCAGAATTTTGCAGCGGAAAACATATAATTAAACTCTAGAATTGAAATATAATAGATAAACAAAGTACTTAAACCAAACACACTATTAATGTTAACTTCAAACCAAACTTAAATAATATGTCTCTGATTTAGATAATTAAATCAATCTGTTACACAAGCTCTCCATTCCTAAATTCCCATGATGCAACATCTGCAAACCTGCATATGTCAATGCTCTAAAGAATTTGTTCACCAAAATGGGTCATCACACGATCAATAAGGCAAAGCCATGATCAACATACACAAACAAAATACGTAACCAGCAAAGCTGAGTACTACATGATAATAATAAACATTCCTAACATGATACTAATAAATAATAAACAGGAGGAATAACAATATGAAATCTAACATTCTGCAGATAACTTTTACAGAACTAAAATTTAACAATCATTTTATTACTTTAATGGAATATTTATTGGACTGAGTTGTCTAACTAAAAACCAGCCTTCACCTAGGAAGACGAAATACGGGCG
Source organism: Beta vulgaris subsp. vulgaris (assembly GCF_026745355.1). Classification (NCBI taxonomy): domain Eukaryota; kingdom Viridiplantae; phylum Streptophyta; class Magnoliopsida; order Caryophyllales; family Amaranthaceae; genus Beta; species Beta vulgaris. The sequence goes on from NC_079209.1 coordinate 29,804,996, forward strand.
TGACTCCGTATTCCATAGTGACCTGCGATATTGAGGAACCTTTGAATAAAAGTAGGAACGGTGATCAATCCAATTTCCAGAAAAAGCCATGACACGCTCACCATGTACCCCAACTCCTGATTGACCAACCTCAGACGTGCACCAGTCTAAAGTTTATTATTATCCAAGTTACACTTTACATGATTTACAAATTTATTACTTGTTATGACACACAAGCAACACAAACACATATAATCAAACATTCACAACTTAACTCCTTTTTATCTTAGGTAACTAAGTGATCATACAACTTACAACTCAAGATTAATTCCTTTTTATTCCAATCCTCCTTATTTGTTGAACCTAGCCAACAACCAACTTACCTTTCAAAGGCATAAATTATTAACTTACCAAATAAGGCCCGCAGTCCTCATAGATCGAGTAGTGAAAATATTTACTAATATATGGGTGTACCAATACCACAAACGAATAACATTCTCTGACAAGCAATGTGTCAACCGTACTCCCTTGCATAATCTGATTTCTGTGCCTGATGAAAACTATAGTTGAAGGGCAAAGTAATCACCTTCAAGAATTCAGAGTTGCGTTTTGCTGTAGGTATATCCCTTAGGGCTATGTATAAGCAATAATTCTATTTCCTATAATGGTATTAGAATTGGAATCTATGACAATATCACAAGTCATTTGGTGCGATAAAATGCTTAAATATCTACTTTTAGCTTTGTATACATAACCCTTGGGAGTTAGGACTACGTTTAGCATTTCCCAAACTTTAAGTTTGTCAGCATAGATACGACGTCGTTGAACTCTTATAATTTATTGCACATATACCATACATGATACATGTCAAAGTTTCAAAGACAGTGCTACAACCTAATGCATTGAATCTCAAAAGCTTCATATGTTAACTTAGCTAGCATATAAAGCCTGGCTTGAATAAAAATTAGTATCTCTATTATATAAGCCAAGGGAGGAGGTGTGGTGTCCTCTTTTGAAGTGACTAAAATACCCTTAATGATCTAATTAATGGAATGAAAAAAATTACAAAAGCAAATCATTTTAAAAATTTTCATTCCAACTTGCCATTTAAAACAAGTTTAAAATGGTATATGCATCAAATACTTCAATCAAAAATTAAATGGACAAAATATTTATACCTTATAAAAAAAGATGGCATACATATAACGTGCACATGAAAAGTTTGGACATTCACTACCTTTGATACTCTTTAATTCAGTTAAACCAACTCATTATTTTTGTTCTTTTTGTTCAATATTCATTCACAAAAAATTAATGTTAACAATCACTCACAACCTTTTATTTTTTTACATTAGCGAATTAATATATCTAAATTCATCTAACTGTTGAATTTTTCACATTTAAGTTTAATCATAAATTAAGTACGAATGGAGTATCTAATAGAATAACAAATTTTGAAATTAACGCACGCATCGCGTGCATATGAAGGCTAGTAATTTCATGAAGAAACTCAAGCTGCACAAAGGCATATGCAAGCAAGTTGAAGAATGAAAACAACAGAAATTCAAATAGCACATAAAACACAGTCTATATAGTATTACCAGCTTCTCCATGAGCGTAACGACAATTCGGACCATATTTACAGCTCTTACTCCTCATCCAACTGTGACACAACCTTGTTTTAATTCTTGAATCAACATCAACTGGCTGAAAATTGCTCACAACAGACGTCTCCCTAGATAAGTCTCTCTATTGTCCTTCATACGTCTCCAATGGCTTATGCATAAAGATACCTCAGATGTGAAATGTTCTCTCAGCAACAAAGAAATTGCAAATTTTCGATATTTGTGAATTGTTCTCTTCATTAACAAAGAAACTGGGAAGAAAGTAATAATATTCCCTAACATAAACTAACAAGTAACAATATCAATCAGAAATTCAACAAAAAGAGAGGAAAATCAGCAATTATTCACACTTACATAATTTCCAATTCAAGCCAAATTAAACATAGATTACAAAATGTTACATCAAAATATGTTAACAAAAAAAACCCTAGCACAGAAGAAAATCGATAATTTATGAAAACAACGAAGTATTTACTATCAAATGAAGGTACTTGCTGAATTCATCTCGCAAAAAGTATAACGCAAATATAAACAAACATCGCAAGAAATTCGAAAAAATACGAAAAATTCTCAACTAATTTCGGAGCAAAAATTAGCAAAATCGGAATTAAAGCTTCAATGAAAGACAACAAAACTTAACTTGCTAGTAATTGCAGATAGTACCTAGAATAGATCACAGTGAAGAACTGGAAAAAGGAGGGAGTTGTGACTGCTTCAGCCTGCAATGTCGCTTTAATTCGATAGGGAAAACCCACTTTTAGGGTTTGGTTTCATGAGTAGCAAAAAAAAAAAAAAATAGAACAGAAAATGAAATAGTGCTTACCAGCGGCAAAGAGGTGGAGATAAAATGAGGTCGGCCGTCAATGGCTTCTTGCTTCTTCAATTTGCCGACTGAAAGAGGCAACTTCTCTCTTTTAAGTTGCGTTGAAATAAACCCTACTAAAAAGGGCCACTTTATAATACCCCCTTTTTCCTTCCATCATCGACCGTTTACAACCGTCGCCTTAGGTAAACAAAATTTCAGAGGCACATTAATCAACTTAATGATGACTTGAAACTGACGTTGTTTTTCAACGACTGTTAAACCGTCGTTGTATCCTTTACAAGCAGTCGGTGTTTACCGACGGCTTACCGCAGACCCTGTTTTGTAAGAACGATAATTTTTCTGACCGTCGCTGTTAAACAGTCGTTGTTTTAGCATTTTCTTGTAGTGTATGCTAGTCATTAAAATCCATAAAACTCTATTAATAACAACCTTCTAAAATTCTAGCAACTTATCAATTATTAAAACTCTCTTTAAACATACTTAAACATGCTTAAATTCATAAGTTAAATCAATTTCATAGTTTATAACATACTACTATGATTTTTCAATCTTTAACACCCTAAAAATTCATACTTTGATAATTAAAAACTCAATCTAAATATTATAATCAAATGTATAATTTTATTTTTTCAATACATACTTGTTATGGCTGAATTTTTTGACAGGGTGACACTGACGCGACGACTCGATGACGTGATGCCATCTGACATGATGACGAAGTAAATGCGACCCGAAGACACAGCGAAGGACGCAAGATTGAGAGCAGAGTATTAAGTGGTAACGGTCCCGCTAAATAAGGAAGGAGTGTTATGAGCCATAAATTCAGCCGTTAAAGGGGACAAATCAAGACGTTGGAGCGTAAGCATAGAAGATCTTCCATGATTGAAGCGCGAAGTTAATGTAATGATTAGTGAATTCATTTTTGTATTCGTTGAGAAAAAGCCAAGGAAAAAAGAAGGCATATAAAAGGGAGAGAGAGGTCATTGACATGTTTTTTACGCAACATTATTGGAAGAAACACTAGAGAGAACTTAGAACTCTTGTAACGACAGTCAGTCACTAAGAAAAGATAGTGAACTACATTAGTTTGGTGGATCTCCAACCACCCGCGGTTTTTTACCCACCTTCATTGGGGTTTTCCGCGTCACCACTTTTGTGTGTTCATCCCCTTTGATCCCCTTTGCATTCTTTTGTCGCGTTGTCTTTAACATCATCTGGTTAACACGTCCCACAACTTTAATTTCGTCGTAAGTGATAAATTTTAGCATAAACAATTTGGCACCCACCGTGGGGCATAACCAGACCATCTACTGTTCAAAATCCATCAAATGGGAGAAACACCTAACCTCGAGGAAATGCAGAGACAATACGAACAAATGAGAGCAGAATTGCTCGAAATGAAGCAAGCTAATAGCGGCTAGCTACCGACTTTACGACATCGCAAGAGAGGATCCAGAAATTGCAAGAATAGTTAGCATCGTCCAAGGCTTCGAAGGTCCGACGTCGTGCTAATCTGAACGACATCCCTTTGATGGGGAATCTTTCTGAGTCAGATGATGAGGAACCTGAAAACGACGAAGAACCCGAGGATGAAGAGCCCTTGAACAATGAAGGGAACGACCAAGGCGAAGGAGAAACGAATCTTATGACAAAGCGCATGGCCCAGATCGAAAAGCAAAATAAGCGATTGATGAAGCTCATGTCCCAGCTCCCTCGAGTCCCAACGCCAGGCATCGTGGAGCATCCCGACGGATATACAGAATCCCCTTCGTCGATAGGATCTCAAGGGCCGTGCTTCCCAAGAAGCTCAACCTGCCTACCCTAGCTGCTAGTTATGATGGTTCAACCGATCCAGGCGAGCACGTTGCGCAATACAAGCAGCGGATGTGGCAAGCGTCAATTCCCTGGCATTTGGTAGAGGCCTGCATGTGCAAATCTTTTGGAGCTACGCTCACCGGTCCCGCTCTCAAGTGGCTCGGATCTCTCAGGCCAGGAAGCATTGGCAATTTTTCCACCCTAGTCAATAAGTTCTATGAGAAGTTCGAAGGCAGTCGCAGCCTGGAAAAGCAGACGAGCGATCTATATGGCATCGTTCAAGGACCTAAAGAATCTGTTCGCGATTATTATAATCGCTTTAACAAAGAGATGATTAGCATTATAGATCATGATACTAAGACTGCTATTGAATGTTTCAGGAAAGGATTAATCTTGCGATCAAAGCTATACAACCGTTTGACGAAGTACCCGTGCCAGACGTTTGAGGAAGTCAAGTCGCGAGCGTTAGCCCAGATGAGATTGGAGGAAGCCGATGCCATCCTCAGCACCATATCCAACCGACGTGCACCGGAGACCCCTGGTGACCGGAAGGCTTTCGTCCCTAAGAAGAACAATTGGCGAAGCCACCCTTATAGCCGTTCAAACCAGGTAAACAATGTTACTGACGTTGTCGAAAATGCAGGTAACAACGCGAGGACGGATTCGCCGACGTTCCCCGCTCTAGACTCCTACGGATTTTTCATCGATGTCGGAGGCTTCGTGAATGCTTTATCCAAAATCGGAGCACCAGTTCATTGGCCAAAAAAGAGCGACCAGCCGGAAGCGCAAAAAGATCAAACAAAATGGTGTCAGTGCCATCATGACCCTGGCCATAAGACGGAGGAGTGCATTGCGCTGCAGCGAGAGGTCGTGTTCATACTTAATAATGGGCATCTTAAAGACCTTTTCAGCGATAAAGGTAAAGCGTCCTTCGGTAGGAATACCGCGCAGTCCGACCCTCCTGCGTCGCCCACGCACGTAAAGGTAATCAACGTTATTTCTGGTGGATCTGATGTATGTGGACTAACGTATTCCCCAGCCAAAAGGCTAGCAAGAGAGGGTACCCCCTCGTCCGCCGTTTATAAATCTTGCAGGACAGCTAAGGAACGCAAGCTCGAAGCAATGGCAATAACCTTTGACGACGACGACGTCTGCGAGGTGGAGCACCACGATGGATTAGTCATATCCCTGACTGTCAGCAATTGCTTGTTAACGCAAGTGTTAGTCGATGGGGGCAGCTCAGCCAACATCATATTCAAAAGCGCTCTCGAAGGTATGGGTTTGTGCGATAAAGATATTACTAAAAAATCTACTGTTTTGGTAGGGTTCAGTGGAGAGGCTCAACATACTGTCGAAGAGATCACATTGCCAACGCTAGCCAAAGGCGTCAACCTGCCAACCAGATTCAACGTTGTGGACTGCCCGTCAGCGTTTAACATCATTCTCGACACTCCATGGATATACAAGATGAAGGCCGTCCCCTCAACTTATCATCAATCGCTGAAGTTTCCTACCAAGTGGGGCGTCCAAGAAATAAAGGGCGAGTAGAAGTCTGCAAGAGAATGCTATAGTTCGTCGCTCAAACCCCTGAAAGCGTCTATCTAGCAATTAAAGGATGGGTCAGCGCCCGACGCGCCCAGCGAGCAGGACGTGGATGAAGTGATGCTCGATCCATCCATCCCCGATCACGTCGTTCGAATCGGAGCGACATTATCGCAAGAAATACGAGGTCAATTAGTTGATTTTTTGAAAACTAACCAAGATTGTTTTGCTTGGTCCCATGAAGATATGACAGGAATCAGCCCTGACGTCATTACGCATAAGCTCAACGCCGACCCCGCTCACAAGCCTGTAAAACAGAAAAGATGCAAATTCGCACTTGAAAGGAATCAAGTCATCAATGACGAGGTTCAGGAGCTGATCGATACCGGAAAGATCCGCGAGGTAAAGTATCCAGATTGGTTAGCCAATGTCGTGGTGGTCAGCAAAAAGAACGGGAAGTGGAGAGTCTGCATCGACTTCACAGATTTGAACAAAGCATGTCCCAAGGATCCGTTACCTCCCCCTCATATAGATGCAATGGTTGAGGCGATGGCAGGTCACGAGCTTTTAACGTTCATGGACGCATATTCCGGGTATAACCAAATATTGATGCATCCGGACGACCAGGAAAAGACCGCGTTTGTTACTGATAAAGGTATATATTGTTATAAGGTTATGCCTTTTGGTTTGAAAAATGCAGGTGCCACATATCAGCGACTGGTTAACCAAATGTTTAATGATCAACTGGCTGACACTATGGAAGTGTACATAGACGATATGCTCGTCAAATCCAAGCGAGCAGATGATCACATTCAACATCTGTCTGAGGCTTTTGACGTCCTACGAAGGTATGGCATGAAATTAAATCCTACTAAGTGCACATTTGGAGTGTCTGCAGGAAAGTTCTTAGGGTACGTCGTTACGCAACGAGGAATTGAAGCTAGCACGGATAAATAAAGGCCATCATCAACATTCAATCCCCACGAAGCGTCAAGGAGGTGCAAAAGTTGAACGGTCGCGTAGCTGCGTTAAATCGTTTCATATCCCGATCGTCTGAAAAATGCCACCTATTTTATGACGTCCTGAGAAAGAATAAGGGCTTCGAGTGGTCGCAACAACACTAAGACGCGCTGCAGAAACTTAAGAGCGACTTAGCGTCACCGCCATTATTGTCAAAGCTAAATATTGGAGAAACGTTGCAGCTCTATCTCGCGGTAAGCAATGTGTCCGTCAGCGCTGTCATGACGCGGGAAGCGGAAAGCCAGCAGCTACCAATCTATTACGTCAGTAAGTGTCTTCTAGACGCGGAGACCAGGTATTCTTCATTAGAGAAGCTCATTTTAGCCATAGTCGTAGCTGTTAAAAGGCTTAGACACTATTTTGAAACACATACTGTTGTCGTTATGACTAATTATCCTATCAAGTCTGTGTTGCGACACCCAGAATTGACAGGACGCATGAGCAAGTGGGTGTTATTTCCCTAGGAACACTACAAGAGGGGGGGTGAATTGTAGGTGTAGAAATAAACGTAACTTTTTGCGGAAATTAAAACTTAAACGAATAAACAAGCTAAAGGAACACAAGGGATTTTTACGAGGAAAAACTTCTTGGGCCCAACAAGAAGAAACAACCTCGACCACTAGGGATTTTAAACTCAACACTTTCACTAATTAGGCCAAACAACTTGTTACAACCTAATTCTAACTCGAGCCACCTTGAGTTCCTAAACTCAAGTTCCTGACCACTGTTCCCTTAACAGCAGTTCCTCTCAACTTCACTCGAAGTTTTCTCACACATACAAGCTTCACTCAAAGCCTTTCTTTTACAGAACTTCACTCAAAGTTCCCTTACCCCAAAAACCAAAATACAATTGATCGAAATAAGCTTAGTGGAATTAGAGTAAGAAGGCAAAGAACAAATGGCTATTATGAGAGAATGAAGGCACTGACACTTAATAAGTTAAACTCACTTAATTACTTAGTCAGACACAATTTGGAACTTATCTAGACTTCTATATTTATAGTGAATCATGAAGAACGTGGGATTAATTGAGTACAGTTTAATCCATTACCCATGATGTTCCTTCCCCTAAGGAACACGTTTACATCATGTCCCATGATCCCATGAACTATAAATGAACGTGGATAATAGCCATTACTCCTAAATAATAGGAGTTCCTTGAGCTTATCCGAAAATCAGTTTTATAAAACTCTTTTTCTTTAAACTGAATTTTAATCTTTAAGAAAATAATATCTTTAAATAAATCTTTCTAACAACCGGATATTTATTTTCTTATTTTGAAAAAAAAATCTTTTCCAAAACAGATTTTCTTTTTAAAACTGATTTTATCATTTGAAATTAGAAAAACTAATTTCCTATAATTAGGCATGACTTACTCCATTACTTTTAACCGTTATACTTCACGCCTAAGTCTAGTTCCTTTTTATTCAGTTCCTTTAACATATTCTAAGTGCCACTTGTTTGTTCCTTACAAGGAACAAACTTCATTCTCAAATAACTGCCACATTCCTTACCATTCTTTCTTTGTTCCTTTACATTGGAACTAGAAAATAAAACGCCTAGCTTCTATTTTCTTGATCCAATGCTTGCTCCAGTATCAACATAGAAACTTCTTTACTTAGCCTTTGAAATCCTCTCTTGACTTCTTCATTGACTTCGTATTCTCCCAGTTCCTTGCATTGATACCTTAAACACCATACACTTAAATAATTCATTAGTTCACTACTTAGTTTGTTCCTTTGTTTCTTTGTCATTATCAAAACTAGGGTTCAACAATTTCCCCCTTTTTGATGATGACAACAAAGGTACAAACTAAGGAAAATAACAAATAATATAAGTGAATGAAAATAAAAAAATAAAGAAGAAAATGAAAAAAACACAATTATGTGAGTAACTGAATTTTGATTTTTCATTTACCTTAACCTATTTTTGATTTTTCATTTACCTTATCCAATTTTTTAAGTTTTTTAATTTTCATTTAAGTTTTTTTCAATTTTCATTTTTTAAGTTTATGTACAGTTTGTTCCTTAAATCCTTTTCCCCCTTTGTCATCCTCAAAAAGAATAGACCTGCATGAATTGATGAATTGATTTAACACCTTAAGACCAATATCAAGCACCATTAGTGGTTAAGTTAGAAAATCAAAGAGTAAACTTGCTCAAACATCAATCACATAATACTAGCCATTCCAAGGAAGAAATTATGCAAACATTTAGAAAACAAGACATATAGCAAAAGTCATTGATTATATAGCACTTGTTCCATAACAAAACAAAGAAAGAAAAGAAAAAGGAAAACAAAAGTTGTGTTCCTTGAAAAAAAACAGAACAAACAACAAAAAAAAAAAAAGGGAGAGGGGAATGGTGTTCCTCTACAACTTCTTCTTCAACCACATCCTCCAATTTTTCATCACCACCCCGTGTTAACCTGTTCCTTCAGCTCCTCCAAGACAGCGGCCATAGAGTCCATCTTCTTTTGCTGCGCAACCACGTATCACTCAACTTTCATAAGACTTATCAATGTATCAGTTTTGGCATCCAAAGTCCAATGAAGATGATTGTAAAATTTTATCATATGTTGTGCAGGAAGGCAGACTTCATTAACCCAGTTAGTCATCCGGATTTCCTGTTCCTTACCCTTGGAACTGAGGCAGATGGGGGATTTGTGAAGGAACTGGAGGGGTTTAGTGGAAGGCTCATCTGTTCCAGGAATGGAAACAGAAGGTGAAGGGTGATAAATGGGAGGAAGAAATGGTGGTGTGGGTGGAAGAGTTGTGGAGGTGGAAGCAAAAGGATTTGGCCTTTTATTTCATCCTTCAACTGCTCAAAACTGGAAGGAACAGAGAAGGAGAAGGGAGAATGGAGGAGTTTTTTGGAAAGGAACAGAGAGTTTGGGAGATGGGGTGGAGTAGGTTCCTTGAGAGTGAGGGTACCTGTTCCTCATTATCCGAAAGGACTAAAGGAGAGTCCTCTGTTGGAAGGAACAGAACAGGAGCAATTTTTACGAGTGCTCTTCTCACTCTCAAGGAACAGAGGTTTAGGCTTAGTGCAATGTGTTTGCGCCTCTTAGGTTTTGGTTCCTCCGGTTAGGAACAGGTTTCCAAGATTAACATCATTATCTTCTTCTAATCAGTTAGGCATTTTCTTTTTCCTGAGGAACTGGAGCCATTCTTCCTTGAATGAGAACACCTTCTTGGACAGACAACCAAGTCCATTTAGGGTCTTCTCATTCAAATGTTCCCTTGTTTACTCCTATGTGGTCCAACCAGTAAGTCTTACTTCAAAGTGATGAAGTAAGAAGTTATCAAGGCACCGTACCCAATAACATTGTTTTCAATACAGTGGTTAAGATGTTGAATGAAGAGGGAAGGGAAGTTGATTTGTATGGTGGTCCAAGCAAAACATGTAACACATATCCAAGAGACCCACTTCATTCCTCTTTTCAGTTCGAGGAATGAGTGCTCTCCAAACCAATTAAGTACTTTGTGAAGGGGAGAGAGTAGGTTATGGTTAAGTTTTTTTGGCCAGCGTTCCTCCAAAATATTCTAAGATTTTGTCTTGAGGAAAATTCGGAAAGAAACAGTTCCTTTCCTTTTAAAATACAAATCAGTTCCTTTGCAAGGAACTTCCCATACTTTGCTGTAAAGCTTGATTAAACCATTTTCTTTCCTCTAACCTCAGTTGTGCAAGTTCCATTAGTTTAATTCACAAATTCATCCATAGCTAGAGGAACAAGAGCATTATTAAAGGCGAATTCAAACAAGAATTCCATGCCTTGTTCCTTTAGAATGGATTAATTCTGAAATTCAATTTTATTTGCCCATTCTAAATCGACGCAAAACGCCAAACATACCTAGATTCACTTCGTTCGACCCTTTTCTTGGAAGAGAAGAAACAGTTCCTTTGGAAGGAACAGGTAGATTTCTTCTTCTTCCCCCTGAGATTGTTCCGGGGTTTCTTCTTCATCATCTTCCCCAATCAACTTTCTTCTACGCATACTTCTTCTAGGAGATTCTAATTGCTGTTCCTCTATGGGGTTTTCTTGAATTTGTCGGTTTCAAGGGTTTTGTTGGAGATGAAGAATTTCCATTTTTGAAGTGTGGTGTTTTTGATGGGAAAAGGGAGTTTCTTGAAGTTTTTGCCATGATTTGAGAAGGTTTGGAGGTTTTTATGGAGTATCAAAGGGTGATGAGGTTTCGGTATTGGTGAAGATGAAGAGTTGAGAGGAACACGGTTTCTTAGATGAATTGAAGAAGGAAGTTTTGCATGTAATAGTAATTATACACGCGGGAAAAAATAAAGCAAAAAAAATAAAAGAAAAAAGAAAGGATAAATAAGAACCAAGATTTAATTAAATGGTTCCCCTTATTTTTGGGATTTTTGGATTTTTCGGATTTTTATGAATTTTAATTTTTGAAAGAAAATAAATGCTAAGGAACTTGTGCTATAGGAACAACTAATGCTACATATCAATTCCTTCATATATGCATGTTTCTTGACCTTAGGAACAGTAAGGGGAGTATTATGTGACATTTGTGAGTTGTTTAATTTCTTTGATTCATGTTTTGTTTTGCAACATTCCAATTTGCAATGGTCTTAGGCAATTAAACACAATTATTTTTAGCACACAAAGTCACTCAAATTGATTCAAACATGGGGGGGAATGACATAGGAACAATCACTTAATTTTTTAACCTAACTCAAGCCTTAATTTTCATATCTATCTCTTTAAAGGCTTAGTTAGATATCAGCAATCTGATAATCAGTTTGACAAAACTCAAGTTTAATCAAACCTTTTTCAACATTTTCTCTTAAAAAGTGATGTCTAATGTATATGCTTTACTCTAGAATGATGCACTGGATCTTTAGATATACTATAGCACTTGTATTGTCACAATAAATAGGAACACATTCAAAGTTTATTCCATAGTCACTAAGTTGTTGTTTTATCCAAAGCATTTGAGAGCAACATGCAGCAGCAGCTACATATTCTGCTTCAGCAGTGGATAAAGCAACTGTGTTTTGTTTCTTGGTACTCCAAGAAACTAAACTATGACCAAGGAATTGTGCCATACCTGAGGTGCTTTTCCTATTTACAAGATCTCCAGCATAATCTGCATCTGCATATCCTTTTAGTTCGAATGTATCACTTCTTGGATAGTAGAGTCCAAGATCATCTGTTCCTTTAAGATATCTAAGAATTCTCTTCACAGCAGTGAGGTGAGACTCCTTTGGATTTGCTTGAAATCTAGCACACAAACCAACACTGAAAGCTATGTCTGGACGACTAGCAGTTAGATACAAAAGTGAACCAATCATTCCTCTATATTTTGTTTGATCAACACTTGTTCCTATGGAGTCTTCATCTAATCTAGTTGAAGTTCCCATAGGAGTGTGATTTATCTTTGAATTTTCGAGGCCATATTTCTTTAATAGTTCCTTTATGTATTTTTGTTGGTGAACAATTATCCTTTTCAGTTTGTTTGATTTGTAATCCAAGAAAGAAATTTAACTCACCCATCATACTCATTTCAAATTCATTGCTCATGAGACTTGAGAATTCTTTGCACAATGTTTCATTAGTAGCTCCGAATATGATGTCATCAACATATATTTGAACAAGCAAAAATCAGTTCCTTTAGATTTTAGGAACAAGGTTTTATCAACCTTTCCTCTTTTAAAATTGTTTTCTAAAAGGAACTTGATAATCTCTCATACCATGATCTAGGTGCTTGTTTTAACCCATAAAGAGCTTTATCAAGCTTGTAGACATGATTTGGGAGATTATTATTTTCAAACCAGGGGGTTGTTCAACATATACATCTTCGTTTAGATAGCCATTTAAAAATGCACACTTAACATCCATTTGATATAATTTAAATCCCATGTAAGCAGCAAATGCAATTAAATTCTAATGGCTTCTAATCTAGCTACAGGAGCAAAGGTTTCTTCATAATCAATTCCTTCTTGTTGGTTATAACCTTTTACTACAAGTCTAGCTTTGTTTCTTACAATGGTTCCATATTCATCTAGTTTGTTTCTAAACACCCATTTTAAGCCAATTACTTTTTGTTGTTTAGATGAAGGAACTAGATGCCATACCTTGTTTCTTTCAAACTCATTTAATTCAGCTTGCATTGCATAATCCAATCAGAGTCAGTTAAGGCTTCTTCATGATTTCTTGGTTCCATCATTGATAGGAACGCATGAAATGCACAAAAGTTCCTTAACTGAGATCTAGTTTGCGTACCTTTGGATATGTCGCTGATTATGAGTTCCACAGGATGTGACTTTTGTAATCTCCAAGGTTTTGGTTGAAACTCTCTTATAGGAACATGTTGTTCCTCATGAGTTCCTTGAGTAGATGAGGAACTCTGCTCAGTTGTTCCTCTGTTAGCCTCGGTGGACTCAGTTCCTTCATTTGAGGAACAGGAGACATCTTCTCCTCCTTGAGGAACAGGAACATCATTGATTCATTATTTTAATTCCTCGTTCCTTTCCTCTTTCACTTCTTCTTCTTCTTGTGAATCTGGTTCCTTGTACTGGTTGTGCTAACCCTATCTCATAGTCATCAACCTGTATGCTTGGATTATGTTTGTCAGATTCATCAAAGATTACGTGAATGCTTTCTTCAACACACATACTCTATAAGCTTTACTATGTGAGGAGTATCCTAAAAATGTTGCTTCATCACTCCTTGCATCAAATTTTCCAAGATTATCTTTTCCATTATTATGCACATAACATTTGCACCAAATGTTCTAAAATAGGTGATATTTGGTTTCTTTCCAAATAAAGTTCATAAGGAGTTTTATTAATGATAGGTCTCATCATGGCACGATTAATTATGTGACAAGCAGTATTAACAGCTTCAGCCCAAAAGTTCCTTGGAAGTTCACTAGCAATTAACATGGTTCTAGACATTTCCTCCAAAGTTCTATTTTTCCTTTCTACAACACCATTTTGTTGTGGTGTTCTAGGGGCAGAAAAATTATGATCTAGGCCATTATCTCTGCTTAGGTCATCAAATTTATAATTTTCGAATTCCTTGCCATGATCTGATCTAATGTGCATTATTTTATGTCCACTTAGGTTTTGAACTCTTTTAGCAAAGACAAGGAACTCATCATAAGTTTCATCTTTACTAGGAGAAAAATAACCCAAGTGTACCTAGAGTAGTCATCTACAATCACAAGTACATACCTCTTTCCACTTCTGCTTTGAATTCTCATGGGTCCACATAAGTCCATATGAATTAACTCTAATGGTTTAGTGGTACTTACAATCGTTTTAGATTTGAAAGAGGATCTTACTTGTTTACCTCGTGCACATGCATCACAAACTTGATCAATATGAAATTTTATGGATGGTAATCCTAAAACAAGTCTTTTGATCTAAGTTTCTCAAGTAATGAAAAGCTAGCATGTCCTAGACGCTTGTGCCATAGAAGTGAATCATCTTCAATAACACTAAGACAAGTTAAATTGATTTGAGGAACAAGGTCTAGATCCACAATGTATGTGTTCCCTTTCCTTGTTCCTTCCAAGATAACCTTCTTAGTTTTAATGTTGATGATTAAGCATTTTTCTTTATCAAATTTTACAGTATTTCCTTTGTCACAGAATTGAGAAATGCTTAATAGATTATGTTTTAGACCTTCAACTAAAAATACATTTTCAATGGAGTGTAATGGTGACTTACGACCTTACCCATAGCAACAATGTTACCTTTCTTATTATCACCAAATGTTACACTGCCACCTTCATAGGTTGTGAGTGAGAGAAACTTCGTTTTGTCTCCTGTCATGTGCTTGGAACAACCACTATCGAGATACCAAGTGTTGTTCCCCCTCACTCCAACCTGCAAAAATCAACTAGTTGTTAGTTGAAGGAACCCCATCTTTCGTGGGTTCCTGTTCTTGACTAGGATTTGTTTTGACAACCCATTTTTTCTTACTTATTGTCACATTTTTCCCAATCATCTCAGATTTTATTGACATTGATTTATGTAATGACCTACCTTGCCACAATACATACAGAACTTATCACTAGGTAGATCAACATATTTCTTTGTCTTGTTCCTTTTCTTGTAGTTTTCAAAACCAAGACCTTCCTTCCTTTTGGTCTGTGGTTTCTCAATCCACTTAGGAACTTTCATGATTTTGCCTCTGTTCCTTGCGACAACCAGTTCCTTTTTAAGATTACAGATCTGTTCCTTTAAAATATTTTTCTCTTTATTATTTTTCAATCTCAGATCTGTATCCTTTCAAAGGGTTGATCTTATATCAAAGGAACTCAGAACAGGGACAAATTCCTTCAAGTGTGAAATCTCTAAATTAATTAGATAATTTTCATTTTTCAAACTTCATAAATTCTTTGATTTTTAAGTTTTTATCAAAATCAAAAATCTTGTTTCGAACATCGTTCTCATTTTCTTAAGCCATTCTATGTGTTCCTTGCAAACCTTTAAGGCTTGTTCCGTTTGTTCACGTTTTTCACGTTCATCTCTACATTCAAGAATTGCATCATAAAGAAGATCATATATTTCAGTCCTAGTTTTACCATCTAGTTCTGACTCAAGTCCATGTTGACTTACCTCAATTTTTCTTCATCTTCTTTTTCGTCAGTGTTTGCCATGAGGCAAAGGTTTGCTGTTTCTTCAGTTGGTTGTTCCTCTTCTTCTTCCGTCTCTGAATCTCCCCAAGCAGCTATCATAGCTTTGCGCACATTTGCCTTAGAGAAAGGTGCTTTTGATTCTTTGTTCCTTTCAGCAAAGCGTTCCTTGTTCCTTTCTTTGGTTTTGTCATTTTCCCAAAGAGGACATTCCTTGATGAAGTGATCTGTACTTCCACATTTATGACAAGCAGCTTTGTTAGAAAATTTCTTAGTTTTACCTTTGAAGTTTCCATTCTTCATGTTCCTGTACATCTTTCGAAATTTTCGAACCATGAGGGCTGCTTCTTCTTCTTCAGGCCGAATCATCTTCATCATCTGCTTTGAGAGCAATTGATTTTGATTTGGAGCTTTCACCATATTCAGTATCAAGGTGAAGCTCATGAGTCATAAGTGACCCTGCCAGCTGTTCTAAGTTGAACTTAGTGAAGTCTTTTGTTTCTTGAAGAGCAGTGACTTTAGCCATCCATCTGTCCTTAGGAAGACTCCTAAGAACCTTTCGAACCTGTTCCTCAGATGAAATAAACTTTCCAAGAGAAGCCAACTCATTATAATGTTAGTAAAACGAGTAAACATGTCTCGGATGCTTTCTTTGGATTTCATGCAGAACAGTTCATATTGATTCATAAGTAAATCAATTTTCGATCTTTTAACTTCATTAGTTCCTTCGTGGGTTACTTCTAGTAAATCCCATATTTGCTTTGCGGATTTGCATCCCATGATCCTATTATGTTCATGGGGTCCAAGTCCACAATGCAATAGTTTAATAGCCATGGCATTTACTTCCATTTTTTCAAAATCAGATTTGTCATAATCAGAGAGGGGTTTAAGAGTTACCTCATTTTTGTCATTTGTAGTTGTGACTTCGAAATCACCAACTTCAATGACTCTCCATACCTGATAGTTTTCAGCCTTGATGAATATCTCCATGCGGTTCTTCCAATAGTTGTAGTACTTCCCATTGAACATAGGAGGCCTTTGAGTGGAATAACCTTCTTCAAGTTTCTCGGTGGTATTCATTGTTCCTTGGATCTTTTCTCAATAGGGTTTCCTATCTTACGTGAGTTCTAGCTCTGATACCAATTGTTATTTCCCTAGGAACACTACAAGAGGGGGGGTGAATTGTAGGTGTAGAAATAAACGTAACTTTTTGCGGAAATTAAAACTTAAAAGAATAAACAAGCTAAAGGAACACAAGGGATTTTTACGAGGAAAAACTTCTTGGGCCCAACAAGAAGAAACAACCTCGACCACTAGGGATTTTAAACTCAACACTTTCACTAATTAGGCCAAACAACTTTGTTACAACCTAATTCTAACTCGAGCCACACCTTGAGTTCCTAAACTCAAGTTCCTGAACCACTGTTCCCTTAACAGCAGTTCCTCTCAACTTCACTCGAAGTTTTCTCCCACATACAAGCTTCACTCAAAGCCTTTCTCTTACAGAACTTCACTCAAAGTTCCCTTACCCCAAAAACCAAAATACAATTGATCGAAATAAGCTTAGTGGAATTAGAGTAAGAAGGCAAAGAACAAATGGCTATTATGAGAGAATGAAGGCACTGACACTTAATAAGTTAAACTCACTTAATTACTTAGTCAGACACAATTTGGAACTTATCTAGACTTCATATTTATAGTGAATCATGAAAAGACGTGGGATTAAATTGATTACATGTTTAAGTCCATTTAACCCATGATGTTCCTTCCCCTAAGGAACACGTTTACATCATGTCCCATGATCCCATGAACTAAAATGAACGTGGATAATAGCCATTACTCCTAAGTAATAGGAGTTCCTTGAGCATTATCCGAAAATCAGTTTTTATAAACTCTTTTATCTTTAAACTGAATTTTAATCTTTAAGAAAATAATATCTTTAAAAAATCTTTCTAAAAACCGGATATTTATTTTCTTTATTTTTCCGAAAACAAAATCTTCTTCTTAAACAAATTTTCTTTTTAAAACTGATTTTATCATTTGAAATTAGATAAAACTAATTTTCTATAATTTAGGCATGAGTTACTCAATTGCACTTTTAACCGTTATACTTTTGCACGCCTAAGTCTAGTTCCTTTTATTTACTAAGTTCCTTTAACATATTCGTTTAGTGCCACTTAGTTCGTTCCTTACAAAGGAACAAACTTTCATTCTCAAATAAAGCTGCCACTTTTCCTTACCAATCATACTTTGTTCCTTTACATTGGAACTAGAAATAAAACGCCTAGCTTCTACTCTTCTTGATCGAATGCTTTCTCCAGTATCAACTTATAGAAACTTCTTTACTTAGCCTATGAAATCCTCTCTTGACTTCTTCCTTGACTTCGTATTCTCCCAATTCCTTTCATTGATACCTTAAACACCATACACTTAAATAACTCATTAGTTCACTACTTAGTTTGTATCTTTGTTTCTTTGTCATCATCAAAACTAGGGTTCAACAGTGGGCAATAGCACTCAGCGCGTACGATATCCAGTTTCATCCAAGAACCGCTATCAAGTCACAAGCTTTGGCAGATTTTGTGGCAGGCTTTAGCACGGAGCTAGAAAAGCTTGCGGACGACGAAGTCGCAAAGATTAATCAAGTAAACGACGACTCTTGGATACTGTTTGTTGATGGGTCTTCTGATTTTCGTGGTGCAGGTCTAGGCAATGTGCTGTGAATTTAGAGCGACGAATAACGAAGCCGAGTACGAGGCGCTCATAGCAGGAATGACGTTAGAAAAGGACATGGGAGCGAAAGCATTGAAAGTTTTCAGCGATTCACTGCTGATAGTCAGCCAAGTCAAGGGCGAATTCGCGGCAAAAGACCCTAAAATGGCCATGTATTTAGAAATAGCTCAGAGTAAAAGTAAAGGGTTTAATTCATTTGACATTTTGCAGATACCTAGGGACCAGAATACGCAAGCAGATACATTGGCCAATCTCGGATCTTCTTTAAGGGACGTTTCGTTTACGTCCGTCCCTATTGTTCATTTGACAAATCCTGCTATCGCTAGGAGCGTTGGGGACGCTGTCACGACGACGGTTGAACAGCTTCGAGACAACCATGAGGTCGTCAGTAACATCGATAATCTCGCATCTGAGAGCGACCCTGACGCTGAGGAAGTAAGTATCAGTTGGACAAAACCACTTTATGATTTCCGTGCTAACGATTTACTCCCAACAGATAACGCGGAAGCACGCATAATTCGATTCAAGGCGTCGTGATACGTACTCATTCAAGTATGACGCACAAAGCCTGTGAACTTTTGCATCCTACTCTAACACCTTGGGCAAAGGCGTTGCCTTCCATCTTATGGGCTAATCGCATGACACCACGCACTGCGACTGGACAAACAACATTCTCACTAGTCTATGGTTGTGAGGCTGTCCTACTTTCAGAGGTGAGTGTCATATCCCTGACTGTCAGCAATTGCTTGTTAAAGCGAGTGTTAGTCGATGGGGACAGCTCAGCCAACATCATATTCAAAAGCGCTCTCGAAGGTATGGGTTTGTGCGATAAAGATATTACTAAAAAATCCACTGTTTTGGTAGGGTTCAGTGGAGAGGCTCAACATATTGTCGAAGAGATCACACTTCAAACGCTAGCCAAAGGCGTCAACCTGCCAACCAGATTCAACATTGTGGATTGCCCATCAGCGTTTAACATCATTCTCGGCACTCCATGGATACACAAGATGAAGGCCGTCCCCTCAACTTATCATCAATCGCTGAAGTTTCCTACCAAGTGGGGCGTCAAAGAAATAAAGGGCGAGCAGAAGTCTGCAAGAGAATGCTATAGTTCGTTCGTCGCTCAAACCCCCGAAAGCGTCTATCTAGCAATTAAAGGATGGGTCAGCTCCCGACGCCCCCAGCGAGCAGGACATGGATGAAGTGGTGCTCCATCCATCCATCCCCGATCGCGTCGTTCGAATCGAAGCGACATTATCGCAAGAAATACGAGGTCAGTTAGTTCATTTTTTGAAAACTAACCAAGATTGTTTTGCTTGGTCCCATGAAGATATGACAGGAATCAGCCCTTACGTCATTACACATAAGCTCAACGTCGACCCCGCTCACAAGCCTATAAAACAGAAAAGACGCAAATTCACGCCTGAAAGGAATCAAGTCATCAATGACGAGGTTCGGGAGCTGATCGATACCGGAAAGATCCGCGAGGTAAAGTATCCAGATTGGTTAGCCAATGTCGTGGTGGTCAGGAAAAAGAACGGGAAGTGAAAGTCTGCATCGACTTCACAGATTTGAACAAAGCATGTCCCAAGGATCCATTCCTCTCCCTCATATAGATGCAATGGTTGACGCGACGGCAGGTCACGAGCTTTTAACGTTCATGGACGCATATTCCGGGTACAACCAAGTATTGATGCATCCGGACGACCAAGAAAAGTCCGCGTTTGTTACTGATAAAGGTATTTATTGTTATAAGGTTATGCCTTTTGGTTTGAAAAATGCAGGTGCCACATATCAGCGACTGGTTAATAAAATGTTTAAAGATCAGCTGGGTGACACTGTGGAAGTGTACATAGACGATATGCTCGTCAAATCCAAGCGAGCAGATGATCACATTCAACATCTGTCGGAGGCTTTTGACGTCCTACAAAGGTATGGCATGAAATTAAATCCTACTAAGTGCACATTTGGAGTATCTGCAGGAAAGTTCTTAGGGTACGTCGTTACGCAACGAGGAATTGAAGCAGCCCGGATAAATAAAGGCCATCATCAACATTCCATCCCCACGAAGCGTCAAGGAGGTGCAAAAGTTGACCGGTCGCGTAGCTGCGTTAAATCCTTTCACATCCCGGTCGTCTGAAAAATGCCACCTATTTTATGACGTCATGAGAAAGAATAAGGGCTTCGAGTGGTCGCAACAACACGAAGACGCGCTGCAGAAACTTAATAGCTATTTAGCGTCACCGCCATTATTGTCAAACCAAATATCGGAGAAACGTTGCAGCTCTATTTCGCGGTAAGCAATGTGTCCGTCAGCGCTGTCCTGACGCGGGAAGCGGAAAGCCAGCAGCTACCAATCTACTTTGTCAGTAAGTATTTGCTAGACGCGGAGAACAGGTATTCTTCATTAGAGAAGCTCATTTTAGCCATACTCGTAGCTGTTAAAAAGCTTAGGCACTATTTTGAAACACATACTGTTGTCGTTATGACTAATTATCCTATCAAGTATGTCTTGCGACACCCATAATTGACAGGACGCATCAGCAAGTGGGCAATAACACTCAGCACGTACGATATCCATCTTCATCCAAGAACCGCTATCAAGTCACAAGCTTTGGCAGATTTTGTGGCAGACTTTAGCCCAGAGCTACAAAAACTTGCGGACGACGAAGTCGCAAAGATTAATCAAGTAAACGACGACTCTTGGATACCGTTTGTTGATGGATCTTCTAATTTTCGTGGTGCAGTTCTATGCATTGTGCTAAATTCGCCACAAGGGGGCAAGATAGTACGAGCCATTTGCTGTGAATTTAGCGCGACGAATAATGAAGCCGAGTACGAGGCGCTCATAGCAGGAATGACGTTAGCAGAGGACATGGGAGCGAAAGCATTGAAAGTTTTCGGCGATTCACTGCTGATAGTCAGCCAAGTCAAGGGCGAATTCGCGGCAAAAGACTCTAAAATGGCCATGTATTTAGAAATAGCTCAGAGTAAAAGTAAAGTGTTTAATTCATTTGACATTTTGCAGATACCTAGGGACCAGAATACGCAAGCAGATGCATTGGCCAATCTCGGATCTTCTTTAAGGGACGTTTCGTTTACGTCCGTCCCTATTGTTCATTTGATAAATCCCGCTATTGCTAGGAGCGTTGGGGACGCTGTCACGACGACGGTTGAACAGCTTCGAGACAACCATGAGGTCGTCAGTAACATTGATAATCAAATCTGAGAGCGACCCTGACGCTGAGGAAGTAAGTATTAGTTGGACAAAACCACTTTATGATTTCCTTGCTAACGATGTACTCCCAACAGATAAGGCGGAAGCACGCAGAATTCGATTCAAGGCGTCGCGATACGTACTCATTCAAGGAGTACTGTTCAAAAAATCTACCGCGGGCCCCTACCTACGCTGTTTGGAGAAGGATTAGTGGGGGAAGTCCTGAAGGACATGCATGAAGGCACTTGTGGAAATCACCCAGGAGGACGCAGCTTATCCAACAGAGTATTGTGCATGGGATATTATTGGCCAACAATGAGGAAGGACGCAATAAGGTATGTCGCCAAATGCGATAGTTGTCAACGACATGCAGGTATGACGCACAAACCCTGTGAACTTTTGCATCCTACTCTAACACCTTGGCCTTTCATGAAGTGGGGCATGGACATAGTTGGCAAATTACCTCCAGCCCCAGGTCAGAAGGTCTTTATGTTGGCACTAACTGACTACTTTTCTAAGTGGATTGAAGCAGGTTCTTTTCAACAGGTAGCGATAAGGAAGTGATTTCTTTTATATATACTAACTCATTTGTAGGTTTGGTGTTCCGTCTGAGATAGTATGCGACAACGGGTCGCAGTTCATTAGCAACGAGACAAGACGTTTCTACGATGAATGGGGAATAGCGTTGCTAAAGTCAACACCAAGATACCCACAAGCCAATGGACAGGCTGAGTCCAGTAACAAGACGATCATTGACTCTTTGAAGAAGCGACTCGCAGCCAAGAAAGGTAGATGGGCGGAGGCGTTGCCTTCCATCTCATGGGCTAATTGCACGACACCGCGCACTACGACTAGACAAACACCGTTCTCACTAGTCTATGGTTGTGAGGCTGTCCTGCCTTCAGAGGTGAGTGTCCCAACTGCGAGATGTAGCCTAGCGACGGAGCGACAGAACCACGATGAACTGATAAACGACCTAGATACCATTGAGGAGTTGCGCGACGTAGGATTGGTACGCATGGCGGCCCAGCAGCAAATAGTAGCGAGGAGCTTTAATAAAAACGTCCAAGCCAAATCCTTCGTCGAAGGAGATTGGGTCCTAAGGAAAGTATTCCATAACACACAAGAGGCTGACGCTGGTAAGCTAGCACAGAAGTGGGAAGGACCATATCAAATTAGTAAAGTGATAGGCAACGGAGCCTACCAATTGGTCCGACGTGACGGAAGCTCCGTGCCACGTAGCTGGAATGCCACACACCTCAAACGATACTACTTTTAAGATAAGTGATAAGCTTTGTTTTCCCAGTCGTTAAAATATATATATATATATATATATATAGAGAGAGAGATATAGATAGATGGTAATGCTATTATATCTGTGACGCTAGTTGCTAGCGACCATAGTGTTCTCTCACTGGGTATTATTGAATTGCAGGCAAGTTATTCCCGTCTATCTTGTTAATGTCCCAACGATTTTCACAAGACATCAAGCAGATTTGCATTTTGCTACCATGTAAAGTCTTTTGGTCCACTATTGCCTCAGCTGATGTTAAGACAGGGGCACAGTCATTTTAAAGCTATAACTGCTGACGGCATTTCGCTATCCCTCTGACAAACACACGTAAGTTTTTATGTATTTCCTATATGTATTCTAAAGTTGTTTAGTCCAAACGATAAGTCTGAACGACCAATGATGGCTTTTACTAAGTCCAAACATTACGTCCGAACGACAAAAGATGGCTTACTGAGCACCTGGCCATCTTCTAGAAACGTCAGAATAACCACCGAGACACATACATGAGATATAAAGCAAGGACATAAGATCAATTTTGCTAAAGTACAAAAGCATCAACGTAATGGTCACCCCCGTAGGTGACCCAAAAAGTTTAAAACGATGAATAGTTATGGTCATCCCCATGGGTGACCCAAAAGTATAGTACAAACAGTCACTCTTTCGAGCGACCTATAACAAAAGTTTGATTAATGGTTTAGTAAGAGGGGGATGAAATAAAGGGCCTAGGAATTAAACGACAGGGACCTCCTGAGCTTCCTTCTCCTCGGACGCTTCAGCTGGTAAGACAATAGTTGGAGCCTCCTTCTCAGGTTGAGGGTCAGGGGGTACATCCGACGCTATGAACCCGGCACAAGATGGGGCGTTTTCATCAACTTTTGATGAAGAGTCCGCCGTCGCAGCCAAGTCCTCTTCTTCCACCAGATCCTTCATTGACCCCATGAACTAGAGGTATAGGTCAATGTCCTTCTGTGGCGTTCACGACGCCGTCTTCTTTATTAGAAATTGGTACATCAGCTTAGCCCTGACCCTAGTTGTCACTTCAGCCTCGAGCATGTCCAGCTCATTCTTCTGTGCGTCAACGCTCTCCTGGAGCGTCGTGATTTCATGACGAGAAGATTCCTCCAACTTAGTCGCCCTCTGCCTTATCTCTTCCAGCTCCTCCCCATTCTTCTATAAAGCTTTTTTCATGTCCTCCATGGCCTTCTTGCAAGACTCCACCTCATCGCTTTTGGATTTCGCGTCCAATTCAGCCTTCTCCATTCTCTGCTTCATGGTCAGGTGACCCTTCAGCAGAGATGAGATCTCTCTCTTAGCCATTAGGAGATGTTGAGAAGACTGCATAAAAAAGACATGATACGCGTCACTTAGAGAGTCAAAAAGTTATTGTCATAATGAGCATAGTGTATGAAAAAGAAAATCGAGGGTCTATACTGAAATAGGAGTTCTAGCCCGTCTGACATCATGCGAGGAAGAGTATGGTCCTTGATCCTCTCCATTGCGCTAGGAAAAAGGACCCTGTCAGCCTCAGGCCATATGGACCTCTCCAACTACATGAAGTCGTTGGGGACGGTCACAGTATAGGAAGGACCGCTTTTGTCTAGGGGAGCTAGGAAGTCAGTTTTGTTGTCATGCTCGTCGTCCAAGTGGACGACGACCGCTGTATCCTTCTTGGACGACGCTGACGCAGCGTCAGTAGAGGACTCCCTCTTACGCTTATGCGCAACATCTCAGCCAGCGCTTGCCCGTCCAGACTCCCCCTAGGACGCGATTGAGATGAACCTGTCCGAAAGTGTTTGATTCATTAGTATAAAACCTTCCCTGGTAAATTTCTACCCAAGAGTAAAAAAGAAAAAGAAAAGAAGAATTTAAATTAGATAGACTAATCAGAAGCCATAGATGAACAACTGTCTTGAGAAGCAAAAAGAACCCTTCTGAATTGCCTGTCCTCCTCTGATACCTTCAGAAACTTGTCACAGAGACTTTGAGTTCATCGCGATGCGACAACAGTTTTGGGTTAAGACCTGCAGTAGAAACGATGTAAGAGTGGTGTTAACGACATGGCACGAACTTAAAAAGACTGAAAATAAACACACCTTCGGTATTCCAGCCGCCAACCAGAAATGTCCCAGCTTCCCCTAGCGACGACCTCTTCACAAACACAAACCTGTTTTTCCAACCTCTGTCATTCGACTGTATTCCCCCGACCAGAGGCTCTAACCTCGCCTTTACATGTAGGGCTATCCTATTTTTCGCTTTAACCCTAATCTCATAGTGTAACAGTAAGTCATGGAGGGTGAAGGCTTCTTCCCATGACGCTCAGGATCCTCCAGACTTGGGGCATAATTTGCCCTGGGCAGATTTGGTAAATTTGCATCAGATCCCTTGCCAGGGGGGTGAATGGAAGTCTAAGACCTATTTTGAAAGGGTATTCATAGAGAACTACCCATTTTTGGGGACACGACTCTGGTGGTTCGTCAGGCTCAGCGTTCCTAATGACAGTACTCTCAGGCAAATTCCCTAAGTCTAAAAACCTTAAAAGATCCTCTTCTAACATTGTTGACAGTTCATCCTCATTTTCTACCCTTGGTTCTACAACTTTCTCTTTTCCTTTCGATTTTTCTTGGTTCTTTACAAAAGTCCTAATGCTACGTCTACTAGGTGCCATGAGAACAGTAGAAGAAGAGAAAGTAGAACGAATCAAAGGAAAAAACGAGTGAAAAAGTGCGAAATTACCTGGTGTCAGCGATCGGTTTTCCGATGGAGAGAATAGTGGAAGTTATGGAAGTTGCCTTACTTAGAGAGAAAGATTTGATGAAGTTAGAGTAAAACTTGGGATTTCTAAATCGCCCAAGTTATTTATGCCAACAATGAGTAATCATGACAATCGTGCCAACGGTTATAATTAAAACGGCTATTTAAAAAGAAAAATACCTTTTGTATTTTGAGACTCTTGGACTACCAAAAATAACCGCTCAAACAGATCTCCTTTCCTTCCTTGCGTCCTTTGGAAATTTTCCTTTTTTCTATCATTGATAAGGGCGAGATTTTTTGTGATTTGTGATATCTTAGTGACTTGGACAGAATTTCATTTGATTTATTGATTTTTTAACAATTGTCTCATGGGCTTTATGCCACCGCGATTCAACAATTGGGGGCAAACTGTTATGGCTGAATTTTTTGACAGGGTGACACTGACGCGATGACGCGATGACTCGATGACGTGATGTCATCTAACGTGATGACGAAGTAAATGCGACCCGAAGACACAACGAAGGACGCAAGATTGAGAGCAGAGCATTAAGTGGTAACGGTCCAGCTAAATAAGGAAGGAGTGTTATGAGCCATATATATTCAGCCGTTAAAGGGGACAAATCAAGACGTTGGAGCGTAAGCATAGAAGATCTCCCATGATTGAAGCGCAAAGTTAATGTAATAATTAGTGAATTCATTTTTGTATTCGTTGAGAAAAAGCCAAGGAAAAAAGAAGGCATATAAAGGGGATATAGAGGTCATTGACATGTTTTTTACGCAACATTATTGGAAGAACACTAGAGAGAACTTAGCACTCTTGTAACGACAGTCAGTCACTAAGAAAGATAGTGAACTATATTAGTTTGGTGGATCTCCAACCACCTGCGGTTTTTTACCCACCTTCATTGGGGTTTTCCGCGTCACCACTTTTGTGTGTTCATCCCCTTTGATCCCCTTTGCATTCTTTTGTCGCGTTGTCTTTAACCTTATCTGGTTAACACGTCCCACAACTATAATTTCGTCGTAAGTGATAAATTTTAGCATAAACAATACTTTATATAATTATAGATTCACCATTAAAACAGTAAATTAAAGCTTCTAATCATAGTTAGTACTAAAACAAAACATAAAAACATAATCTTTAATCAAAACTTGAGGAGGAAGAAATGAATTAAACCAACACAATAAAAAAGAACAAGAAGAGGCGTCGGCCTAAGGAACACAGCAGTGACAACAAATAGTCGGCGGTGGTGGTGGTGGTGGTGGAGATTTAAGTGTTGTAAAGTTTCTTGGTGGAGAAGAAAGTGTTTCTTGAAGAAGAAGAAAGAAAGAAAGAAGAAAAGAAAATAACGTGGGAGAGGAAGAGAGAGAAGCCGACGGTGATGAGTGTGAGGAGATAGAAAATTTGTGTGGGTAAAATAATTGGGTTCAATGTATTTATATGTAGGCTTTCCTTTTTGGCTTAGGGAAAGGCAATCGGGTTTCAATAGAGTTTAATGATGAATAAGATTGATGATTTGAAACTCCTAACATCAATAGAAATCCTTCTCCTAATCCACTTAGAATTTGGATTCCTCAAGCCCATTTAAACTTCTTTCCCAAATCCAATTAGTATTTCAAACATTTTTCAAAGCACGCCTTAAGTAAAACATTTTAACATCCTTAAATCCTTAAAATAATTCCTTACTTTGACTTTCAAAATAGTTAACCTCCTTTAAATATATAAATCATTTTAAACTAAATTATGTTTAAATATAAATACTAAAATATATTTATAAAATCCATAAGTTTTCGGGGGATTACAATCAAGCAACTTTTGAATGATAATTTAAGGAGCAAAATACTAGATTGACCGTATCGTGATCCCTAACTGAGGCACCTTGCCATTACTTTTGAAGAACGTTGTTTTGTAAGCAAGTTATTCTTCCCATTTATTACTTGTAATCTTTAGTTCCATTAGCAGAACATGCAATTTATTCAAGTTATCTAAACACAACTATCATATTCTTGCAAGTTATGCCAATTGTTTAAAAGGCTATAACACAGCAGTTGCAAAACAAATGGTGTCAAAAAGCAACTTCAAAACGGGTCGACGTTTTAGTTTGCTACAACATGCATGCATGAGACAAAATCACGAAAACACAAGCTATTCTCAAAAGCAAAATGCTAGAAAGCAAAATAAGCAAATTTCACAAAAGTTGCCTTCCTTAGGGAAGCAAAAAGTCAGTTCCTAACATTCTGCTCCTAGCGAGAAGAATAAGCACGCAAGTTAAAGCTGCTCCTATAAGCAATTGCAATTTTCGGACCTACAATTTCGAACTCCAATTAAATTTTCCATAATATATTCCTATTGTTAATTTAAAATAATAACATGTTTTTAAACACATATGTACGAGCTCAATTCTAAAAAGTTTATTTAAATAACTAGCAAGTTAGTTAGGCGCCTAAATTTTTTGGAATAACCTAAAGCTCACAGATACCACTTTGTAACACCTCGGTAATTCTCTTTTTTACCAAAATACCTTTTCAATATAAAACTTAGAGAACTATCAAAGCATTATCTCCCGCATGATAACGTATCGGCTTATTCAGAATTTTGCAGCGGAAAACATATAATTAAACTCTAGAATTGAAATATAATAGATAAACAAAGTACTTAAACCAAACACACGCTATTAATGTTAACTTCAAACCAAACTTAAATAATATGTCTTTGATTTAGATAATTAAATCAATCTGTTACACAAGCTCTCCATTCCTAAATTCCCATGATGCAACATCTGCAAACCTGCATATGTCAATGCTCTAAAGAATTTGTTCACCAAAATGGGTCATCACACGATCAATAAGGCAAAGCCATGATCAACATACACAAACAAAACACATAACCAGCAAAGCTGAGTACTACATGATAATAATAAACATTCCTAACATGATATTAATAAATAATAAACAGGGAGGAATAATAATATGAAATCTAACATTCTGCAGATAACTTTTACAGAACTAAAATTTAACAATCATTTTATTACTTTAATGGAATATTTATTGGACTGAGTTGTCTAACTAAAAACCAGCCTTCACCTAAGAAGACGAAATACGGGCGTGACTCCGTTTTCCATTGTGACCTGCGATATCGAGGAACCTTTGAATAAAAGTAGGAACGGTGATCAATCCAATTTCCAGAAAAAGTCATGACACGCTCACCATGTACCCCAACTCCTGATTGACCAACCTCAGACGTGCACCAGTCTAAAGTTTATTATTATCCAAGTTACACTTTACATGATTTACAAATTATTACTTGTTATGACACACAAGCAACACAAATACATATAATCAAACATTCACAACTTAACTCCTTTTTATCTTAGGTAACTAAGTGATCATACAACTTACAACCCAAGATTAATTCCTTTTTATTCCAATCCTCCTGATTTGTTGAACCTAGCCAACAACCAACTTACCTTTCAAAGGCATAAATTATTAACTTACCAAATAAGGCCCGCAGTCCTCATAAATCGAGTAGTGAAAATAATAGTTTAAGGGAACACATGATTCAACATGATCCAACTCAATAAATATATTAACTCCCTCATGTGAATTTATAAATAAAGTTCCCAACTAACATGCTTGCATCATTATTCCATACAAACATTATTTTCTACTGAAAATCAAATCTCATACTTACATGTTCACACACAAGCATAAAACATCTAAAATCTAATCACAATGGAAATCATATATGAACTCACAAAGTTCTTATACATGATCTTATAACTTTCCTTCCTAAAATCATGGTACTACATCACATAACACATAGGTATGTACGTACCTTGTGTAAACTAATTGGTAGGCCACCTTTAATCACCTTAAAAATCGCTTACAGAGTAATCTCCGCCTAAAAAACCAATAGAATTCAAAATCAATACTCCAAATAAATTCCAGCAACTTTAAAATACTTTAAATCCCCTTTAAAAATATTTAAAAGTTGTTGTATCATTAAAACGTCAACTACTTATTTTACCTAGTATAGTACTACTATCACTACAAGAAAAGACGATATCAACTACTGCTTAAAGTCGTCGTTGATATAGTAAAACGGTCGCTAATTAATCATCGACGACCAAACGGTCGTAAACAAGCCGTCGCTGTACAGATGGTCACGGATATTGGAATCAACGACCACTTAGCCGGCGGTGAAAATATAACGACGGTTTCTGCAAAATCAGCGACCGTTTCAAGAAACCGACGTTGACTTCATGTCAACGTCGACTTAAAGCTATCGTTAATACAACGACGGTTTAAAGCAGTCGTTGATTTTACCGACGGCTTTAAGCCGTCGTTCTATTATCCGACAGTCGTTGAAATTCAACTCCATGGCAGCATACATTTCATTACAGCGATTGCCTAATCGTCGTTCATTCAATGTGTAGCCGTCGCTATTTTTAAAAATAATGTTAATTTAAAATTTATTGTTCGAAATTATAATTAAACCTGTATCTATACAGCTGCACCTATATTTTTCAATTACAAAAATATGCAATTTTGATATATATTATAATTTGCGTAGATACTTATATAATTACATGAAATAGATTAAACTTATGTACACAAAATAGATCCCGATGTCGGGAAATAAAGTAGAAGTCGGGTTCTACAAAAATATATATCGGCATATCTAAAAACTAATAAGCTAGATGCCGATAAAATATAGACACTAAATGTCTATAGTTAGACAAACTACCTAGATTAAATATATGTACGCAAAATAGATCCTGGTGTCGGGAAATAAACTAGTAGTCGAGTTCCTTGCCTCCACCTCTTCCATCTGTGCAGCGACCTTTGCCTCCTTATGCGCCTCAAGCTGAGAAAAAATGGACGGCTCATAATGAAAGTACAAATGAAATCTCTCACATTCTTTTTGCAGAATTAAACAACGTAAATATAACCCACAAACTACAAGCAATAAATGAAGAAAACAAGTAACATAAAATAAATTCCAATTAGCTACATTATATACTGTTTGTACAATAGTCTCTGTCTACTTTGAGCATAACGGTGAAAAGCATCCTTTTTTATACAGGGTCAAGGTGTCAAAGGTATCATATACAAACCATATTGCAATTTATATCAACAAACAAACGATGAACGCTGAATCAAAGTTGTGACTTGAAACCTTTGATTGGTGCAAACCAACATCAAATGTTGCGAAATGTAGCTGCAATATTTACTAATATATGGGTGTACCAATACCACAAACAAATAACATTCTCTGACAAGCAATGTGTCAACCGTACTCCCTTGCATAATCTGATTTCTGTGCCTGATGAAAACTATAGTTGAAGGGCAAAGTAATCACCTTCAAGAATTCAGAGTTGCGTTTTGCTGTAGGTATATCCCTTAGGGCTATGTATAAGCAATAATTCTATTTCCTATAATGGTATTAGAATTGGAATCTATGACAATATCACAAGTCATTTGGTGCGATAAAATGCTTAAATATCTACATTTAGCTTTGTATACATAACCCTTGGGGGTTAGGACTACGTTTAGCATTTCCCAAACTTTAAGTTTGTCAGCATAGATACGACGTCGTTGAACTCTTATAATTTATTGCACATATACCATACATGATACATGTCAAAGTTTCAAAGACAGTGCTACAACCTAATGCATTGAAGCTCAAAAGCTTCATATGTTAACTTAGCTAGCATATAAAGCATGGCTTGAATAAAAACTAGTATAATTTCATGAAGAAACTTAAGCTACACAAAGACATATGCAAACAAGTTGAAGAATGAAAACAACAGAAATTCAAATAGCACATAAAACACAGTCTATATAGTATTACCAGCTTCTCCATGAGCGTAACGACAATTCGGACCATATCTACAGCTCTTATTCCTCATCCAACTGTGACACAACCTTGTTTTAATTCTTGAATCAACATCAACTGGCTGAAAATTGCTCACAACAGACGTCTCCCTAGATAAGTCTCTCTATTGTCCTTCATACGTCTCCAATGGCTTATGCATAAAGATACCTCAGATGTGAAATGTTCTCTCAGCAACAAAGAAATTGCAAATTTCGATATTTGTGAATTGTTCTCTCATTAACAAAGAAACTGGGAAGAAAGTAACAATATCCCTAACATAAACTAACAAGTAACAATATCAATCAGAAATTCAACAAAAAGAGAGGAAAATCAGCAATTATTCACACTTACATAATTTCTAATTCAAGCCAAATTAAACATAGATTACAAAATGTTACATCAAAATATGCTAACAAAAAAACCCTAGCACAGAAGAAAATCGATAATTTATGAAAACAACAAAGTATTTACTATCAAATGAAGGTATTTGTTGAATTCATCTCGCAAAAAGTATAACGCAAATATAAACAAACATCGCAAGAAATTCGAAAAATACGAAAAATTCTCAACTAATTTCGGAGCAAAAATTAGCAAAATCGGAATTAAAGCTTCAATGAAAGACAACAAAACTTAACTTGCTAGTAATTGCAGATAATACCTAGAATAGATCACAGTGAAGAACAGGAAAAAGGAGGGAGTTGTGACTGCTTCAGCCTGCAATGTCGCTTTAATTCGATAGGGAAAACCCACTTTTTAGGGTTTGGTTTCATGAGTGACAAACAAAAAAAAAAAGAACAGAAAATGAAACAGTGCTAACCGGCCGCAAAGAGGCGGAGAGAAAATGAGGTCGGCCGTCAATGGCTTCTTGCTTCTTCGATTTGCCGACTGAAAGAGGCAACTTCTCTCTTTTAAGTTGCGTTGGAATAAACCCTACTAAAAGGGTCACTTTATAATACCCCCTTTTTCCTTCCATCACCGACCGTTTACAACCGTCGCCTTAGGTAAACAAAATTTCAGAGGCACATTAATCAACTTAACGACGACTTGAAACTAACGTTGTTTTTCAACGACTGTTAAACCGTCGTTGTATCCTTTACAAGCAGTCGGTGTTTACCGACGGGTTACCGCAGACCCTGTTTTAGTAAGAACGATGATTTTTCTGACCGTCGCTGTTAAACAGTCGTTGTTTTAGCATTTTCTTGTAGTGTATGCTAGTCATTAAAATCCATAAAACTCTATTAGTAACAACCTTCTAAAATTCTAGCAACTTATCAATTTTTAAAACTCTCTTTAAACATACTTAAACATGCTTAAATTCATAAGTTAAATCAATTTCATAGTTTATAACATACTACTATGATTTTTCAATCTTTAACACCCTAAAAATTCATACTTTGATAATTAAAAACTCAATCTAAATATTATAATCAAATGTATAATTTTATTTTTTCAATACATAATTGTTATGGCTGAATTTTTTGACAGGGTGACACTGACGCGACGACTCGATGACTCGATGACGTAATGCCGTCTGACATGATGACGAAGTAAATGCGACCCGAAGACACAGCGAAGGACGCAAGATTGAGAGCAGAGCATTAAGTGGTAACGGTCCAGCTAAATAAGGAAGGATTGTTATGAGCCATAAATTCAGCCGTTAAAGGGGACAAATCAAGACGTTGGAGCGTAAGCATAGAAGATCTCCCATGATTGAAGCGCGAAGTTAATGTAATGATTAGTGAATTCATTTTTGTATTCGTTGAGAAAAAGCCAAGGAAAAAGAAGGCATATTAAAGGGGGAGAGAGGTCATTGACATGTTTTTTACGCAACATTATTGGAAGAACACTAGAGAGAACTTAGCACTCTTGTAACGACAGTCAGTCACTAAGAAAGATAGTGAACTATATTAGTTTGGTGGATCTCCAACCACCCGCGGTTTTTTACCCACCTTCATTGGGGTTTTCCGCGTCACCACTTTTGTGTGTTCATCCCCTTTGATCCCCTTTGCATTCTTTTGTCGCGTTGTCTTTAACATCATCTGGTTAACACGTCCCACAACTTTAATTTCGTCGTAAGTGATAAATTTTAGCATAAACAATTTGGCACCCACCGTGGGGCATAACCAGACCATCTACTGTTCAAAATCCAGCAAATGGGAGAAAGACCTAACCTCGAGGAAATGCAGAGACATTACGAACAAATGAGAGCAGAAATGCTCGAAATGAAGCAATCTAATGAGCGGCTAGCTACCGACTTTACGTCATCGCAGGAGAGGATCCAGAAATTGCAAGAAGAGTTAGCATCGTCCAAGGCTTCGAAGGTCTGACGTCGTGCTAATCTGAACGACATCCCTTTGATGGGGAATCTTTCTGAGTCAGATGATGAGGAACATGAAAACGACGAAGAGCCCGAGGATGAAGAGCCCTTGAATAATGAAGGGAAAGACCAAGGCGAAGGAGAAGCGAATCTTATGACAAAGCGCATGGCCCAGATCGAAAAGCAAAATAAGCGCTTGATGAAGCTCATGTCCCAGCTCCCTGGAGCCCCAACGCCAGGCATCGTGGAGCATCCCGACGGATATGCAGAATCCCCTTCGTCGATAGGATCTCAAGGGCCGTGCTTCCCAAGAAGCTCAACCTGCCTACCCTCGCTGCTAATTATGATGGTTCAACCGATCCAGACGAGCACGTCGCGCAATACAAGCAGCGGATGTGGCCAGCGTCAATTCCCTGTCATTTGGTAGAGGCCTGCATGTGCAAATCTTTTGGAGCTATGCTCACCGGTCCCGCTCTCAAGTGGCTCGGATCTCTCAGGCCAGGAAGCATTGGCAATTTTTCGACCCTAGTCAATAAGTTCTATGAGAAGTTCGAAGGCAGTCGCAGCCTGGAAAAGCAGACGAGCGATCTATATGGCGTCGTTCAAGGACCTAAAGAATCTGTTCGCGATTATTATAATCGCTTTAACAAAGAGATGATTAGCATTGAAGATCTTGATACTAAGACTGCTATTGAATGTTTCAGGAAAGGATTAATCTTGCGATCAAAGCTATACAACCGTTTGACGAAGTACCCGTGCCGGATGTTTGAGGAAGTCAAGTCGCGAGCGTTAGCACAGATGAGATTGGAGGAAGTCGATGCCATCCTCAGCACCATATCCAACCGACGTGCACCGGAGACCCCTGCTGACCGGAAGGCTTTCGTCCCTAAGAAGAACAACTGGCGAAGCCACCCTTATAGCCGTTCAAACCAGGTAAACAATGTTACTGACGTTGTCGAAAACGCAGGTAACAACGCGAGGACGCAGTCGCCGACGTTCCCCGCTCTAAACTCCTACGGATTTTTCGTCGATTTCGGAGGCTTCGTGAATGCTTTATCCAACATCGGAGCACCAGTTCGTTGGCCAAAAAAGAGCGACCGACCGGAAGCACAAAAAGATCAAACAAAATGGTGTCAGTGCCATCATGACCATGGCCATAAGACGGAGGAGTGCATTGCGCTGCGGCGATAGGTCGTGTTCATACTTAATAAGGGGCATCTTAAAGACCTTTTCAGCGATAAAGGTAAACCGTCCTTCGGTAGGAATACCGCGCAGTCCGACCCTCTTGCGTCGCCCACGCACGTAAAGGTAATCAACGTTATTTCTGGTGGATCTGATGTATGTGGACTAACGTATTCCCCAGCCAAAAGGCTAGCAAGAGAGGGTACCCCCTCGTCCGTCGTTTATAAATCATGCAGGACAGCTGAGGAACGCAAGCTCGAAGCAATGCCAATAACCTTTGACGACGACGACGTCTGCGAGATGGAGCACCATGATGGATTAGTCATATCCCTGACTGTCAGCAATTGCTTGTTAAAGCGAGTGTTAGTCGATGGGGGCAGCTCAGCCAACATCATATTCAAAAGCGCTCTCGAAGGTATGGGTTTGTGCGATAAAGATATTACTAAAAAATCTACTGTTTTGGTAGGATTCAGTGGAGAGGCTCAACATACTGTCGGAGAGATCACATTGCCAACGCTAGCCAAAGGCGTCAACCTGCCAACCAGATTCAACATTGTGGACTTCCCGTCAGCGTTTAACATCTTTCTCGGCACTCCATGGATACACAAGATGAAGGCCGTCCCCTCAACTTATCATTAATCGCTGAAGTTTCCAACCAAGTGAGGCGTCCAAGAAATAAAGGGCGAGCAGAAGTCGGCAAGAGAATGCTATAGTTCGTCGCTCAAACCCCCGAAAGCGTCTATCTAGCAATTAAAGGATGGGTCAGCGCCCGACGCGCCCAGCGAGCAGGACGTGGATGAAGTGATGCTCGATCCATCCATCCCCGATCGCGTCGTTCAAATCGAAGCGACAATGTCGCAAGAAATACGAGGTCAGTTAGTTGATTTTTTGAAAACTAACCAAGATTGTCTTCCTTGGTCCCATGAAGATATGACAGGAATCAACCTTGACGTCATTACGTATAAGCTCAACGTCGACCCCGCTCACAAGCTTATAAAACAGAAAAGATGCAAATTCCCACCTGAAAGGAATCAAGTCATCAATGACGAGGTTCAGGAGTTGATCGATACCGGAAAGATCCGCGAGGTAAAGTATCCAGATTGGTTAGCCAATGTCGTGGTGGTCAGCAAAAAGAACGGGAAGTAGAGAGCTGCATTGACTTCACAGATTTGAACAAAGCATGTCCCAAGGATTCATTACCTCTCCCTCAAAGAGATGCAATGGTTGACGCGAGGGCAGGTCACGAGCTTTTAACGTTCATGGACGCATATTCCGGGTACAACCAAATATTAGTGCATCCGGACGACCAGGAAAAGACCGCGTTTGTTACTGATAAAGGTATATATTGTTAAAAGGTTATGCCTTTTGGTTTGAAAAATGCAGGTACCATATACCAACGACTGGTTAACCAAATGTTTAAAGATCAACTGGGTGACACTATGGAAGTGTACATAGATGATATGCTCGTCAAATCCAAGCGAGCAGATAATCACATTCAACATCTGTCGGAGGCTTTTGACGTCCTACGAAGGTATGGCATGAAATTAAATCCTACTATGTGCACATTTGAAGTGTCTGCAGGAAAGTTCTTAGGGTACGTCGTTACGCAACAAGGAATTGAAGCTAGCCCGGATCAAATAAAGGCCATCATCAACATTCAATCCCCACGAAGCGTCAAGGAGGTGCAAAAGTTGACCGGTCGCGTAGCTGCGTTAAATCGTTTCATATCCCGGTCGTCTGAAAAATGCCACCTATTTTATGACGTCCTGAGAAAGAATAAGGGCTTCGAGTGGTCGCAACAACACGAAGACACGCTGCAGAAACTTAAGAGCTACTTAGCGTCACCGCCATTATTGTCAAAGCCAAATATCCGAGAAACGTTGCAGCTCTATCTCGCGGTAAGCAATGTGTCCGTCAGCGCTGTCCTCACACGGGAAGCGGAAAGCCAGCAGCTACCACTCTACTATGTCAGTAAGTGTCTGCTAGACGCGGAGACCAGGTATTGTTCATTAGAGAAGCTCATTTTAGCCATAGTCGTAGCTGTTAAAAAGCTTAGGCACTATTTTGAAACACATACTGTTGTCGTTATGACTAATTATCCTATCAAGTCTGTGTTGCGACACCCAGAATTGACAGGACGCATGAGCAAGTGGGCAATAGCACTCGGCGCGTACGATATCCAGTTTCATCCAAGAACCGCTATCAAGTCACAAGCTTTGGCAGATTTTGTGGCAGACTTTAGCCCGGAGCTAGAAAAGCTTGCGGACGACGAAGTCGCAAAGATTAATCAACTAAACGACGACTCTTGGATACTGTTTGTTGATAGGTCTTCTGATTTTCGTGGAGCAGGTCTAGGCAATGTGCTAAAGTCGTCACAAGGGGGCAAGATAGTACGAGCCATTTGCTGTGAATTTAGAGCGACGAATAACGAAGCCGAGTACGAGGCGCTCATAGCAAGAATGACGTTAGCAAAGGACATGGGAGCGAAAGCATGGAAAGTTTTCAGCGATTCACTGCTGATAGTCAGCCAAGTCAAGGGCGAATTCACGGCAAAAGACTCTAAAATGGCCATGTATTTAGAAGTAGCTCAGAGTAAAAGTAAAGGGTTTAATTCATTTGACATTTTGCAGATACCTAGGGACCAGAATACGCAAGCAGATACATTGGCCAATCTCGGATCTTCTTTAAGGGACGTTTCGTTTACGTCCGTCCCTATTGTTCATTTGACAAATCCTCCTATCGCTAGGAGCGTTGGGGACGCTGTCACGACGACGGTTGAACAGCTTCGAGACAACCATGAGGTCGTTAGTAACATCAATAATCTCGCATCTGAGAGCGACCCTGACGCTGAGGAAGTAAGTATTAGTTGGACAAAACCACTTTATGATTTCCTTGCTAACGATGTACTCCCAACAGATAAGGCGAAAGCACGCAAGATTCGATTCAAGGCGTCGCGATACGTACTCATTCAAGGAGTACTGTTCATAAAATCTGCCGCGGGCCCCAACCTGCGCGGTTTGGAGAAGGATCAGTGTGGGCAAGTCCTGAAGGACATGCATGAAGGCACTTGTGGAAATCACTTAGGAGGACGCAGCTTATCCAATAGAGTATTGCGCATGGGCTATTATTGGCCAACAATGAGGAAGGAAGCAATAAGGTATGTCGCCAAATGCGATAGTTGTCAACGACATGCAGGTATGATGCACAAACCCTGTGAACTTTTGCATCCTACTCTAACACCTTGGGCGGAGGCGTTGCCTTCCATCTTATTGGCTAATCGCACGACACCGCACACTGCGACTGGACAAACAACGTTCTCACTCGTCTATGGTTGTGAGGCTGTCCTGCCTTCAGAGGTGAGTGTCATATCCCTGACTGTCAGCAATTGCTTGTTAAAGCGAGTGTTAGTCGATGGGGGCAGCTCAGCCAACATCATATTCAAAAGCGCCTCGAAGGTATGGGTTTGTGCGATAAAGATATTACTAAAAAATCTACTGTTTTGGTAGGTTCAGTGGAGAGGCTCAACATACTGTCGGAGAGAATCACACTCCAACGCTAGCCAAAGGCGTCAACCTGCCAACCAGATTCAACGTTGTGGATTCCCGTCAGCGTTAACATCATTCTCGGCACTCCATGGATACACAAGATGAAGGCGTCCCCTCAACTTATCATCAATCGCTGAAGTTTCCTACCAAGTGGGCGTCCAAGAAATAAAGGGCGAGAGAGTCTGCAAGAGAATGCTATAGTTCGTCGCTCAAACCCCCGAAAGCGTCTATCTAGCAATTAAAGGATGGGTCAGCGCCCGACGCGCCCAGCGAGCAGGACGTGGATGAAGTGATGCTCGATCCATCCATCCCCGATCGGTCGTTCGAATCGGAGCGACATTGTCGCAAGAAATACGAGGTCAGTTAGTTGATTTTTTGAAAACTAACCAAGATTGTTTTGCTTGGTCCCATGAAGATATGACAGGAATCAGCCTACGTCATTACGCATAAGCTCAACGTCGACCCCGCTCACAAGCCTTAAAACGGAAAAGACGCAAATTCGGCCTGAAAGGAATCAAGTCATCAATGACGAGGTTCAGAAGCTGATCGATACCGGAAAGATCCGCGAGGTAAAGTATCCAGATTGGTTAGCCAATGTCGTGGTGGTCAGCAAAAAGAACGGGAAGTGGAGAGTCTGCATCGACTTCACAGATTTGAACAAAGCATGTCCCAAGGATCCATTCCCTCTCCCTCATATAGATGCAATGGTTGACGCGACGGCAGGTCACGAGCTTTTAACGTTCATGGACGCATATTCCGGGTACAACCAAATATTGATGCATCCGACGACCAGGAAAAGACCGCGTTTGTTACTGATAAAGGTATATATTGTTATAAGGTTATGCCTTTTGGTTTGAAAAATGCAGGTGCCACATATCAGCGACTGGTTAACGAAATGTTTAAAGATCAACTGGGTGACACTATGGAAGTGTACATAGACGATATGCTCGTCAAATCCAAGCGAGCAGATGATCACATTCAGCATCTTCGGAGGCTTTTGACGTCCTAGAAGGTATCGCATGAAATTAAATCCTACTAAGTGCACATTTGGAGTGTCTGCAGGACAATTCTTGGGGTACGTCGTTATGCAACGAGGAATTGAGGCCAGCCCGGGCCAAATAAAGGCCATCATCAACATTCAATCCCACGAAGCGTCAAGGAGGTGCAAAAGTTGACCGGTCGCGTAGCTGTGTTAAATCGTTTCATATTCCGGTCGTCTGAAAAATGCCACCTATTTTATGACGTCCTGAGAAAGAATAAGGGCTTCGAGTGGTCGCAACAACACGAAGACGCGCTGCAGAAACTTAATAGCTACTTAGCGTCACCGCCATTATTGTCAAAGCCAAATATCGGAGAAACGTTGCAGCTCTATCTCGCGGTAAGCAATGTGTCCGTCAGCGCTTTCCTACGCGGGAAGCGGAAAGCCAGCAGCTACCAATCTACTTGTCAGTAAGTCTTGCTAGACGCGGAGACAGGTATTCTTCATTAGAGAAGCTCATTTTAGCCATAGTCGTAGCTGTTAAAAAGCTTAGGCACTATTTTGAAACACATACTGTTGTCGTTATGACTAATTATTCTATCAAGTCTGTCTTACGACACCCAAAATTGACAGGACGCATGAGCAAGTGGGCAATAGCACTCAGCACGTACAATATCCATTTTCATCCAAGAACCGCTATCAAGTCACAAGCTTTGGCAGATTTTGTGGCAGACTTTAGCCTAGAGCTAGAAAAACTTGCGGACGACGAAGTCGCAAAGATTAATCAAGTAAACGACGACTCTTGGATACCGTTTGTTGATGGATCTTCTAATTTTCGTGGTGCAGTTCTATGCATTGTGCTAAATCGCCACAAGGGGGCAAGATAGTACGAGCCATTTGCTGTGAATTTAGAGCGACGAATAACGAAGCCGAGTACGAGGCGCTCATAGCAGGAATGACTTAGCAGAGGCATGGGAGCGAAAGCATTGAAAGTCTTCAGCGATTCACTGCTGATAGTCAGCCAAGTCAAGGGCGAATTCGCGGCAAAAGACTCTAAAATGGCCATGTATTTAGAAATAGCTCAGAGTAAAAGTAAAGTGTTTAATTCATTTGACATTTTGCAGATACCTAGGGACCAGAATACGCAAGCAGATGCATTGGCCAATCTCGGATCTTCTTTAAGGGACGTTTCGTTTACGTCCGTCCCTATTGTTCATTTGATAAATCCCGCTATTGCTAGGACGTTGGGGACGCTGTCACGACGACGGTTGAACAGCTTCGAGACAACCATGAGGTCGTCAGTAATATCGATAATCTCGCATTGAGAGCGACCCTGACGTGAGGAAGTAAGTATAGTTGGACAAAACCACTTTATGATTTCCTTGCTAACGATGTACTCCCAACAGATAAGGCGGAAGCACGCAGAATTCGATTCAAGGCGTCGCGATACGTACTCATTCAAGGAGTACTGTTCAAAAAATCTACCGCGGGCCCCTACCTGCGCTGTTTGGAGAAGGATTAGTGGGGGCAAGTCCTGAAGGACATGCATGAAGGCACTTCTGGAAATCACTCAGGATGACGCAGCTTATCCAACAGAGTATTGTGCATGGGGTATTATTGGCCAACAATGAGGAAGGACGCAATAAGGTATGTCGCCAAATGCGATAGTTGTCAACGACATGCAGGTATGACGCACAAACCCTGTGAACTTTTGCATCCTACTCTAACACCTTGGCCTTTCATGAAGTGGGGCATGGACATAGTTGGCAAATTACCTCCAGCCCCAGGTCAGAAGGTCTTTATGTTGGCACTAACTGACTACTTTTCTAAGTGGATTGAAGCAGGTTCTTTTCAACAGGTATGCGATAAGGAAGTGATTTCTTTTATATACACTAACATCATTTGC
This sequence comes from Beta vulgaris subsp. vulgaris, assembly GCF_026745355.1. Taxonomy (NCBI): domain Eukaryota; kingdom Viridiplantae; phylum Streptophyta; class Magnoliopsida; order Caryophyllales; family Amaranthaceae; genus Beta; species Beta vulgaris. Next base: position 29,846,216 of record NC_079209.1, read on the forward strand.
AGGTTTGGTGTTCCGTCTGAGATAGTATGCGAGAACGGGTCACAGTTCATTAGCAACGAGACACGACGTTTCTACGATGAATGGGGAATAGCGTTGCTAACGTCAACACCAAGATACCCGCAAACCAATGGACAGGCTGAGTCCAGTAACAAGACGATCATTGACTCTTTGAAGAAGCGACTCGCAGCCAAGAAAGGTAAATGGGTGGAGGCGTTGCCTTCCATCTTATGGGCTAATTGCACGACACCGCGCATTGCGACTGGACAAACACCGTTCTCACTAGTCTATGGTTGTGAGGTTGTCCTGCCTTCAGAGGTGAGTGTCCCAAATGCGAGATGTAGCCTAGCGACGGAGCGACAGAACTAAGATGAACTGATAAACGACCTAGATACCATTGAGGAGTTGCGCGACGTAGCATTGGTACGTATGGCGGCCCAGCAGCAAATAGTAGCGAGGAGCTTTAATAAAAACGTCCAAGCCAAATCCTTCGTCGAAGTAGACTGGGTCCTAAGGAAAGTATTCCAGAACACACAAGAGGCTAACGCTGGTAAGCTAGCACAGAAGTGGGAAGGACCATATCAAATTAGTAAAGTGGTAGGCAACGGAGCCTAGCAATTGGTCCGACGGAAGCTCCGTGCCACGTAGCTGGAATGCCACACACCTCAAACGATACTACTTTTAAGCTAAGTGATAAGCTTTGTTTTCCCAGTCGTTAAAATATATATATATAGATAGATAGATAGTAATGCTATTATATCTGTGTCGCTAGTTGCTAGCGACCATAGTGTTCTCTCACTGGGTATTATTGAATTGCAGGCAAGTTGTTCCCGTCCAACTTGTTAACGTCCCGACGATTTTCACAAGACATCAAGCAGATTTGCATTTTGCTACCATGTAAAGTCTTTTGGTCCACTATTGCCTCAGCTGACGTTATGACAGGGGCACAGTCATTTTAAAGCTATAACTGCTGACGACATTTCGCTATCCCTCTGACAAACACACGTAAGTTTTTATGTATTTCCTATATGTATTCTAAAGTTATGTAGTCCAAACGATAAGTCTGAACGACCAATGATGGCTTTTACTAAGTCCAAACATTACGTCTGAACGACCAAAGATGGCTTACTAAGCGCCTGACCATCCTTTAGAAACGTCAGAATAACGACCGAGACACATACATGAGATATAAAGCAAGGACAATAAGATCAATTTTGCTAAAGTCCAAAAGCATCAACGTAATGGTCACCCCCGTACGTGACCCAAAAAGTTTAAAACGATAAATAGTTATGGTCACCCCCATGGGTGACCCAAAAGTACTGTACAAACAGTCACTCTTTCGAGCGACCTATAACAAAAGTTTGATTAATGGTTTAGTAAGAGGGGGATGATATAAAAGGCCTAGGAATTAAACGGCACGGACCTCATGAGCTTCCTTCTCCTCGAACGCTTCAGCTGGTAAGACAGTAGTTGGAGCCTCCTTCTTAGTTTCAGGGTCAGGGGGTACATCCGACGCTATGAACCCGGCACAAGATGGCGCGTTTTCATCAACTTTTGATGAAGAGTCCGCCGTCGCAACCAAGTCCTCTTCGTCCACCAGATCCTTCATTGACCCCATGAACTGGAGGTATAGGTCAATGTCCTTCTGTGGCGTCCACGACGCCGTCTTCTTTATTAGAAATTGGTACATCAGCTTAGCCCTGACCCTAGTTGTCACTTCAGCCTCGAGCATGTCCAGCTCGTTCTTCTGTGCGTCGTGATTTCATGACGAGAATATTCCTCCAACTTAGTCGCCCTCTGCCTTATCTCTTCCAGCTCCTCCCCATTCTTCTGTAAAGCTTTTTTCATGTCCTCCATGGCCTTCTTGCAAGACTCCACCTCATCGCTTTTGGATTTCGCGTCCAATTCAGCCTTCTCCATTCTCTGCTTCATGGTCAAGTGACCCTTCAACAGAGATGAGATCTTCTCTTAGCCATTAGGAGATGTTGAGAAGACTGCATAAAAAAGACATGATACGCGTCACTTAGAGAGTCAAAAAGTTATTGTCATAATGAGCATAGTGTATGAAAAAGAAAATCGAGGGTCTATACTTGAAAAAGGAGTTCTAGCCCGTCTGACATCATGCGAGGAAGAGTATGGTCCTTGATCCTCTCCATTGCTCTAGGAAAAAGGAACATGTCAGCCTCAGGCCATATGGACCTCTCCAACTACATGAAGTCGTTGGGACGGTCACAGTATAGGAAGGACCGCTTTTGTCTGGGGGAGCTAGCAAGTCAGTTTTGCGCGTCTTAAACGCGCCGTCATGCTCGTCGTCCAAGTGGACGACGACCGTTGTATCCTTCTTGGACGACGCTGATGCAACGTCAGTAGAGGACTCCCTCTTACGCTTATGCACAACATCTCAGCCAGCGCTTTCCCGTCCAGACTCCCCTTAGGACGCGATTGAGATGAACCTGTCCGAAAGTGTTTGATTCATTAGTATAAAACCTTCCCTGGTAAAGTTCTACCCAAGAGTAAAAAATAAAAAGAAAGAAGAATTTAAATTAGATAGACTAATCAGAAGCCATAGAGAATGTCTTGAGAAGCAAAAAGAACCCTTCTGAATTGCCTGTCCTCCTCCGTACCTTCAGAAACTTGTCACAGAGACTTTGAGATTCGTCGTGATACGACAACAATTTTGGGTTAAGACCTGCAGTAGAAACAATGTAAGAGTGGTGTTAACGACATGGCGCGAACTTAAAAAGACCGAAAATAAACACACCTTCGGTATTCCAGCCGCCAACCAGAAACGTCCCGGCTTCCCTTAGCGACGACCTCTTCACAAACAAAAACCTGTTTTTCCAACCTTTGTCATTCGACTGTATTCCCCCGACCAGAGGCTCTAACCTCGCCTTTACATGTAGGGCTATCCTATTTTTCGCTTTAACCCTAACTTTAGAAGTAAGTCATGGAGGGTGAAGGCTTCTTCCCATGACGCTCAGGATCCTCCAGACTTGGGGCATAATTTGCCCTGGGCTGATTTGGTAAATTTGCATCAGATCCCTTGCCAGGGGGGTGAAGGGAAGTCTAAGACCTATTTTGAAAGGTTATTCTAGAGCATACCCATTTTTGGGGACACGACTCTGGTGGTTCGTCAGGCTCAGCGTTCCAATGACAGTACTCTCAGGCAAATTCCCTAAGTCTAAAAACCTTAAAAGATCCTCTTCTACATCGTTGACAGTTCATCCTCATTTTCTACCCTTGGTTCTACAACTTTCTCTTTTCCTTTCGATTTTTCTTGGTCTTTACAAAAGTCCTAATGCTACTCTGCTAGGTGCCATAGAACAGTAGAAGAAGAGAAAGTAGAACGAATCAAAGGAAAAAACGAGCGAAAAAGTGGGAAATTACCTGGTGTCAGCGATCGATTTTCCGATGGAGAGAACAGTGGAAGTTATGGAAGTTGCCTTACTTAAAGAGAGAGAAAGATTTGATGAAGTTAGAGTAAAAGTTGGGATTTCTAAATCGCCCAAGCTATTTATGCCAACAGTGAGTAATCATGACTGTTGAACCCTAGTTTTGATAATGACAAAGAAACAAAGGAACAAACTAAGTAGTGAACTAATGAATTATTTAAGTGTATGGTGTCTAAGGTATCAATGCAAGGAACTGGGAGAATACGAAGTCAATGAAGAAGTCAAGAGAGGATTTCAAAGGCTAAGTAAAGAAGTTTCTATGTTGATACTGGAACAAGCATTGGATCAAGAATAATAGAAGCTAGGCGTTTTATTTTCTAGTTCCAATGTAAAGGAACAAAGAAAGAATGGTAAGGAACTGTGGCAGAATATTTGAGAATGAAGCGTTTGTTCCTTTGTAAGGAACAAACTAAGTGGCACTTAGCAAATATGTTAAAGGAACTGAACTAATATAAGGAACTAGACTTAGGCGTGTACTTAGTATAACGATTAAAAGATAATGGAGTAAGTCATGCCTAGATTATAGGAAATTAGTTATTTCTAATTTCAAAAGATAAAATCAGTTTTAAAAAGAAATCTGTTTTGGAAAAGATTTTATTTTTCGGAAAATAAGAAAATAAATATCCGGTTGTTAGAAAGATTTTATTTCAACGATATTATTTTCTTAAAGATTAGAAATTCAGATTTAAAGATAAAAAGAGTTTATAAAAACTGATTTTCGGATAATGCTCAAGGAACTCCTATTATTTAGGAGTAATGGCTGCATTTTATCCACGTTCATTTATAGTTCATGGGATCATGGGACATGATGTAAAACGTGTTCCTTAGGGGAAGGAACATCATGGATAAATGGATTAAAACGTGTACTCTAACATTAATCCCACATTCTTCATGATTAACACTATAAATATAGAAGTCTAGATATGTTCCAAATTGTGTCTGACTAAGTAATTAAGTGAGTTTAACTTATTAAGTGTCAGTGCCTTCATTTCTCATAATAGCCATTTGTTCTTTGCCTTCTTACTCTAATTCCACTAAGCTTATTCGATCAATTGTATTTTGGTTTTTGGGTAAGGGAACTTTGAGTGAAGTTCTGTAAGAGAAAGGCTTTGATGAAGCTTGTATGTGTGAGAAAACTTCGAGTGAAGTTGAGAGGAACTGTTTAAGGGAACAGTGGTTCAGGAACTTGAGTTTAGGAACTCAAGGTAGGGCTCGAGTTAGAATTAGGTTGTAAAGAGTTGTTTGGCCTAATTAGTGAAAGTGTTGAGTTTAAAATCCTAGTGGTCGAGGTTGTTTCTTCTTGTTGGGCCAAGAAGTTTTTCCTCGTAAATCCCTTGTGTTCCTTTAGCTTGTTTATTCGTTTAAGTTTTAATTTCCGCAAAAAGTTACGTTTATTTCTACACCTGCAATTCAACCCCCCTCTTGTAGTGTTCCTACGGAAATAACAATGACAATCGTGCCAACGGTTATAATTAAAACGACTATTTAAAAAGAAAAACACCTTTTGTATTTTGAGACTCTTGGACTACCAAAAATAACCGCTCAAACTGATCTCCTTTCCTTCCTTGCGTCCCTTTGGAAATTTTCCTTTTTTCTATAATTGATAAGGGCGAGATTTTTTTATGATTTGTGATATCTTAATGACTTGGACAGAATTTCATTTGATTTATTGATTTTTTAACAATTGTCTCATGGGCTTTATGCCACCCCGACTCAACAATTGGGGGCAAACTGTTATGGCTGAATTTTTTGACAGGGTGACACTGACGCGACGACGCGATGACTCGATGACAAAGTAACAAAGGAACAAACTAAGTAGTGAACTAGTGAATTATTTAAGTGTATGGTGTCTAAGGTATCAATGCAAGGAACTGGGAGAATACGAAGTCAATGAAGAAGTCAAGAGAGGATTTCAAAGGCTAAGTAAAGAAGTTTCTATGTTGATACTGGAGCAAGCATTGGATCAAGAATAATGAAGCTAGGCGTTTTATTTTCTAGTTCCAATGTAAAGGAACAAAGAAAGAATGGTAAGGAATTGTGGCAGAATATTTGAGAATGAAGCGTTTGTTCCTTTGTAAGGAACAAACTAAGTGGCACTTAGCAAATATGTTAAAGGAACTGAACTAATATAAGGAACTAGACTTAGGCGTGTACTTAGTATAACGATTAAAGATAATGGAGTAAGTCATGCTAGATTATAGGAAATTAGTTATTTCTAATTTCAAAAAGATAAAATCAGTTTTAAAAAGAAAATCTGTTTTGGAAAAGATTTTATTTTTCGGAAATAAGAAAAAATATCCGGTTGTTAGAAAGATTTTATTTCAAAGATATTATTTTCTTAAAGATTAGAAATTCAGATTTAAAGATAAAAAGAGTTTATAAAAACTGATTTTCGATAATGCTCAAGGAACTCCTATTATTTAGGAGTAATGGCTGCATTTTCCACGTTCATTTATAGTTCATGGATCATGGGACATGATGTAAAACGTGTTCCTTAGGGAAAGAACATCATGGATAAATGGATTAAAACGTGTACTCTAACATTAATCCCACGTTCTTCATGATTAACACTATAAATATAGAAGTCTAGATAAGTTCCAAATTGTGTCTGACTAAGTAATTAAGTGAGTTTAACTTATTAAGTGTCAGTGCCTTCATTCTCTCATAATAGCCATTTGTTCTTTGCCTTCTTACTCTAATTCCACTAAGCTTATTTCGATCAATTGTATTTTGGTTTTTGGGGTAAGGGAACTTTGAGTGAAGTTCTGTAAGAGAAAGGCTTTGAGTGAAGCTTGTATGTGTGAGAAAACTTCGAGTGAAGTTGAGAGGAACTGTTGTTAAGGGAACAGTGGTTCAGGAACTTGAGTTTAGGAACTCAAGGTAGGGCTCGAGTTAGAATTAGGTTGTAACAGAGTTGTTTGGCCTAATTAGTGAAAGTGTTGAGTTTAAAATCCCTAGTGGTCGAGGTGTTTCTTCTTGTTGGGCCCAAGAAGTTTTTCCTCGTAAAATCCCTTGTGTTCCTTTAGCTTGTTTATTCGTTTAAGTTTTAATTTCCGCAAAAAGTTACGTTTATTTCTACACCTACAATTCACCCCCCTCTTGTAGTGTTCCTAGGGAAAAACAATGACAATCGTGCCAACGGTTATAATTAAAACGACTATTTAAAAGAAAAACACCTTTTGTATTTTGAGACTCTTGGACTACCAAAAATAACCGCTCAAACTGATCTCCTTTCCTTCCTTGCGTCCCTTTGGAAATTTTCCTTTTTTCTATAATTGATAAGGGCGAGATTTTTTATGATTTGTGATATCTTAATGACTTGGACAGAATTTCATTTGATTTATTGATTTTTTAACAATTGTCTCATGGGCTTTATGCCACCCCGACTCAACAATTGGGGGCAAACTGTTATGGCTGAATTTTTTGACAGGGTGACACTGACGCGACGACGCGATGACTCGATGACAAAGAAACAAAGGAACAAACTAAGTAGTGAACTAGTGAATTATTTAAGTGTATGGTGTCTAAGGTATCAATGCAAGGAACTGGGAGAATACGAAGTCAATGAAGAAGTCAAGAGAGGATTTCAAAGGCTAAGTAAAGAAGTTTCTATGTTGATACTGGAGCAAGCATTGGATCAAGAATAATAGAGCTAGGCGTTTTATTTTCTAGTTCCAATGTAAAGGAACAAAGAAAGAATGGTAAGGAACTGTGGCAGAATATTTGAGAATGAAGCGTTTGTTCCTTTGTAAGGAACAAACTAAGTGGCACTTAGCAAATATGTTAAAGGAACTGAACTAATATAAGGAACTAGACTTAGGCGTGTACTTAGTATAACGATTAAAAGATAATGGAGTAAGTCATGCCTAGATTATAGGAAATTAGTTATTTCTAATTTCAAAAGATAAAATCAGTTTTAAAAAGAAAATCTGTTTTGGAAAAGATTTTATTTTTCGGAAAATAAGAAAATAAATATCCGGTTGTTAGAAAGATTTTATTTCAAAGATATTATTTTCTTAAAGATTAGAAATTCAGATTTAAAGATAAAAAGAGTTTTATAAAAACTGATTTTCGGATAATGCTCAAGGAACTCCTATTATTTAGGAGTAATGGCTGCATTTTATCCACGTTCATTTATAGTTCATGGGATCATGGGACATGATGTAAAACGTGTTCCTTAGGGGAAGGAACATCATGGATAAATGGATTAAAACGTGTACTCTAACATTAATCCCACGTTCTTCATGATTAACACTATAAATATAGAAGTCTAGATAAGTTCCAAATTGTGTCTGACTAAGTAATTAAGTGAGTTTAACTTATTAAGTGTCAGTGCCTTCATTCTCTCATAATAGCCATTTGTTCTTTGCCTTCTTACTCTAATTCCACTAAGCTTATTTCGATCAATTGTATTTTGGTTTTTGGGTAAGGGAACTTTGAGTGAAGTTCTGTAAGAGAAAGGCTTTGAGTGAAGCTTGTATGTGTGAGAAAACTTCGAGTGAAGTTGAGAGGAACTGTTGTTAAGGAACAGTGGTTCAGGAACTTGAGTTTAGGAACTCAAGGTAGGGCTCGAGTTAGAATTAGGTTGTAACAGAGTTGTTTGGCCTAATTAGTGAAAGTGTTGAGTTTAAAATCCCTAGTGGTCGAGGTTGTTTCTTCTTGTTGGGCCCAAGAAGTTTTTCCTCGTAAAAATCCCTTGTGTTCCTTTAGCTTGTTTATTCGTTTAAGTTTTAATTTCCGCAAAAAGTTACGTTTATTTCTACACCTACAATTCACCCCCCTCTTGTAGTGTTCCTAGGGAAATAACAATGACAATCGTGCCAACTGTTATAATAAAACGACTATTTAAAAAGAAAAACACCTTTTGTATTTTGAGACTCTTGGACTACCAAAAATAACCGCTCAAACTGATCTCCTTTCCTTCCTTGCGTCCCTTTGGAAATTTTCCTTTTTTCTATAATTGATAAGGGCGAGATTTTTTATGATTTGTGATATCTTAATGACTTGGACAGAATTTCATTTGATTTATTGATTTTTTAACAATTGTCTCATGGGCTTTATGCCACCCCGACTCAACAATTGGGGGCAAACTGTTATGGCTGAATTTTTTGACAGGGTGACACTGACGCGACGACGCGATGACTCGATGACAAAGAAACAAAGGAACAAACTAAGTAGTGAACTAGTGAATTATTTAAGTGTATGGTGTCTAAGGTATCAATGCAAGGAACTGGGAGAATACGAAGTCAATGAAGAAGTCAAGAGAGGATTTCAAAGGCTAAGTAAAGAAGTTTCTATGTTGATACTGGAGCAAGCATTGGATCAAGAATAATAGAAGCTAGGCGTTTTATTTTCTAGTTCCAATGTAAAGGAACAAAGAAAGAATGGTAAGGAATTGTGGCAGAATATTTGAGAATGAAGCGTTTGTTCCTTTGTAAGGAACAAACTAAGTGGCACTTAGCAAATATGTTAAAGGAACTGAACTAATATAAGGAACTAGACTTAGGCGTGTACTTAGTATAACGATTAAAAGATAATGGAGTAAGTCATGCCTAGATTATAGGAAATTAGTTATTTCTAATTTCAAAAGATAAAATCAGTTTTGGAAAAGATTTTATTTTTCGGAAAATAAGAAAATAAATATCCGGTTGTTAGAAAGATTTTATTTCAAAGATATTATTTTCTTAAAGATTAGAAATTCAGATTTAAAGATAAAAAGAGTTTATAAAAACTGATTTTCGGATAATGCTCAAGGAACTCCTATTATTTAGGAGTAATGGCTGCATTTTATCCACGTTCATTTATAGTTCATGGGATCATGGGACATGATGTAAAACGTGTTCCTTAGGGGAAGGAACATCATGGATAAATGGATTAAAACGTGTACTCTAACATTAATCCCACGTTCTTCATGATTAACACTATAAATATAGAAGTCTAGATAAGTTCCAAATTGTGTCTGACTAAGTAATTAAGTGAGTTTAACTTATTAAGTGTCAGTGCCTTCATTCTCTCATAATAGCCATTTGTTCTTTGCCTTCTTACTCTAATTCCACTAAGCTTATTTCGATCAATTGTATTTTGGTTTTTGGGGTAAGGGAACTTTGAGTGAAGTTCTGTAAGAGAAAGGCTTTGAGTGAAGCTTGTATGTGTGAGAAAACTTCGAGTGAAGTTGAGAGGAACTGTTGTTAAGGGAACAGTGGTTCAGGAACTTGAGTTTAGGAACTCAAGGTAGGGCTCGAGTTAGAATTAGGTTGTAACAGAGTTGTTTGGCCTAATTAGTGAAAGTGTTGAGTTTAAAATCCCTAGTGGTCGAGGTTGTTTCTTCTTGTTGGGCCCAAGAAGTTTTTCCTCGTAAAAATCCCTTGTGTTCCTTTAGCTTGTTTATTCGTTTAAGTTTTAATTTCCGCAAAAAGTTACGTTTATTTCTACACCTACAATTCACCCCCCTCTTGTAGTGTTCCTAGGGAAATAACAATGACAATCGTGCCAACGGTTATAATTAAAAGACTATTTAAAAAGAAAAACAACTTTTGTATTTTGAGACTCTTGGACTACCAAAAATAACCGCTCAAACAGATCTCCTTTCCTTCCTTGCGTCCCTTTGGAAATTTTCCTTTTTTCAATAATTGATAAGGGCGAGATTTTTTATGATTTGTGATATCTTAATGACTTGGACAGAATTTCATTTGATTTATTGATTTTTTAACAATTGTCTCATGGGCTTTATGCCACCCCGACTCAACAATTGGGGGCAAACTGTTATGGCTAAATTTTTTGACAGGGTGACACTGACGCGACGACGCGACGACTCGATGACAAAGAAACAAAGGAACAAACTAAGTAGTGAACTAGTGAATTATTTAAGTGTATGGTGTCTAAGGTATCAATGCAAGGAACTGGGAGAATACGAAGTCAATGAAGAAGTCAAGAGAGGATTTCAAAGGCTAAGTAAAGAAGTTTCTATGTTGATACTGGAGCAAGCATTGGATCAAGAATAATAGAAGCTAGGCGTTTTATTTTCTAGTTCCAATGTAAAGGAACAAAGAAAGAATGGTAAGGAACTGTGGCAGAATATTTGAGAATGAAGCGTTTGTTCCTTTGTAAGGAACAAACTAAGTGGCACTTAGCAAATATGTTAAAGGGACTGAACTAATATAAGGAACTAGACTTAGGCGTGTACTTAGTATAACGATTAAAAGATAATGGAGTAAGTCATGCCTAGATATAGGAAATTAGTTATTTCTAATTTCAAAAGATAAAATCAGTTTTAAAAAGAAAATCTGTTTTGGAAAAGATTTTATTTTTCGGAAAATAAAGAAATAAATATCCGGTTGTTAGAAAGATTTTTTTCAAAGATATTATTTTCTTAAAGATTAGAAATTCAGATTTAAAGATAAAAAGAGTTTATAAAAACTGCTTTTCGGATAATGCTCAAGGAACTCCTATTATTTGGAGTAATGGCTGCATTTTATCCACGTTCATTTATAGTTCATGGATCATGGGACATGATGTAAAACGTGTTCCTTAGGGGAAGGAACATCATGGATAAATGGATTAAAACGTGTACTCTAACATTAATCCACGTTCTTCATGATTAACACTATAAATATAGAAGTCTAGATAAGTTCCAAATTGTGTCTGACTAAGTAATTAAGTGAGTTTAACTTATTAAGTGTCAGTGCCTTCATTCTCTCATAATAGCCATTTGTTCTTTGCCTTCTTACTCTAATTCCACTAAGCTTATTTCGATCAATTGTATTTTGGTTTTTGGGGTAAGGGAACTTTGAGTGAAGTTCTGTAAGAGAAAGGCTTTGAGTGAAGCTTGTATGTGTGAGAAAACTTCGAGTGAAGTTGAGAGGAACTGTTGTTAAGGGAACAGTGGTTCAGGAACTTGAGTTTAGGAACTCAAGGTAGGGCTCGAGTTAGAATTAGGTTGTAACAGAGTTGTTTGGCCTAATTAGTGAAAGTGTTGAGTTAAAATCCCTAGTGGTCGAGGTTGTTTCTTCTTGTTGGGCCCAAGAAGTTTTTCCTCGTAAAAATCCCTTGTGTTCCTTTAGCTTGTTTATTCGTTTAAGTTTTAATTTCCGCAAAAAGTTACGTTTATTTCTACACCTACAATTCACCCCCCTCTTGTAGTGTTCCTAGGGAAATAACAATGACAATCGTGCCAACGTTATAATTAAAACGACTATTTAAAAAGAAAAACACCTTTTGTATTTTGAGACTCTTGGACTACCAAAAATAACCGCTCAAACTGATCTCCTTTCCTTCCTTGCGTCCCTTTGGAAATTTTCCTTTTTTCTATAATTGATAAGGGCGAGATTTTTTATGATTTGTGATATCTTAATGACTTGGACAGAATTTCATTTGATTTATTGATTTTTTAACAATTGTCTCATGGGCTTTATGCCACCCCGACTCAACAATTGGGGGCAAACTGTTATGGCTAAATTTTTTGACAGGGTGACACTGACGCGACGACGCGAGACTCGATGACAAAGAAACAAAGGAACAAACTAAGTAGTGAACTAGTGAATTATTTAAGTGTATGGTGTCTAAGGTATCAATGCAAGGAACTGGGAGAATACGAAGTCAATGAAGAAGTCAAGAGAGGATTTCAAAGGCTAAGTAAAGAAGTTTCTATGTTGATACTGGAGCAAGCATTGGATCAAGAATAATAGAAGCTAGGCGTTTTATTTTCTAGTTCCAATGTAAAGGAACAAAGAAAGAATGGTAAGGAACTGTGGCAGAATATTTGAGAATGAAGCGTTTGTTCCTTTGTAAGGAACAAACTAAGTGGCACTTAGCAAATATGTTAAAGGAACTGACTAATATAAGGAACTAGACTTAGGCGTGTACTTAGTATAACGATTAAAAGATAATGGAGTAAGTCATGCCTAGATTATAGGAAATTAGTTATTTCTAATTTCAAAAATAAAATCAGTTTTAAAAAGAAAATCTGTTTTGGAAAGATTTTATTTTTCGGAAAATAAGAAAATAAATATCCGGTTGTTAGAAAGATTTTATTTCAAAGATATTATTTTCTTAAAGATTAGAAATTCAGATTTAAAGATAAAAAGAGTTTATAAAAACTGATTTTCGGATAATGCTCAAGGAACTCCTATTATTTTGGAGTAATGGCTGCATTTTATCCACGTTCATTTATAGTTCATGGGATCATGGGACATGATGTAAAACGTGTTCCTTAGGGGAAGGAACATCATGGATAAATGGATTAAAACGTGTACTCTAACATTAATCCCACGTTCTTCATGATTAACACTATAAATATAGAAGTCTAGATAAGTTCCAAATTGTGTCTGACTAAGTAATTAAGTGAGTTTAACTTATTAAGTGTCAGTGCCTTCATTCTCTCATAATAGCCATTTGTTCTTTGCCTTCTTACTCTAATTCCACTAAGCTTATTTCGATCAATTGTATTTTGGTTTTTGGGGTAAGGGAACTTTGAGTGAAGTTCTGTAAGAGAAAGGCTTTGAGTGAAGCTTGTATGTGTGAGAAAACTTCGAGTGAAGTTGAGAGGAACTGTTGTTAAGGGAACAGTGGTTCAGGAACTTGAGTTTAGGAACTCAAGGTAGGGCTCGAGTTAGAATTAGGTTGTAACAGAGTTGTTTGGCCTAATTAGTGAAAGTGTTGAGTTTAAAATCCCTAGTGGTCGAGGTTGTTTCTTCTTGTTGGGCCCAAGAAGTTTTTCCTCGTAAAAATCCCTTGTGTTCCTTTAGCTTGTTTATTCGTTTAAGTTTTAATTTCCGCAAAAAGTTACGTTTATTTCTACACCTACAATTCACCCCCCCTCTTGTAGTGTTCCTAGGGAAATAACAATGACAATCGTGCCAACGTTATAATTAAAACGACTATTTAAAAAGAAAAACACCTTTTGTATTTTATTTGAGACTCTTGGACTACCAAAAATAACCGCTCAAACAGATCTCCTTTCCTTCCTTGCGTCCCTTTGGAAATTTTCCTTTTTTCAATAATTGATAAGGGCGAGATTTTTTATGATTTGTGATATCTTAATGACTTGGACAGAATTTCATTTGATTTATTGATTTTTTAACAATTGTCTCATGGGCTTTATGCCACCCCGACTCAACAATTGGGGGCAAACTGTTATGGCTAAATTTTTTGACAGGGTGACACTGACGCGACGACGCGACGACTCGATGACAAAGAAACAAAGGAACAAACTAAGTAGTGAACTAGTGAATTATTTAAGTGTATGGTGTCTAAGGTATCAATGCAAGGAACTGGGAGAATACGAAGTCAATGAAGAAGTCAAGAGAGGATTTCAAAGGCTAAGTAAAGAAGTTTCTATGTTGATACTGGAGCAAGCATTGGATCAAGAATAATAGAAGCTAGGCGTTTTATTTTCTAGTTCCAATGTAAAGGAACAAAGAAAGAATGGTAAGGAACTGTGGCAGAATATTTGAGAATGAAGCGTTTGTTCCTTTGTAAGGAACAAACTAAGTGGCACTTAGCAAATATGTTAAAGGGGCCTGAACTAATATAAGGAACTAGACTTAGGCGTGTACTTAGTATAACGATTAAAAGATAATGGAGTAAGTCATGCCTAGATTATAGGAAATTAGTTATTTCTAATTTCAAAAGATAAAATCAGTTTTAAAAAGAAAATCTGTTTTGGAAAAGATTTTATTTTTCGGAAAATAATAAAATAAATATCCGGTTGTTAGAAAGATTTTATTTCAAAGATATTATTTTCTTAAAGATTAGAAATTCAGATTTAAAGATAAAAAGAGTTTATAAAAACTGCTTTTCGGATAATGCTCAAGGAACTCCTATTATTTAGGAGTAATGGCTGCATTTTATCCACGTTCATTTATAGTTCATGGGATCATGGGACATGATGTAAAACGTGTTCCTTAGGGGAAGGAACATCATGGATAAATGGATTAAAACGTGTACTCTAACATTAATCCCACGTTCTTCATGATTAACACTATAAATATAGAAGTCTAGATAAGTTCCAAATTGTGTCTGACTAAGTAATTAAGTGAGTTTAACTTATTAAGTGTCAGTGCCTTCATTCTCTCATAATAGCCATTTGTTCTTTGCCTTCTTACTCTAATTCCACTAAGCTTATTTCGATCAATTGTATTTTGGTTTTTGGGGTAAGGGAACTTTGAGTGAAGTTCTGTAAGAGAAAGGCTTTGAGTGAAGCTTGTATGTGTGAGAAAACTTCGAGTGAAGTTGAGAGGAACTGTTGTTAAGGGAACAGTGGTTCAGGAACTTGAGTTTAGGAACTCAAGGTAGGGCTCGAGTTAGAATTAGGTTGTAACAGAGTTGTTTGGCCTAATTAGTGAAAGTGTTGAGCTTAAAATCCCTAGTGGTCGAGGTTGTTTCTTCTTGTTGGGCCCAAGAAGTTTTTCCTCGTAAAATCCCTTGTGTTCCTTTAGCTTGTTTATTCGTTTAAGTTTTAATTTCCGCAAAAAGTTACGTTTATTTCTACACCTACAATTCACCCCCCCTCTTGTAGTGTTCCTAGGGAAATAACAATGACAATCGTGCCAACGGTTATAATTAAAACGACTATTTAAAAAGAAAAACAACTTTTGTATTTTGAGACTCTTGGACTACCAAAAATAACCGCTCAAACAGATCTCCTTTCCTTCCTTGCGTCCCTTTGGAAATTTTCCTTTTTTTCAATA
Organism: Beta vulgaris subsp. vulgaris; assembly: GCF_026745355.1. Lineage (NCBI taxonomy): Eukaryota > Viridiplantae > Streptophyta > Magnoliopsida > Caryophyllales > Amaranthaceae > Beta > Beta vulgaris. The sequence goes on from NC_079209.1 coordinate 29,861,352, forward strand.
ATTGATAAGGGCGAGATTTTTTATGATTTGTGATATCTTAATGACTTGGACAGAATTTCATTTGATGATTTATTGATTTTTTAAACAATTGTCTCATGGGCTTTATGCCACCCCGACTCAACAATTGGGGCAAACTGTTATGGCTAAATTTTTGACAGGGTGACACTGACGCGACGACGCGACGACTTGATGACAAAGAAACAAAGGAACAAACTAAGTAGTGAACTAATGAATTATTTAAGTGTATGGTGTCTAAGGTATCAATGCAAGGAACTGGGAGAATACGAAGTCAATGAAGAAGTCAAGAGAGGATTTCAAAGGCTAAGTAAAGAAGTTTCTATGTTGATACTGGAGCAAGCATTGGATCAAGAATAATAGAAGCTAGGCGTTTTATTTTCTAGTTCCAATGTAAAGGAACAAAGAAAGAATGGTAAGGAACTGTGGCAGAATATTTGAGAATGAAGCGTTTGTTCCTTTGTAAGGAACAAACTAAGTGGCACTTAGCAAATATGTTAAAGGAACTTAATATAAGGAACTAGACTTAGGCGTGTACTTAGTATAACGTTAAAAGATAATGGAGTAAGTCATGCCTAGATTATAGGAAATTAGTTATTTCTAATTTCAAATGATAAAATCAGTTTTAAAAAGAAAATCTGTTTTGGAAAAGATTTTATTTTTCGGAAAATAAGAAAATAAATATCCGGTTGTTAGAAAGATTTTATTTCAAAGATATTATTTTCTTAAAGATTAGAAATTCAGATTTAAAGATAAAAAGAGTTTATAAAAACTGTTTTCGGATAATGCTCAAGGAACTCCTATTATTTAGGAGTAATGGCTGCATTTATCCACGTTCATTTATAGTTCATGGGATCATGGGACATGATGTAAAACGTGTTCCTTAGGGGAAGGAACATCATGGGTAAATGGATTAAAAGTGTACTTTAACATTAATCCCACGTTCTTCATGATTAACACTATAAATATAGAAGTCTAGATAAGTTCCAAATTGTGTCTGACTAAGTAATTAAGTGAGTTTAACTTATTAAGTGTCAGTGCCTTCATTCTCTCATAATAGCCATTTGTTCTTTGCCTTCTTACTCTAATTCCACTAAGCTTATTTCGATCAATTGTATTTTGGTTTTTGGGGTAAGGGAACTTTGAGTGAAGTTCTGTAAGAGAAAGGCTTTGAGTGAAGCTTGTATGTGTGAGAAAACTTCGAGTGAAGTTGAGAGGAACTGCTGTTAAGGGAACAGTGGTTCAGGAACTTGAGTTTAGGAACTCAAGGTAGGGCTCGAGTTAGAATTAGGTTGTAACAGAGTTGTTTGGCCTAATTAGTGAAAGTGTTGAGTTTAAAATCCCTAGTGGTCGAGGTTGTTTCTTCTTGTTGGGCCCAAGAAGTTTTTCCTCGTAAAAATCCCTTGTGTTCCTTTAGCTTGTTTATTCGTTTAAGTTTTAATTTCCGCAAAAAGTTACGTTTATTTCTACACCTACAATTCACCCCCCCTCTTGTAGTGTTCCTAGGGAAATAACAATTGGTATCAGAGCTAGAACTCACGTAAGATAGGAAACCCTATTGAGAAAAAGATCCAAGGAACAATGAATACCACCGAGAAACTTGAAGAAGGTTATTCCACTCAAAGGCCTCCTATGTTCAATGGGAAGTACTACAACTATTGGAAGAACCGCATGGAGATATTCATCAAGGCTGAAAACTATCAGGTATGGAGAGTCATTGAAGTTGGTGATTTCGAAGTCACAACTACAAATGACAAAAATGAGGTAACTCTTAAACCCCTCTCTGATTATGACAAATCTGATTTTGAAAAAATGGAAGTAAATGCCATGGCTATTATATATTGCATTGTGGACTTGGACCCCATGAACATAATAGGATCATGGGATGCAAATCCGCAAAGCAAATATGGGATTTACTAGAAGTAACCCACGAAGGAACTAATGAAGTTAAAAGATCGAAAATTGATTTACTTATGAATCAATATGAACTGTTCTGCATGAAATCCAAAGAAAGCATCCGAGACATGTTTACTCGTTTTACTAACATTATAAATGAGTTGGCTTCTCTTGGAAAGTTTATTTCATCTGAGGAACAGGTTCGAAAGGTTCTTAGGAGTCTTCCTAAGGACAGATGGATGGCTAAAGTCACGCTCTTCAAGAAACAAAAGACTTCACTAAGTTCAACTTAGAACAGCTGGCAGGGTCACTTATGACTCATGAGCTTCACCTTGATACTGAATATGGTGAAAGCTCCAAATCAAAATCAATTGCTCTCAAAGCAGATGATGAAGATGATTCGGACTCTGAAGAAGAAGAAGCAGCCCTCATGGTTCGAAAATTTCGAAAGATGTACAGGAACATGAAGAATGGAAACTTCAAAGGTAAAACTAAGAAATTTTCTAACAAAGCTGCTTGTCATAAATGTGGAAGTACAGATCACTTCATCAAAGAATGTCCTCTTTGGGAAAACGACAAAACCAAAGAAAGGAACAAGGAACGCTTTGCTGAAAGGAACAAAGAATCAAAAGCACCTTTCTCTAAGGCAAATGTGCGCAAAGCTATGATAGCTGCTTGGGGAGATTCAGAGACGGAAGAAGAAGAGGAACAACCAACTGAAGAAACAGCAAACCTTTGCCTCATGGCAAACACTGACGAAAAAGAAGATGAAGAAAAATTGAGGTAAGTCAACATGGACTTGAGTCAGAACTAGATGGTAAAACTAGGACTGAAATATATGATCTTCTTTATGATGCAATTCTTGAATGTAGAGATGAACGTGAAGTGAACAAACGGAACAAGCCTTAAAGGTTTGCAAGGAACACATAGAATGGCTTAAGAAAATGAGAACTGATGTCGAAACTAGATTTTTTGATTTTTTTGATAAAAACTTAAAAATCAAAGAATGTTATGAGAGTTTGAAAAATGAAAATTATCTAATTAATTTAGAGATTTCACACTTGAAGGAATTTGTCCCTGTTCTGAGTTCCTTTGATATAAGATCAACCCCTTTGAAAGGATACAGATCTGAGATTGAAAAAATAAATAAAGAGAAAAATATTTTAAAGGAACAGATCTGTAATCTTAAAAAGGAACTGGTTGTCGCAAGGAACAGAGGCAAAATCATGAAAGTTCCTAAGTGGATTGAGAAACCACAGACCAAAAGGAAGGAAGGTCTTGGTTTTGAAAACTACAAGAAAAGGAACAAGACAAAGAAATATGTTGATCTACCTAGTGATAATTCTGTATGTATTGTGGCAAGGTAGGTCATTACATAAATCAATGTCAACTAAAATCTGAGATGATTGGGAAAAATGTGACAATAAGTAAGAAAAAATGGGTTGTCAAAACAAATCCTAGTCAAGAACAGGAACCCACGAAAGATGGGGTTCCTTCAACTAACAACTAGTTGATTTTTGCAGGTTGGAGTGAGGGGGAACAACACTTGGTATCTCGATAGTGGTTGTTCCAAGCACATGACAGGAGACAAAACGAAGTTTCTCTCACTCACAACCTATGAAGGTGGCAGTGTAACATTTGGTGATAATAAGAAAGGTAACATTGTTGCTATGGGTAAGGTCGGTAAGTCACCATTACACTCCATTGAAAATGTATTTTTAGTTGAAGGTCTAAAACATAATCTATTAAGCATTTCTCAATTCTGTGACAAAGGAAATACTGTAAAATTTGATAAAGAAAAATGCTTAATCATCAACATTAAAACTAAGAAGGTTATTTGGAAGGAACAAGGAAAGGGAACACATACATTGTGGATCTAGACCTTGTTCCTCAAATCAATTTAACTTGTCTTAGTGTTATTGAAGATGATTCACTTCTATGGCACAAGCGTCTAGGACATGCTAGCTTTTCATTACTTGAGAAACTTAGATCAAAAGACCTTGTTTTAGGATTACCATCCATAAAATTTCATATTGATCAAGTTTGTGATGCATGTGCACGAGGAAAACAAGTAAGATCCTCTTTCAAATCTAAAACGATTGTAAGTACCACTAAACCATTAGAGTTAATTCATATGGACTTATGTGGACCCATGAGAATTCAAAGCAGAAGTGGAAAGAGGTATGTACTTGTGATTGTAGATGACTCTCTAGGTACACTTGGGTTATTTTTCTCTCAGTAAAGATGAAACTTATGATGAGTTCCTTGTCTTTGCTAAAAGAGTTCAAAACCTAAGTGGACATAAAATAATGCACATTAGATCAGATCATGGCAAGGAATTCGAAAATTATAAATTTGATGACCTAAGCAGAGATAATGGCCTAGATCATAATTTTTCTGCCCCTAGAACACCACAACAAAATGGTGTTGTAGAAAGGAAAAATAGAACTTTGGAGGAAATGTCTAGAACCATGTTAATTGCTAGTGAACTTCCAAGGAACTTTTGGGCTGAAGCTGTTAATACTGCTTGTCACATAATTAATCGTGCCATGATGAGACCTATCATTAATAAAACTCCTTATGAACTTTACTTTGGAAAGAAACCAAACATCACCTATTTTAGAACATTTGGATGCAAATGTTATGTGCATAATAATGGAAAAGATAATCTTGGAAAATTTGATGCAAGGAGTGATGAAGCAACATTTTTAGGATACTCCTCACATAGTAAAGCTTATAGAGTATATAACAAGAGAACTATGTGTGTTGAAGAAAGCATTCATGTAATCTTTGATGAATCTGACAAACATAATCCAAGCATACAGGTTGATGACTATGAGATAGGGTTAGCGCAACCTAGTCAAGGAACACAGATTCACAAGAAGAAGAAGTGAAAGAGGAAAGGAACGAGGAATTCGAAAATAATGAGATCAATGATATTCCTGTTCCTCAAGGAGGAGAAGATGCTCCTGTTCCTCTAAATGAAGGAACTGAGTCCACCGAGGCTAACAGAGGAACAACTGAGCAGAGTTCCTCATCCACTCAAGGAACTCATGAGGAACAACATGTTCCTATAAGAGAGTTTCAACCAAAACCTTGGAGATTACAAAAGTCACATCCTGTGGAACTCATAATCAGCGACATATCCAAAGGTACGCAAACTAGATCTCAGTTAAGGAACTTTTGTGCATTTCATGCGTTCCTATCAATGATGGAACCAAGAAATCATGAAGAAGCCTTAACTGACTCTGATTGGATTTTGCAATGCAAGCTGAATTAAATGAGTTTGAAAGAAACAAGGTATGGCATCTAGTTCCTTCATCTAAACAACAAAAAGTAATTGGCTTAAAATGGGTGTTTAGAAACAAACTAGATGAATATGGAACCATTGTAAGAAACAAAGCTAGACTTGTAGTAAAAGGTTATAACCAACAAGAAGGAATTGATTATGAAGAAACCTTTGCTCCTGTAGCTAGATTAGAAGCCATTAGAATCTTAATTGCATTTGCTGCTTACATGGGATTCAAATTATATCAAATGGATGTTAAGTGTGCATTTTTAAATGGCTATCTAAACGAAGATGTATATGTTGAACAACCCCCTGGTTTGAAAATAATAATCTCCCAAATCATGTCTACAAGCTTGATAAAGCTCTTTATGGGTTAAAACAAGCACCTAGATCATGGTATGAGAGATTATCCAAGTTCCTTTTAGAAAACAACTTTAAAAGAGGAAAGGTTGATAAAACCTTGTTCCTAAAATCTAAAGGAACTGATATTTTGCTTGTTCAAATATATGTTGATGACATCATATTCGGAGCTACTAATGAAACATTGTGCAAAGAATTCTCAAGTCTCATGAGCAATGAATTTGAAATGAGTATGATGGGTGAGTTAAATTTCTTTCTTGGACTACAAATCAAACAAACTGAAAAAGGTATAATTGTTCACCAACAAAAATACATAAAGGAACTATTAAAGAAATATGGCCTCGAAAATTCAAAGATAAATCACACTCCTATGGGAACTTCAACTAGATTAGATGAAGACTCCATAGGAACAAGTGTTGATCAAACAAAATATAGAGGAATGATTGGTTCACTTTTTATCTAACTGCTAGTCGTCCAGACATAGCTTTCAGTGTTGGTTTGTGTGCTAGATTTCAAGCAAATCCAAAGGAGTCTCACCTCACTGCTGTAAAGAGAATTCTTAGATACCTTAAAGGAACAGATGATCTTGGACTCTACTATCCAAGAAGTGATACATTCGAACTAAAAGGATATGCAGATGCAGATTATGCTGGAGATCTTGTTAATAGGAAAAGCACCTCAGGTATGGCACAATTCCTTGGTCATAGTTTAGTTTCTTGGAGTACCAAGAAACAAAACACAGTTGCTTTATCCACTGCTGAAGCAGAATATGTAGCTGCTGCTGCATGTTGCTCTCAAATGCTTTGGATAAAACAACAACTTAGTGACTATGGAATAAACTTTGAATGTGTTCCTATTTATTGTGACAATACAAGTGCTATAGTATATCTAAAGATCCAGTGCATCATTCTAGAGTAAAGCATATACATATTAGACATCACTTTTTAAGAGAAAAATCGAAAAAGGTTTGATTAAACTTGAGTTTTGTCAAACTGATTATCAGATTGCTGATATCCTAACTAAGCCTTTGCAAAGAGATAGATATGAAAAATTAAGGCTTGAGTTAGGCTTAATAAAAATTAAGTGATTGTTCCTATGTCAATTCCCCCATGTTTGAATCAATTTGAGTGACTTTGTGTGCTAAAAATAATTGTGTTTAATTGCCTAAGACCATTGCAAATTGGAATGTTGCAAAACATAAACATGAATCAAAGAAATAAACAACTCACAAATGTCACATAATACTCCCCTTACTGTTCCTAAGGTCAAGAAACATGCATAGTATGAAGGATATTGATATGTAGCATTAGTTGTTCCTATAGCACAAGTTCCTTAGCATTTATTTTCTTTCAAAAATTAAAATTCATAAAAATCCGAAAAATCCGATAAATCCCAAAAATAAGGGGAACCAGTTTAATTAAATCTTGGTTCTTTTTATCTTTTCGTTTTTTTTTATTATTTTTATTTTTATTTCTTTTGCTTTATTTCTTTCCCGCGTGTCATAATTACTATTACATGCAAAACTTCCTTCTTCAATTCATCTAAGAAACCGTGTTCCTCTCAAACGCTTCATCTTCACCAAATCCGAAACCTCATCACACCCTTTGAAACTCCATAAAACCTCCAAACCTTCGAAAATCATGGCAAAAACTTCAAGAAACTCACCTTTTCCAACACCAAAAACAACCGACACTTCAAAAATGGAAATTTCTTCATCTCCAACTAAAACCCTTGAAACCGACATAATTCAAGAAAACCCCATAGAGGAACAGCAATTAGAATCTCCTAGAAGGAGCATGGAGAAGAAAATTGATTGGGGAAGACAGATGAAGAAGAAACCCCGGAACAATCTCAGGGGGAAGAAGAAGAAACTGCACCTGTTCCTTCCAAAGGAACTGTTTCTTCGTCTTCCAAGAAAAGGGTCGAACGAAGTGAATCTAGGTATGTCTTGGGCTTTTGCGTCGATTTAGAATGGGCAATAAAATTGAATTTCTAGAATTAACCTCCATTCTAAAGGAACAAGGCATGGAATTCTTGTTTGAATTCGCCTTTAATAATGCTCTTGTTCCTCTAGCTATGGATGAGTTTTGTGCAAATTTGTTAATACTAATGGAACTTGCACAACTGAGTTAGAGGAAGAAAATAAGGTTTAATCAAGCAACTTTAAGCAAAGTATGGGAAGTTCCTTGCAAAGGAACTGATTTGTATTTTAAAAGGAAAGGAACTGTTTCCTTTCCGAATTTTCCTCAAGACAAAATCTTAGAATATTTTGGAGGAACAGCTGGCCAAAAAAACTTAACCATAACCTACTCTCTCCCTTCACAAAGTACTGTTTAACTTGGTTTGGAGAGCACTCATTCCTCGAACTGAAAAGAGGAATGAAGTGGGTCTCTTGGATATGTGTTACATGTTTTGCTTGGACCACCACATACAAATCAATTTCCCTTCCCTCTTCATTCAACATTAACCCACTGATTGAAAAATTGTGTATTGGTACGGTGCCTTGATAACTTCTTACTTCATCATTTGAAGTAAGACTTACGGTTGGACCACCATAGGAGTCAAACAAGGGAACATCTTGAATGAGAAGACCCTAAATGGACTTGGTTGTCTGTCCAAGAAGGTGTTCTCATTCAAGGAAGAATGGCTTCCAGTTCCTCAGGAAAAAGAAAATGCCCAAACTGATTAGAAGAAGATAATGATGTAATCTTGGATAACCTGTTCCTAACCGGAGGAACCGAAACCTAAGAGGCGCAAACACATTGCCACTAAGCCTAAACCCTCTGTTCCCTTGAGAGTGAGAAAGAGCACTCGTCGAAAAATTGCTCCTGTTCCTGTTCCTTCCAATGAGGACTCTCCTTTAGTCCTTTCGGATAATGAGGAACAGGTACCCTCACTCTCAAGGAACCATACCTCCACCATCTCCCAAACTCTCTGTTCCTTTCACAAAATACCCTCCATTTCACCTTCGTCCTTCTCTGTTCCTTCAGTTTTGAGCAGTTGAAGGATGAAATAAAAGGCCAAATCCTTTTGCTTCCACCTCCACAACTCTTCCACCCACACCACCATTTCTTCCTCCCATTTATCACCCTTCACCTTCTGTTTCCATTCCTGGAACAGATGAGCCTTCCACTCAAACCTCCCAGTTCCTTCACAACATCCCCCATCTGCCTCTAGTTCCAAGGGTAAGGAACAGGAAAATCCGGATGATACTAACTGGGTTAATGAAGTCTGCCTTCCTGCACAACATATGATAAAATTTTACAATCATCTTCATTGGACTTTGGATGCCAAAACTGATACTATGATAAGTCTTATGAAGAAATTGAGTGATACCGTGGTTGCGCAGCAAAAGAAGATGGACTATGGCTCGTGCCTTGGAGGAGCTGAAGGAACAGGTTGAACTACATCATGGGGTGGTGATGAAAAAGTTGGAGGATGTGGTTGAAGAAGAAGTTGTAGAGGAACACCATTCCCCTTCCCTTTCTTAGTTTCTTTTTTGTTGTTTTGTTGTTCCTGTTTCTTTCATCAAGGAACACAACTTTTGTTTCTTCTTTTTCTTTTCTTTCTTTGTTATGGAACAAGTGCTATATAATCAATGACTTTTGCTATATTGTCTATGTTTCTAAATGCTTTGCATAATTTCTTCCTTGGAATGGCTAGTATTATGTGATTGATGTTTGAGCAAGTTTACTCTTTGATTTTCTAACTTAACCACTAATGGTGCTTGCATATTGGTCTTAAGGTGTTAAATCAATTCATCAATTCATGCAGAGTCTATTCTTTTTGAGGATGACAAAGGGGGAAAAGGATTTAAGGAACAAACAGTACATAAACAAAAAAAACAGTACATAAACAAAAAAAATGAAAATTGAAAAAAATTAAAAATAGGTTAAGGTAAATGAAAAATCAAACTTCAGTTATTCATAAAATTGTGTTTTATTTTTCATTTTCTTCTTTATGTTTTATTTTCTTCACTTATATTATTTGTTATTTTCCTTAGTTTGTACCTTTGTTGTCATATCAAAAAGGAGGAAATTGTGAACCCTAGTTTTGATAATGACCAAAGAAACAAAGGAACAAACTAAGTAGTGAACTAGTGAATTATTTAAGTGTATGGTCTAAGTATCAATGCAAGAACTGGAGAATACGAAGTCAATGAAGAAGTCAAGAAAGGATTTCAGTTGATACTGGAGCAAGCATTGGATCAAGAATAATAGAAGCTAGGCGTTTTATTTTCTAGTTCCAATGTAAAGGAACAAAGAAAAAATGGAAGGAACTGTGGCAGAATATTGAGAATGAAGCGTTTGTTCCTTTGTAAGGAACAAACTAAGTGGCATATTAGCAAATATGTTAAAGGAACTGAACTAATTAAGGAACTAGACTTAGGCGTTGTACTTAGTTATAACGATTAAAAGATAATGGAGTAAGTCATGCCTAGTTATAGGAAATTAGTTATTTCTAATTTCAAAAGATAAAATCAGTTTAAAAAGAAAAATTGTTTTTAAAAAAGATTTTATTTTTCGGAAAATAAGAAAATAAATATCCGGTTGTTAGAAAGATTTTATTTCAAAGATATTATTTTCTTAAAGATTAGAAATTCAGATTTAAAGATAAAAAGAGTTTATAAAAACTGATTTTCGGATAATGCTCAAGGAACTCCTATTATTTAGGAGTAATGGCTGCATTTTATCCACGTTCATTTATAGTTCATGGGATCATGGGACATGATGTAAAACGTGTTCCTTAGGGGAAGGAACATATGGATAAATGGATTAAAACGTTACTCTAACATTAATCCCACATTCTTCATGATTAACACTATAAATATAGAAGTCTAGATAAGTTCCAAATGTGTGTCTGACTAATAATTAAGTGAGTTTTAACTTATTAAGTGTCAGGCCTTCATTCTCTCATAATACCATTTTTCTTTGCCTTCTTACTCTAATTCCACTAAGCTTATTTCGATCAATTGTATTTTGTTTTTGGGTAAGGGAACTTTGATGAGTTTCTGTAGAAGGTTTGAGTGAAGCTGTATGTGTGAGAAAACTTCGAGTGAAGTTGAGAGAACTGTTGTTAAGGGAACAGTGTTCAGGAACTTGAGTTTAGGAACTCAGGTAGGGCTTTGAGTTAGAATTAGGTTGTAACAGAGTTGTTTGGTAATTAGTGAAAAGTGTTGAGTTTAAAATCCCTAGTGGTCGAGGTTGTTTCTTCTTGTTGGGCCCAAGAATTTTTCCTCGTAAAAATCCCTTGTGTTCCTTTAGCTTGTTTATTCGTTTAAGTTTTAATTTCCGCAAAAAGTTACGTTTATTCTACACCTACAATTCACCCCCCCTCTTGTAGTGTTCCGGAAATAACAAATGACAATCGTGCCAAACGGTTATAATTAAAACGACACTATTTAAAAAGAAAAAACACCTTTTGTATTTTATTTGAGACTCTTGGACTACCAAAAAATAACCGCTCAAACAGATCTCCTTTCCTTCCTTGCGTCCCTTTGGAAATTTCCTTTTTCTATAATTTAAGGGCGAATTTTTTTATGATTTGTTGATATCTTAATGACTGGACAGAATTTCATTTGATTTATTGATTTTTTAACAATTGTCTCATGGGCTTTTATGCCACCCCGACTCAACAATTGGGGGCAAACTGTTATGGCTGAATTTTTGACAGGTGACACTGAACGCGACAACGCGATGACTCGATGACAAGAAACAAAGGAACAAACTAAGTGTGAACTAGTGAATATTAAGTGTATGTGTCTAAGGTATCAATGCAAGGAACTGGGAGAATACGAAGTCAATGAAGAAGTCAAGAAAGGATTTCAGTTGATACTGGAGCAAGCATTGGATCAAGAATAATAGAAGCTAGGCGTTTTATTTTCTAGTTCCAATGTAAAGGAACAAAGAAAGAATGGTAAGGATTGTGCAGAATATTTGAGAATGAAGCGTTTGTTCCTTTGTAAGGAACAAACTAAGTGGCACTTAGCAAATATGTTAAAGGAACTGAACTAATATAAGGAACTAGACTTAGGCGTGTACTTAGTATAACGATTAAAAGATAATGGAGTAAGTCATGCCTAGATTATAGGAAATTAGTTATTTCTAATTTCAAAAGATAAAATCAGTTTTAAAAAGAAAATCTGTTTTGGAAAAGATTTTATTTTTCGGAAAATAAGAAAATAAATATCTGGTTGTTAGAAGATTTATTTCAAAGATATTATTTTCTTAAAGATTAGAAATTCAGATTTAAAGATAAAAAGAGTTTATAAAAACTGATTTTCGGATAATGCTCAAGGAACTCCTATTATTTAAGTAATGGCTGCATTTTATCCACGTTCATTTATAGTTCATGGGATCATGGGACATGATGTAAAACGTGTTCCTTAGGGGAAGGAACATCATTGATAAATGGATTAAAACGTGTACTCTAACATTAATCCCACGTTCTTCATGATTAACACTATAATATAGAAGTCTAGATAAGTTCCAAATTGTGTCTGACTAAGTAATTAAGTGAGTTTAACTTATTAAGTGTCAGTGCCTTCATTCTCTCATAATAGCCATTTGTTCTTTGCCTTCTTACTCTAATTCCACTAAGCTATTTCGATCAATTGTATTTTGGTTTTGGGGTAAGGAACTTTGAGTGAAGTTCTGTAGAGAAAGGCTTTGAGTGAAGCTTGTATGTGTGAGAAAACTTCGAGTGAAGTTGAGAGGAACTGTTGTTAAGGGAACAGTGGTTCAGGAACTTGAGTTTAGGAACTCAAGGTAGGGCTCGAGTTAGAATTAGGTTGTAACAGAGTTGTTTGGCCTAATTAGTGAAAGTGTTGAGTTTAAAATCCCTAGTGGTCGAGTTGTTTTCTTGTTGGGCCCAAGAAGTTTTTCCTCGTAAAATCCCTGTGTTCCTTTAGCTTGTTATTCGTTTAAGTTTTAATTTCCGCAAAAGTTACGTTTATTTCTACACCTACAATTCACCCCCCCTCTTGTAGTGTTCCTAGGGAAAGAACAATGACAATCGTGCCAACGGTTATAATTAAAACGACTATTTAAAAGAAAAACACCTTTTGTATTTTGAGACTCTTGGACTACCAAAAATAACCGCTCAAACTGATCTCCTTTCCTTCCTTGCGTCCCTTTGGAAATTTTCCTTTTTTCTATAATTGATAAGGGCGAGATTTTTTATGATTTGTGATATCTTAATGACTTGGACAGAATTTCATTTGATTTATTGATTTTTTAACAATTGTCTCATGGGCTTTATGCCACCCCGACTCAACAATTGGGGGCAAACTGTTATGGCTGAATTTTTTGACAGGGTGACACTGACGCGACGACGCGATGACTCGATGAGGTGATGCCATCTGACATGATGACGAAGTAACTGCGACCCGAAGACATAGCGAAGGACGCAAGATTGAGAGCAGAGCATTAAGTGGTAACGGTCCAGCTAAATAAGAAAGGAGTGTTATGAGCCATAAATTCTGCCGTTAAAGGGGACAAATCAAGACGTTGGAGTGTAAGCATAGAAGATCTCCCATGATTGAAGCGCGAAGTTAATGTAATAATTAGTGAATTCATTTTTGTATTAGTTGAGAAAAAGCCAAGGAAAAAAGAAGGCATATAAAAGGGAGAGAGAGGTCATTGACATGTTTTTTTACGCAACATTATTGGAAGAACACTAGAGAGAACTTAGCACTCTTGTAACGACAGTCAGTCACTAAGAAAGATAGTGAACTATATTAGTTTGGTGGATCTCCAACCACCCGCCGGTTTTATTACCCACCTTCATTGGGGTTTTCCGCGTCACCACTTTTGTGTGTTCATCCCCTTTGATCCCCTTTGCATTCTTTTGTCGCGTTGTCTTTAACCTTATCTGGTTAACACATCCCACAACTTTAATTTCGTCGTAAGTGATAAATTTTAGCATAAACAATACTTTATATAATTATAGATTCACCATTAAAACAGTAAATTAAAGCTTCTAATCATAGTTAGGTACTAAAACAAAACATAAAAACATAATCTTTAATCAAAACTTGAGGAGGAAGAAAAGAATTAAACCAACACAATAAAAAAGAACAAGAAGAGGCGTCGGCCTAAGGAACACAGCAGCAACGACAAATAGTCGGCGGTGGTGGTGGTGGTGGTGGAGATTTAAGTGTTGTAAAGTTTCTTGGTGGACAAGAAAGTGTTTCTTGAAGAAGAAGAAAGAAAGAAAGATAAAAGAAAATAACGTGGGAGAGGAAGAGAGAGAAGCCGACGGTGATGAGTGTAGGAGAGAAAATTTGTGTGGGTAAAATATTGGTTCAATGTATTTATATGTAGGCTTTCCTTTTTGGCTTAGGGAAAGTCAATCGGGTTTCAATAGAGTTTAATAATGAATAAGATTGATGATTTGAAACTCCTAACATCAATAGAAATCCTTCTCCTAATCCACTTAGAATTTGGATTCCTCGAGCCCATTTAAACTTCTTTCCCAAATCCAATTAGTATTTCAAACATTTTCAAAGCACGCCTTAAGTAAAACATTTTAACATCCTTAAATCCTTAAAATAATTCCTTACTTTGACTTTCAAAATAGTTAACCTCCTTTAAATAAATAAATCATTTTAAACTAAATTATGTTTAAATATAAATACTAAAATATATTTATAAAATCCATAAGTTTACGGGGGATTACAATCGAGCAACTTTTGAATGATAATTTAAGGAGCAAAATACTAGATTGACCAGATCGTGATCCCTAACTGAGGCTTGGTCTATTAGATGAAATGCAAATACGGTTTCATTCCGTCTCACATCCATCACCTCAGTATGCATACCCCCAATATCGTAAGGAACCTTTTGCCTACTTGAGTTATCAAAATTTATAAGGACACTACTGTCGTCACATTAGGCCTACGTAGGAGTGTAGAACAAGTCCCACACTCCCCCCATTGTTCATCACTTGTAGGGAGTCCAACTACAAGGTTATTGCCATAGTTCATTCTTAATATTGTCGATTCCTCCCACAATCACATAGAATCGTTTAACACATTTTCTTAGATACAGTACTCAAATCTTTTCTCTTGTAACACTCTTGTTACACCATGGATCAAATAATACAAATCCAATCACTAGTAGAATAAATGCTATATGTTGCGGTTAAAAAGTGCCATATTGCTGCGGTTTTGGGCGCGCAGCAATTAAGAGGGCAGCAATAGGTATTAACTATATTGCTGCGGTTTTTAAACCAAACCACAACGATATTTATTTTTTTAATGTTAAAAACGTACACATATTGCTGCGGTTTTGAGCCAAAACCGCAGCAACACTTTTTCAAAAAAAAAAGAAATTTAAAATTAAAATCTTCAGTATTAAGACTACTTAAAGTATAATAAAAAATTAAAGATAACTAAAACAGATCAATCAGCAAAAATACAACATAAATATAACCTAAATAATTCATTCAATGAATGTCACCAACAGATATATTTCAACATTAAACAACAACATTATACAGGAATTCGAAAATAAATAAAAATAAAAGTTTATATTTAAATAGAAATAAAACTAAGAATGAAGAAAATAAAAAATACAGGAATTTAGATCTAAAGGAAAAAAAGAAAAAAAAAACTAAAAAAAGAATTCGGAGATCCGGAGTATTCGTTTGACAAAATAACTTGGAAGCCACCAGTTATTTTCTTCGTCTGGAAGGAGATCCGGAGGTTCGAAGGACAAAAAACGCGACCAAGAACTCTCAGAGGCTCGACGAACTTCAACACACCGGCGGTTTTGACGAACTTCTGCTGTTTAGACTCGACGGTTTCAGAGAAAGTGGAAGGAGATCCGGAGGGGAAGGAGGATATTGCGAAGACGGAGAGTCGTGCGTGGTAGAAGATGGGTGGTCGCCAGCCGTCGTTGAATACGAAAGGTTCTTGCTAGTCGATCATGGTAGAAGATTGTGGTTGAAGAAGTGCGAGAGGATGAGAGATAGGGACGAGTGAAGAACGCTAAGGATGAGAGGAGAGAGAGAGGAGAGAGGCGCTGAAGGCGTGAGATATGGGTGAAAAAAACCCTAACTTAGACATGCCACGCCTTATATATTTTTTTTAAAGTATTTTTTAATGATATTGCTGCGGTTTTTTGTCACAAACCGCAGCAATATGTTTGGTGAAATAGTCAACTTTTTTCAAAAATTTTTGTTGACACAATATTGTTGCGGTTTTTGGCCGAAACCGCAGCAATATCCTTATTTCATATTTTATATTTTCTTGTTACGTGATATATTGCTGCGTATGGGTAAAACCGCAACAATACTACCGCAGCAAATAGCAATTATTCTACTAGTGAATGCTCATGTTCGTAATACAATAGAATTATGCATTACAATGCCACATATCGATTTCCAATCATAAACATGTTACCAAACAATTTCAGCAATCAAAATCGTTTCCTATCATGATTCTAGATTCCGATGGAATAAATCACAACCTGATCATGATACTAGTACTTGCAACTAAATTGTTACGCGTACGTGCAACTAAATTGTTACGCGTACGTACCTTGTAACGGAGAATTTTCGTTGTCTTAGCCAAACGTTCCGCTTATGAAATTGGGACCTGAACGATTAAGGAAGTACTTCAGTGCTACGTCCTTGATAATATTATCAACTAATATATGACTAACTATACCGACTTAGTAATTCGAAGTATAAACGATAGCTAATATCATTGTTTATTAACTTCTTTTTCTTTCCTACTCTATTGAACATGTTGTAGCCTAAAAATCGACGGCTACTCTGATGTCACGTGGCACTATCCCAGCCCTACATGTGGCATTCGCTTAGGCAAAGAAAAGTACAAAGGTCAGCAGGTTCTTTGGGCTAAAGTACACTTTTCTGAGGAAAAGGTGTACTGGAAAGCTCCCTTGTGGCCCTAAAATTGTACTTAGGCCCAATATAAGTGAAGCCTGATTCAGCTAAAGGGTAAATTGTATTGACCAATCAGCACTTGCCACGTGTCATCATATTATTGCTTAGCCAATCAGATGCTCCCAAATTAGGGTGACATCAAGGCACAACAGTCATTACAAACAATATAAATAGTCCTTGATTCAGGGAAAAGGTACGTTTTTCAGAGCACAGTATTGTTATTCTGCCATAAATTCTCTCTCTCTACTTTCTCTCTCTAAAGTTCCTTCATATCCTGATATCTGACTTAAGCATCGGAGGGGAAATACCACCAAACCTCCAGGTGGGTCCCTTTTTGCAGGTTGACTATCAGGAGTTCAGAATCGGATTCGAGCCCAATCATTGTTGCACAAGTCTCCAAATTAAGAACTGAAGTTGGGAGTTGTTTGTTAGTTAGCTTAGTTTCATACTACGTAACATTTGGTGCCGTCTGTGGGGAGACGCAACAATGACGGATTGTCACTCATCAAACGTGCGAGGAACAGAAGTTTCAGGTTCAAGTAGAGTATGTGATGACGAGAGGCCACCCCGAGGAGGGACGGAGGCATCATGCTGCCGTTCATATTGAGGGAAGGAAGTGACCCTGTCATCCAAGGAAAACCTTGATCGTCCAGTGACAGCTGGTACTTAGAGAATGTCTTAAATGACTTCCAGACAGAATGGCCTGTCATGGAAGAGCAGATTAAGACAATATGTTGTTCTTTCAGATAAGTCAGGAGGAGAGGCAGCAGAGCCGTTCAAAGGGAGGTCCAGGAGGGTCGTCCAGGAACCAGCCGGCCACCTCGGCCAAGTGTCCAGGCCGCCTTCCAAAGGAAAGCAGCCAGCTGTTAGTGACTCGAGGAGAAGATGGACTGGAAGTTGGTAGTCCGTCCAGGAGCAATATTCCCCCACCGGCCACAAAATGGAGACGGATGCTAGGAGTATCTGGAAGCCAAGAGAGCTGAGCCAGCAGCGTTCAGCCTCTGGTTCCACTCCTTATATGAAGGACCCGTCATTGAAGCTTCCGTCCAGAACAGCAGGACGAAGTCATGGACCTTCGGCTTTTCAGCCAAGGCAAGAAAAAACAGTTTTGCAGCCAATGGTGTATAGGCGTCAGGCCTTAGCTAACACCTCTTCTAATCCGGTACTAAAGGAGTATTGCCGGGAGCACATACCCATTGAGGGTCTGGTTGGGGCACTCCAGATCAATTGGCCAACTCCTTTTTCGGTCAGAATTATGGAGTCCCTCCTTTCCAAAGGTTAAGCTCCCGACGATCGAGCCTTTCGATGGAACAACAGATCCAGACGATCATCTATCAGCCTATAAGCATCAGATGTATGTCCAAGGGGTGGACGATGCTACTTGGTGTAAAATTTCCCAGCTACGTTGAAGGGAGTAGCTCAGAAAGGTTTAACAATTTGCCGCCTAACTCAGTGAACAATTTCACTGAGCTCAGTATCCTGTTCACAGTCACTTTGTGGCTAACGTGAAGAACAAAAAACAAGCATGCACTTGGGTAAGGTTGTTCAAGGTCCTAAAGAGGCCTTGAGAGGTTATGTGAAGAGATTCAATCTAGAAGCGTTGCAGATCCAGGATCTGAATGCGGAGTGGCGTTTGACGCCTTTATCAGAGGTCTAAGACCCGGAAGCTTTAAGTTTGATTTGGAAAGAAGAAAATCACCACATTGACAGAAGCTTTGAAGGAAGCTGAAGCATTCATTCATGCCACGGAGGTTTGTGCTGAGGCAAAACAGCCGGAGGTAAAGAAAGTTGAAGAGGCTGTTCAGGCCAAAAAGAATCCGCCCAAGAAAGCTGAAACTTGGGCAATGACTTCTTGACCACCTCGTCCAAGAGGAGTAGGCGGTCTGAGCCGGCAGCCTCAGTTGAACCTATAGAGTTCAACAAAGATCATATTCCATTCTTATGGAAATTAAAGATCAGCATGAGCTGAAGGCGCCGGCTGAAATGAAGACGCCCTACCGTAACAGAGATAAAAGCAAGTATTGTCATTTCCACAAGGATTGTGGTCATGAAACCAATGAGTGCAAGCATTTGAAGAGAGCATTAGAAGATCGGCCCGAAAGGGAAAAATGAATTATCTCCCTTCGTCAGGAAGGAAATTCCAGAAAAAGATAATCTCAAGGAAGAAAGATGGATGGTGAAGCACGATGATGATGTGTAATGGTCATTTCAGGAGGATTTCGCGGCCAGGTCCAACAAATCGCGGCCACAAGAATATTTAAGGGAACTCAGTCAGGTTATGCTCACTAACCAGGCCGAGTCTGATCCTTTCCCAAAATAGTGGTCAGCAGTGGACCGAGGAAAGATAAGGACGCCGCATGATGACCCTAGTTGTGGAAATGAAGATTGCCAACCTCAGGGTTAGGCGAATTCTGATTGATACGGAAGCTCTACTGATATAATCAGTGCTGATTGTTTTCTCGTTGAAGTTTGATAAAAAGACTGGTGCCTGTAACACCATAATTGGTTTCGGCGGAGGATCATCCATCCATGGGACCGTCACCTACCGTCAGGGTTGGGGAAAAGATGCTGCTCGGACGCTTTTTGTGAAATTTTGGTAGTACGGACTTGACTGCTTATAATGTCATTCTCGGACGACCTACCTTAAATCACATCAAGGCTGTTATTGTGACACATTAATGCTGATGAAGTTTCGAGTGTGATGGGGGAAGATTGGATCTCTTTATGGAGATCAGCAAGCTGCTAGAGAATGTTATCTTACCACCTCAAACCATCATCATGGAAAGAAAAGGCAGACGTCTGAAGGTCAGAGGATGATCGGCCGAGAAGGTGAAGGGTCAGATTATTGAGTTAAAGCAAGAAGTAGAGAAGGTGCAAGTGCTACCCCTTCCTGAGAGCAAGCCGTCAATGCTCTTGCCCAGCAAGAAAAGAAGGTGTTTGGCTATTAAAGAGGAAAAGAATTCATCTGAGGAGGTTATGGCTATAATGAGCCTGGGACTAGAACGTGCTGAGCCGGTAGAAAGCCCGGTAGAAATCTGTTTAAGACCAGATCGTCCAGAAAGGACATTGAAGATTGGGTCCGTCCTGAAATCGGAAATCAAGGACGCCTTGGTTACGCTGCTAAAAGAATTTGAAGATGTTTTTGCCTATACCGTAGAGGAAATGACTGGGATAGATCCTGAGGTGGTGGTGCATAAGCTAAACATTGAGCCGGGGCAGAAGCTCGTCCGGCAAAAGAAGAGGCATCTTGGGCCGGCCAGGAATCAGGCCGTTGACCAAGAGGTTCAGAAGCTGCTCAAGTCTAAGTTTATCCGTGAAACCTATTATCCAGATTGGGTGGCCAATGTGGTAATGGTTCCCAAGCCTAATGGCACGTGGAGGATGTGTGTTGATTACACGGATTTAAACAAGGCTTGTCCTAAAGACAGCTTTCCATTGCCCAAGATTGACCGACTAGTTGATTCTACAGCAGGGCATGCACTACTTAGTTTCATGAACGCCTACTCAGGCTTCCACCAGATTCCCATGTGGCCAGACGACCAGGATAAAACCTCCTTCATCACGGAGAAAGGGTTGTATGGCTGGCTCCGGATGCCCTTCGGCCTGAGAAATGCACCGGCCACCTTTCAAAGGCTTATCAACACTGTGTTCCAGCCACAGCTTGGGAGAAATATGGAGGCTTATATCGACGATATGATCGTCAAGAGTCGAGAAGAAAAGGATCATCTAGACGATTTAAGAGAAACTTTCCTCACCTTGAAGAAGTACAAGTTAAAGCTCAATCCGCAGAAATGCGTATTATGCGTAGTAGCTGGGAAATTTCTGGGGTTTTTGGTCAATCAGCGAGGGATTGAGGCCAACCCTGATAAGATTCAAGCAATCATAGATATGACTTCGCCGTCTAAAGTCAAAGAAGTTCAGCGTCTGACGGGATGTCTGGCTGCTCTTGGACGGTTTCTTTCAAAATCAAGAGATAAATGTCATCACTTCTTTGCAACCATAAAAAAGAATGCAAAGTTTGAATGGACGGAGGAAAGAAAAGACTTCAGCAAGTTAAAGAGCATCTTTGGCAGTTGCCTAGGCTAATCAGCCCGGCCGAAGGAGAAAAATTGTATGTTTACCTGGCCATGTCCCCATTCGCGGTAAGTGTTGTTCTCCTCGCTGAGAGAGATTCAGTGAAATACCCGTCTACTTTGTTAGCCATGTGCTAAAGGACGCAGAGAGAAGGTATTCATCCATTGAGAAGTTAGGCCTGGCGCTGTTAATGGCCAGCCGAAAATTGAGGCCTTATTTTCTTGCTCATAGTATTCTTGTTTATATAGACCAGCCGTTAAGGCAAGTATTACATAAGATGGACCTATCCGGCAGAATGTTGAAATGGGCAGTTGAGCTCAATATGTTCGACTTGACGTTCGAGCCTCGAAAAGCAATCAAGGGGAAAGCTCTAGCAGACTTTATTGTAGAGCTTACCCGGCCTATGGTAGAAAACGTCCAAGACCCAGCAGAGGGAAAGAGACATTGGACCCTAATGGTGGACAGATCATCCACTGCTAATGGACGTGGTGCCGGGATCATTTTCCAATCACCAGAAGGGGACAAGTTTGAGTATGCAATGAAGTTCCAATTCCAGGCCTCAAACAACGAGGCAGAGTATGAAGCTCTCTTAGCCGGTATAAAAATGTGCAAAGCGGCTGGGGCCCTGGAGATTGAAGCTAAAACTGATTCTCTGCTGGTGGTCAGCCAAGTGAACGGAGATTTTAAATGTAAGGAGGCGTCCATGGGTAAATATATGAACTTGATAATAGAGGAGATCAAGTCTTTGAAACGATTCGTCCTAGATCAAGTGCCTAGATCTGAAAACCATCAGGCTGATGCCCTCTCTAAGCTAGCCAGTTCGGCTGAAGGGGATGTCCCTAGAACAGTCTTTTGGGAGGTCAAGGCGGCCAAGAGCATTGATGCCGAGGAAGTTCTGCTCCTCAACCAGGAAGATAAGTGGATGAGTCCCATTATTGAGTACAAGAAGACAGGCCGGTTGCCCCTTGATCCTCTAGAAGCTAAGTATGTGAAAGCTAGGGACAAGTGGTTCGAGTTGTGGAATGAAACTCTATACAAAAAATCCTTCAACCGGCCTCTTCTTAAGTGCATCAGCAGGAAGGAGGGATTGGACGTTTTAAAAGAGCTGCATGAAGGAGCTTGTGCTTTCCACATTGGAGGGAGGGCGTTAGGAGAAAAGGCTCTAAGGACTGGCTATTTTTGGCCGACATTGAAGGAGGACGCCTTGCTCTATGCAAAGAAATGTGATAGTTGCCAAAAGCATGGCAACATCTATCAGAAGCCGTCCAATTACTTAACTCCAATCCTCTTTCCTCTTCCCTTTGCTAAATGGGGAACGGACATTCTTGGCCCTTTTCCTATTGCGGCGGCCAGAAGAATTTGTAGTAGTGGCCGTCGACTACTTTACAAAATGGGTGGAGGCTGAAGCACTGAGAGGCATAACCACCAATGACAACAAAGGGTTCATCTGGAAGAACCTCATCACAAGGTTTGGTATGCCCCAGTCCATTGTCTTTGACAATGGACCGCAATTTGAAACACCCAAGCTTCGTCAATGGCTGGCCGATCAAGGAATCAAGGCTCACTTTGCTGCGGTGGCTCATCCACAAGCCAACGGGCAGGTCGAAGCTTTTAACAAGCTCTTGTCTGCCCGGATCAAAAAGAAGTTAGATAATGCAAAGGGGCTATGGGTAGAAGAATTGCAGTTGGTCTTGTGGTCAATAAGGACAATGGCCAAGAACTCCACGGGAGAAACTCCATTCATGCTGGTATATGGCTCTGAGGCCGTCCTTCCTATAGAGATTGAAGAACCAACCCTGAGGGTGATGATGTACTTAGAAGATGCTAACTGGGCAGCTCTCCGGACGGCCCTGGATTTAGTCCCTGAAGTCAGGGGCAATGCACTGCTGAGAATGCAACTCTACAAATTAAGGATGGCAAGGGAGTTTAACAAAAGAGTTGCAAGGCGTCCGTTGAAGCTTGGAGACCTCGTCTTGAGGAAGATGGAAGCGGTCGGCCGAGCTAAGGAGCTAGGAAAGCTCACCCCTAATTGGGAATGACCCTACAAAATAATCGAAGTAGTTCAAAATGGCACCTTTCGTCTGGAAGGCATGGACAGACGTTCTATTCCTAGGACGTGGAATTATGATACTTTGAAAAAATACTTTGTTTAGAGTATCTTAAGAAATTGTAATCTACTCTTAATGCATTACAATGAAAAAAGGTAGAAATGTATACATGTACCTTGACTATCCGTCAAGCAAAATTCATATAATACAGCTCTACTTCCTTATGACTCTCTGTTTGATTTATTTGCTTAAGTTATATACTATCGTCCAAAGCTAACTAATACAACAGAGCAGCAAGTAAACACGCCTTCTATTTGGAGATCGGCCAACATGTTATCATCCTAATATGAATTAAACATCTCCTAAACAAGGTCGGCTGGAATTAGGACGCCTTAGTAAAGGTATCCTACTTTCCGTCCAAAAGCCCAAAATTTAGAAATAACAACCTTAGTAAAGGAACAAGTTATTTCATAATTCAACAAAGATGGACGAGTTGCAATCACCTTCATGAAAACGTCCAAGTTATTTAGTAAATTATGGCCTTTCTCCTTCTTGAAACAAAGGAAGGTTATCAAAACCTCCTCGTCCAAGAAGGGGGGCATATAGGGGCATAATTTATTAAAAATAACTAATTCTTTGTTCAATGACGAATGATTGTCAAAATTCAGGACGAACAAGTTATAAACTTGGCAGTTTTTAAGCTCACAAGTTTATGCTTAGGCATCTGATAAACGTTCTGACTTACTCGTCCAAAAAGAGCTATTGGCTCAGACGAAGTAGGTTATGACGAAGTCTTTTAGGACGAATTGCTTCTGTACTTAGGTATAAATACTTGATCAAAACAAGGCGTCTAAGTGCATGAAAGTATGAACCATTGGAGATGTAAAAAGATAACTCTTTCTAAATAGAAGGAAAGATTACAGGCTAATCTAAAAGCTAGATTACAAGCTAATCTAAAGCAAAAGTACAAAAAATTACAAGTGGCCCGTGGCCAAAATAGAAAATGGGGAAGTTAGGCGTCCGGAGGAGTGTTGTTCTCTTCGTCCTGGGCCTCGGCATCGTCTTCTTCTTCTTCATCTTCTGAAGACTCCTGGAAGACAGGGGGGTTCCTCCCCTTTAATATTAGCTCTGTGCAGGCTCTCTTGAAATTCTAGCCGGCGAACATACCTGGGGATGTCCTCCTCCTCGGCCAGCATTCCAAAGGCCTGCACGGCCCAGTTCTTCGAAGTATCAATAACCGTATTCATGGCCTCCTTGGCCACATCCACGGTAGCCGTGACTTCAGCCCTCAAGGCCTGGTTTTTCACTCTAAGGACGAGATTTTCTCTGAAAAACTCTGCGGCCGTCAGCATGAGCCTCGAACTTCTGATTCCTCCTGGACGAGTTCAGGAGAAGGGCTAGGGTTTGCCGGACGAGTTTTTTGGACTTCACGCTCTCCCTCAGCGGGAATCCGTCCAGTAGATGCCTCCATTTCTGAGCTGGAGGCCGGCAGGTTAACTCCTCGTTTGATACGAGATGTTTGCTTGACGCGCGCCAGATTACCCTGCACAGGTAAAGACTGGGTCGTCTGACTTTGCCGTCCATGACAAAAGAAAAAGAATGCATGTCCGGCCAAGATAGGTCCAACTCTAGAAGATGCCGAAGAAGATAGGCCTCTGTTCTAGGGCTAGTACCAACCCTTGAGCGGCCGGGTTTATTCGATGAAGAAGACGAACTCATTTTCTTAAAATATGCGTGAAAAAACAAGAAAGAATTAAGGAAATACCTGTAGAGAAAGCTCGGATGAATTGAAATCTCAAATGAGTGGAGTAGCAGTTTACAAGAGCTCTGACGGGAGTAAATTCTCTCTCTAAAAAGCTCAGTAAAAATTGCAGAGTCTCTCTCTCTAGAAAATTTCTCAGCAATGTTAAAATAATTTCAGAAACGACAAGGTCACATATTTATAGAGGGGTGAAAATGACCCCCTCATCCAGTAAAAATAACCATTGCGCTTAAAGGTTGACCTGTGGAGACCGGCAAAATGGCGCCTCTTTCTTGAAAAAGAGAATGGCAGTTCCAGGTCGGTTAAGAGAGGAAGATCAACCGTCTTGGCGCCTAAAAGGTAACTCCCTCTTTTAAGGGGCAAATGTTGTAGCCTAAAAATCGACGGCTACTCTATTGACACGTGGCATTATCCCAGCCCTACATGTGGCATTCGCTTAGGCAAAGAAAAGTACAAAGGTCTGCAGGTTCTTTGGGCTAAAGTACACTTTTCTGAGGAAAAGGTGTACTGGAAAGCTCCCTTGTGGCCCTAAAATTGTACTTAGGCCCAATACAAGTGAAGCCTGATTCAGCTAAAGGGTAAATTGTATTGACCAATCAGCACTTGCCACGTGTCATCATATTATTACTTAGCCAATCACATGCTCCCAAATTAGGGTGACATCAAGGCACAGCAGTCATTCCAAACAGTATAAATAGTCCTTGATTTCAGGAAAAAGGTACGCTTTTCAGAGCACAGTACTGTTATTCTGCCAAAAATTCTCTCCCTCTCTACTTTCTCTCTCTAAAAGTTCCGTCATATCCTTGATATCTGACTTAAGCATCGGAGGGGGAAATACCACCCAAACCTCCAGGGTGGGTCCCTTTTTGCAGGTTGCTAATCGGAGTTCAGAATCGGGATTCGAGCCCAATCATTGTTGCACAAGTCTCCAAATTAAGAACCTGAAGTTGGGAGTTGTTGTATAGTTTACTAGTTCCATACTACGTAACATTTACCAAGTTCATTCAAGTCTTATGTCCAATACTCCTAAAATCAGGTTCGAATAGCAAAGGTCATCTTAACTTTCCATCCAAAATCAATAAACTACTTTCTTTACTTCACACCTTACTTAATTACAACACCTTAAATCAGATTTACAACTTAAATCAGATTAATAACTTAAAGTAATCATACAACTTAATTAATTACTAATTTACTCAAATTACAAATTAATTAACTTACAACTTAAAATTAATATAAAAAACAGAATGTACAATATTAAAACTAATATATAATCATATAATACATATTAGGTTTTTTTTAATACCGCTAAACTCGCCGGCGATAATCTCCGGCGACGACTAACTGCGCACCACCACACTCGCGCAACGCTCGCACCACTCGAGGTCTAGCCCTCGCCTTCTCGCACAGCAGCACACACCAACACTTGTCTTCGGCTATTCGCACGGCCTCCTCGAACACCACACAGATCCACGTCGCGACTCGCTCGCACAAACTCGAGCACCGCGCGCACAACAGCCCACTTGTTTGCACAACACTTCGCACAACCCTTGTCCTCTTGCACAAACTCTCGAACGTCTCATCCACGTTCGCACACGACGACGCACGCGCTCGCACAAACCCCTCGCACGCCTCGCACCGTCCGCGCCCTCGCTCGCGCAGGCCTTCGAACACTCCCGTCGCACCAAAACCACGCACGCCTCGCACCCCACACACACTACTCGCACAGTCGACGTCGAAGGCGAAGAACGCAGGGGAGGCGACAAGAGAGAAAGAGAGAGAGAAGAGAGAATTTGAGAGAGGGAGAGGTTGTGAGTGACGGCTGAGAGAGGGAGAGAGATTAGGGTTTTCTTTTTTTTATATACTTTTTTTTATTCTTATTCTCTCCTATTTATAGTATAGCAAATCTATGTCTAGTAGGACTCGGTTTAATTTATTTATTTCAAAATTAAAGTAAACCGAACGATAATAGAATTACGTTACAGTTGTAAGTGTACTCAAACTGTATTATTGTTATTCTATTATTATTTTTTGTAAATAATACTAAAATACCTTTCAATTATATTCTTTATATTTTCTTATTTATAAAGAAATAACTCCGAAAATGCGCAGTATTACAATCCTAATCCAACTAGAATTAGGATTACAACTTATACTCCTAATACAACTAGGAACTCTAATCCTACTAGAACTAGGATTTCACAAATCCTATTCCTACTAGGACTAGGATCACAACATAAGAATCCTAATAGAACTAGAAAACTACGAGGAGTCATAATGGAACATGAACTCCATGAAAACCTTTAAGAAGCTTTTAAAATCACCATGACTCTTCAATGATTATCCAAGAACAAAGATCTACATTGTCTCATGCATCACTTTAACCAAGACTAATGTTGGATCCATATTATATTTCATGTTATAATATGTTTTAGTTTATGAATATAAGTTGCCTTGTATTTTCCTAATGGAAAGTACGGCAATAACGCACCGACTATCTAGGTTTTGCTGCTAAAAATCGATTAGTTAACTTAACAACAATGAATTAGAGGTCGGGGAGTTATAGGCTCGCAACGGATATGAGGGATAAACTGATCTGGTTTTGGACCGGATCAGATTGTCACAAAACTGATGCAGTTTTTCAAGAAAATCGCATCAGATTTGGGGCTCATGAAACTAAAAAGAACCGCCTGAACTGCAGGTCTGCAGTAAGCAGGAGGTTATACAAACAAAAAAAATCATTTATACTTCAATTATAAACACAAATCAATTCATTTATACAAACATTAACGATAATGATTAAATCTGAATTCTATTATATAAACTAAAATTGACTTCAATTATACAAATTCAACAGAAATTAAATACAAAATTTTAAAATACTTGAACAAATTAATGGAACCCTAGCTCTACCTAAATACAGAGAGGAGTAACGAAATCAAAAAAAATCAATAGATAAACAAAAATCAACAAAGTCTATATCTTAAAGAAAAAAACAATTAATAAACAAAAATTAAAAAAAAAAATATTAAAAGAAAATGAAAATTAGAAAGAAAACAAGAAATTACGAAAGAAATAAAAAACGAAAAATCGACAAAAAACTAAAATAATTAAAATAAACTAAATCTACAAACCCTAAATTAGACACTGGTCTTTTCCTTCTTTGTCTTCGTCTCTTCGATTTTTCGTCTTCTTCTTCGCCTTCTTCGTCTTCTTTCTTCGTCGTCTTTGCCTCTTCGCCTCGTCGTCTTCTTCCTTCCGTCTTCCTTCTTGGTGGTTGCGGATTTTGGTGAAGAGAGGGGTTGATAGAGGAAGAGAGGGGTTGATAGAGGAAGAGAGGGGTTGATAGGGTAAGAAGGGGGTTGACTGAGAAAAGAGTAAGAGAGATAGAGAGAGACAGGGGAGGGAAGAGGATGAGTGAGAGAGAAATGAGAAATTTCGCCTATTAGGGTTTATTTGCTTATCCCTTAGAGTAGAGATGGCAGTGGGTAATTGACCCTACCCGGATCCGTGGATCCAGATCCATTTTTGACGGATCTGGATCCTCAAATTTTGGACCCTATGGATCCGGGTAGGATCTGGATCCTCCTCGAAAAAACGGATCTGGACCGGGTCCTAAATAATTACCCAGATCCAGATCCGTTTACCCATTTTATAATATCATTATAATTTAATATTTTATTTTGATAATATTAGTTATTACATATAAAACGGATTTTCGCTTGAATTTCGGATTTGTTCTAATTAATGTGTGATTTTTGTGCAAATTCACTGGATAGTTAAGTTCGAAAATTGGGTTGATAACTAATCTACAGTTTGATAATTGAATAGTTGTAAGTAGTTGCAATTCTTACTTTTAAAAAATTAAATGTATTTTTTGGTTGATATTAGATGACTTTATTGTTTAAAATCTTTATTTATTGTGAAAATTAGGTTAATTTGAAGACAATAAGCAAGGATCCGTTTTGGATCCTTTTAGGACCCGGATCCGTAGGATCCATTCGGATCTGGATCTGGATCCTCATTTTTATTACCCAGTGGATCCGGGTAGGATATGGATCCACGCCTAAAAAACGGATTTGGATCTAAATCCTAGAGGACCCTGTCCAGATCCTACCCATTGTCATCTCTACCTTAGAGTAAGGAAGTGAACTGCTTAAAAACCTGAATTGAATCAAAGGCCGGGAATTGGGCATGAGGGATTGGGCCAGGCCATGAGGGCTGATGCGATATTTTTGGGAGGTAAATAACGAATTTTCTGCTGCGGTCCGTCAAACCGCATCAGATTTTTTTATAAAAAAAGCATCAGTTTTTTTAATCGGATGCGGTCCACAAGAGGACCACATCAGATTGTATTCCCAACTTTCCCTCCCATTTTTAATATCCATTTTCCGATGCGATTTTACAAAAACTGCATATGTAACTAAGTGACATATAAAGTCTTTTCCACTAGTGCAAGCAACACAAAATCAATACTTCCTCCGTCCCAAAATAATCCAATGTCCCAAATTAGCTTGAACACTGTTGTTTAAGCATAGTCCCTCAATTACTTATTAATTCTTTTACACTACTTTGGCTCACACTATCTTTATCAATAAGAAGTTACTCAACTTTTGTATCCTCCAACAAAAAAATATTATCCCACTAAGGGTCTGTTCTCCCCAACTTATTTTCAGTTCAATTCAGTTCAGACCAGTTCAGATCAGTTCAGTTCAACTCTTGACAATACCTTTACTCTCACATATCACTATTCATTTCAGTTCAATCCAATTCGGTTCAGTTCAGATCAGTTCGTTCATATCAGTTCAGTTCAACTGTTTTATGTCGAAGAGAACAGGCTCTAACTCCCATCGCATCTACTTTTTTTAATAAAATAACATTTGATGAAACTACAACTTATCATCGTAACTACGTGTTCAAATAAGTGTCCAGATCCACTAACAAAACAAGGAACAATTTTGTTCCTCCTGGATCAGAAATAGAAATCTCTCAAACATGTGCATGCAGAGTGTTTGACAGATGATCACTTACTCCTATTCAAAATGCTCCCTTACTCAAAAGAAGTAGGAGATCATATTATGACACCAGAATTGCATACAATGACGAATTTGAACTTTAATCAAGAAGGTGAAGAAAATACAAAAGATTTTTCTCATATCACTAACAGCCCTAAGAAGAATACACATGTAACCCAACGAGATTAATACAACTTGTACGTATCAATATAGCCCATCCTGCTTACAAAAGACGTGGTCACTTCTCAGAATGAACGAAAAGTCAGCATTAAATAGAGGAATTGCAGGAAAGCTGTTGAGAAAAGGACAAGAGGTTGAGATTACAGGTTCTTTTTGTGCTTCCCATGCTTTTCCTTCAGTTTCTCAGCCTTCCCACTTACGACACTACTTTGGTTACTGACTGACCCTTCTTCGGCACTGCACATTTGAGACTTCAACCTGAACCCCAACTTCCGAGAAACGTTACCCCAAGTGCCCGACCCCGACCCCTTTACTCGACCTAACTTTTCAATCTCGTTTCTCATGTTTGAGCACTCCATCTCAAGTTCAGAAACTCGCATTCTCATGTTATCCATTCCAACCTTAAGAACCTGATTCTCTCTCACTGCTGTAACCCAACCTCCTCCTTCATTGGATCCAACCATGCCGCTTCTCAACTGTCTTGAACCTTCAAGATTCTCAGAAACCAGAAAACACCCAGCAATCGAATTTCTTAGCTGCAGCTGCTCAAAGAACAGAACTTGTACTATTATTCTTAGGGGTAGCCTCTCATTCTGGGCAGCGTGAGTGCAAGCTTCCAAGGATAGTTTCTGACAGTCCATTAGCCTGCAGAGTTGTTCTCTTTCTGACTCGGATAGCCAAGGGTGTGACTGCAGATTTCAAAATAATCATTAGATTAATATTCTAATTAGACCTTTGAATGAAAAAACCTATAACTGATACATTGGTATTATCACAAAATTACCTTTAGATAGATGTCAATGGCACGATAAAGACCATCATCCAAAGGTCTTGCGAACTCAGGAACAGCTGCAGCAAGGGCTTGAAATTTAGGTAGCTTGAGATTAATATCAGGTGCCACCTCAGCAAGGTATCCATCGATCAATTTCGCAACCATTGTGATAGGAGTCAAAGAAGGTGAAACTATCAATTGATCATCATCAATGGAGCAAGGGGAATCATCACCATTAGCCTGATCCATGGTCAAAAAGTGCTCAAGAATCCTTTGTATACAATCCACATTATACAGTGTCTCCATTGAATAGGAGAAGTTAGGCATCAGAAGATCTTCTAAATTCGCTTGATCAAGCTGCATTCCGACTCTCTTCTCCAAGCTTGATATGCATGTTGTGTCTGCTCGAAGTATCATGGCTGTTCGAAGGAGACCGAAGAGGAACTTGGTTGAAACGAGTCCTTTGTGCACAGGAAGCAATTGGTCAATCTCTTCAACCAATAACTTCTGGTCATGTTCTGAAGGTGGACTTGCCATAGGTGGAGGCCCAAGGCGGGAGCTGGAATCACCTGCACCCTGTCGTCGGTTCAACCCAGGTAGATATCTTTTAGCATAATAAGCAATAGAACCAGAAATGATTTCTGGCTTAATCCCCCTAGATTCCATGGCTAATATCAGCCTCTTGTAAAGAGGGAAACTCAAAATTGACACATCATCATACCACCAATCCGTGCTCGATTTTTTAGGTCTAGCCCCTGTGCTGATGCCATTCCACAAGACACTGCCACCAGGACTTTGCATTGGGCCACCGCGCTCCACAACAGGCCAGCCAAATAGATTTGGGTCAGTGCTTGCCTTGACAGCCAATGCTTCAATACATCTCTTTGTAATGTGGAGTTCATCAGCATAGGAAAGTATGTCATCACAGGTTTGAAGAGCTCTCAAAGACTCTTTCCAACTCTTAAGAACCACTTGATTCAGGAAAGTTTCTGTTTGAAAGATTAAATTGCCTTCTCCATACTCCTCAGTCATCTCAAGATGTTCAGCAGCACAACGCAAGTATACAACATTTGAGGCTGTAAGTTCAAGTTTAACCCCATAGCAGAATTTGGCAACAAGTTCAAACATTTTAGCTCCACCAGGCAAATCACTTATGCTTATAACAGAACCCTCTTCTCCTTCATCGGCTTCTGCAATTAATCTTTCCATGACACCACTCCGTGAAAGTAAAGGAAACTGCAGCAGAATGAATTTTACAATTGGTCAAGCACTACTAAATGTAAAAAGGTTTCTTTTGGGGGCTTATTTCTCTCTTGAGTGCAATTTAATTATAATATATAAAAACAGACTTAAAAAGCATAAACAAAGAGAGCTCAGACCCACCAAACCCTCAAACTCACCAGTCACCAGGATTACTCATATTTGATGACTCCAAATAATGAAGAGAAATTTTATTAAGAAGATCATGAAGCAAAACATACAATAAATAGGTAAAGAGGTTTTCCCTTGAAGTTCACAAAGTATACGATAGAATAAAGACATCAGTGCTCATATAGCCTAGTCCAAGTCGCAAAGATTGCATTTAGCATGACTGCATAAAGCACAGAGCCAGAATATGCAAGTATTGTGACTGGAAGTATCTTCTTTACTTTTATTATTCTGTGGACGAGTGCATAATAACTTCTTGGGTTCTGGGCTGATCACGTAATTTCTTAATACACTGTTCACACCTCTGATCTCACTAATTGCATAGAGCATTAGTTGGGCAGGGATAGAGGATTGGAACTATGAGCTTCCGTATTTGGGAGATCAAATGAAAAGTTTTCAGCAACGAAGCAAATTTGGGCATATACAGACGGGTAAGGTCTTTAGGATATTAATAAAAAAATTTAGGAGTCACAATGGAATGACTCATAAGTCAGACAATGTCAATACTGATATTTACACCTTCCTGATATATGATGCAATGATGCACATAATGAAATGAGAGGTATGACAGCATATGATGCCAAAGGTCTCAGTTATCCTAAACCAAGCTGGCCTAATTATGGCTTATTCGTTTCCTGTAATACACCCTGAGGACCACAGCTTGAACTCGGAGCTAACTTGTGTGACATAATTCTTTGTTGCACTAATTCACAAGTAATTTGCTAAGTATATCAATAAATAGAGGCTAAAACCACACAACTCTCCGTCTTGAGTCTTTTCACGCCGTAGTATAAAAACCCGAAAAACGAGTAGGTCTCATCCCAAGCCTACCCCAAGCTCATAAGCTCTCACGAGTTCCGGGTGGTCTTAGTAATTTTATACCGCGACAACCGATGCCGTCTTATCTTAATAACTTAACGGATATCACATTTGAGATCGCAAAAATATTATTTCTTCATTGCACCTTCAAGCTAAAGAGATCCTTTCATGTTGCAAAAATGAGGAGAAAGGAAATAGATAGGATGGGTTTCACTAAAAACTTGTAGTTTTTTTTTTCAGTCTAGTAATAGGATCTACACTTTGATTTTGTTGTTGACTGGTTGTGGACCTGAATATTCCACATCTCTTAGCTTAACTTTGTCTGCTGACTGGTGAATTTAAACGCGTTTGCTATTTACAAGGTTGAAAAAAAAATTTGACATCTTGTACACATCATGCCTGACTTTAAACTCACATTATGGAACCAGTATAGAACACAAAAATAATTCTGAAAGCTTCAAGTTAACAACAAACAATAAATGCTTCCTCCACCAACAAAAAGTTTTCACAATGACTTTGTGACTTGAATTAACAATGTGGCAACTAAATCTCGATAAAGATATTAATGACATTGATATAGGTTTATCCATAGAGATTCTTCTAACATGAACCCCTATTTCACACAAATAATGTCAAATTTTTGAACTAAAAATTTCTCTAAAATAAGACATGGAGAAGTTGTTAAAACAAACATATTATAAACAATTAACAGTTGCAATCTCGCAATTCATGTCATAAACATTACAAGTTCAAATGCTGTTTTAACTGGTTGATCACTGGCAGGTCAAATGCATATGCATAACAAGGGTTTACCAAAAGACAAATTATAAAGAATTAATAATATTTTAACACTTTAAAGAGGTGTGAAAGTGTGAATGGTTGAGTACCTTGTGGAGATGGAAAGTTATCTCTTCAACCTCAACAACAATATCACTTGGAAGACCAGTTGTGCAAAACCTGTAAATGATAAAAGTGTAATATTATATAGTAAAATCAGGGAAGAAAATATGATTCATACAGGAGACCTATGAGTGCCTGAGTGGCGACTAGTGCTCATAACAATAACAAGATTGTTTAGTGGAGAATTTATCAAACTAAAAACAAGAATAAGCATCTCACTGGCATACGCAACCATACTAAAGCATACGACAAAGCTTCGTACCACAATGGAGTAACTTCAAAACCCATGGAGGATCCTTTGCAACTGTTCAAAACAAAACAATGGCATACATGCTATTTCTTAGACCTATGAGTTGTTCTAAAAAGTTCATCATCTATGACAGTGCGGCTTGACGGAGAGACTATCAATTCCAAAGGTCTCTCCATTCCAAACATTGACCTCTCTCTTACATCACCAATGGCTCACCTTTGAGCACACTGGAAAAAAAAAGTCTGATCAACTAATTTTCATTGATATGCATCGTTCTGGCAGATTTTCATCTCATAATTTACAATTTCTTCACCACTTGTGTCAGAGAACCAATTACTAGCATGAGTTCCACCACTACAAGTCTACAACCGTTAATTCATCCACGCCAAACAGCTTAAACTTGTACAGAGATATGAGTGTCAAATATAGGTACCTATTCACCTGTTAGACACATTATAGTACACAAATTTGGACACAAATATACTATCCACCTAATTTTAGAAGAATCATACAAGTTAGGTTACTCCAACACCTTCATTTACCTCAAACATCACATATTGTGTCATGTTGTGTCTGACACGACACTTCACTTGGATACTTCATTTTAAACTAAGTACTTTTTTTTTGTACAAAATAGACGAGTGGGATACTTGGACACCCGTATCCGAGTAAACACTTAATGCATGTCTGGGTAACATAGCTTATAGGTACTTTTCAAATTACAAGTACTTATACACACATACTAGATAGAATATTTTGCTATTTCTTGTGAAAAGTGTAATCTCAAGTCCATTCCGTATATGTCACAGATGTATCCCCTCTTTCTCTATCTTTTTAGATATTGTCTCTACGAATATGTGATTAAAAATAAGTTAGGTGTCTGCATAATAATCATAAGTCCTTTGCCATCTACATTCTAAGGGATCGCTTGGTTCACTACTTTTGGATTTTAAGAAACGGAATCAATTACCGATTCCTTTTTTTCTTGTTTGGTTCAACCCCTCATCAATCCATTACCATTACTTGATGGTAATGGATTCCCCCAATTTGTTACCTTCCCTCCCCCTCAAGTAACAAAATCCATTACTTGAAGTTAATGATTATCCTTCATTTCCATTCCTTGACTTGAACTAAACACTCAATAAAAGTAATAATTTTTGTTACCATTCCCCTCCTCTATTTGTATCCATTCCCTTTCCATTCCATATCTTGAACCAAACGACCCCTAACTATTCAAGAGCATCATACTGTAAGATATTCAATATGAGATGTTACTTTTTAACAACATAAGCTTGAAACTGCAAATTGCAACTTCATTTTCGTCACATTTTAGCATTGACTTTGCCGAGAATGACTTGAAGATAAATAACGAGAGCAACATCAAATTGTGACCGTCTCTTAACAGCATTTGTATCTCTAACATTGAGGTAAAATCTATGTATAGTAGAAATTTACAACATTGATGGCGAATCTTAGCGTTTATACAGGTCAAATATCCAATACATGACTTACAAAAACAGAAACATACTTTGCATATTGAACACTGCATCCCAGAAACACAAATTTCCAAAGAATAAATGCTAAAACATATTTTTACAGTAAGAAATTCAGACATTAGAACAATTAAATAACATAGAATAGTGAAAGTCGAAAATAGAAATTAGAGATCAGATTAAAACATACCATGCCTGCCCTTTTCTCTGAAATGCATCAATCTTGGATCCCAATTTCACACAAGCCATTTTTTCTCGATTATCAACCACAAACTTTTTAAACCCAGGAAAACTAAAACTCAAAAGCTTGAAATTTTCAACCAAGTTTCTCAAAACATCAAAAGAAAGAGAAAAATGTAGCCTCTTTGTTAAGCAACTCAACCTCAAATTCAACCCTTAATTGCCCAAAAAAAAAAAAAAAAACCTACATTCACTGAAAATTCAGCCTTCAATGTAGCAATTTCATGAGTAAATCAACTATTACACATCAACAAAAACATTAAATCATAACCCAGTTCATTACTTTCACAGAAGAAACTCCTCAAAGAAGGAAACCAACCCAAATCTACCAAACCAAAACAAATCAACAAAAAAAAAAATTATAGAAATAAAGAGCAAAACAGAAGAATTAGGTCAACTCCTCAAAGATTCCTCCCTAAAATTAAAAACCCACCACCCAAAACCAACAAAGAGTTGTTTTTGTTTATACAACTAAGACTAGAAGAACAAGGGTAAGAAGATTCCAAAAATTGGACCTTAAAAAAGGGAAATTTAATCATTGCGCATTATAATAAAAGTGAAGAGTTTCGCTGTGATTTTTTGTGGTTTTCATGTGAAAATTAAAGGAAAAATAAGGGTAAAGGAGCGCCATGAAAGAGTGTAATAATTGTACCACGGAGGAAAGGGAGGGACCCAAAGCTGTGAAAAGGGTGATTATTATTTAAGTTGAACATGCGTATTTATGGCAGTTCTTGAAACTTACCATTTTCTCATTAAGTATTAACCCCAAAACTATTTGCTTATGACTTTTGAGTGTTGAGTGAGTGAGCATGTGGGTTGTTTTGCCTTCAGAAGTACTCATGTTTTTCTCGAGATTAGATACTGAGATTCTTTTAACTAGGTGTGTAAATTCGTCTATTTTTACTGTATCCCGTTTTTACTCCGTCCAAATTTTGCTTGTTTGCCGACTGCCGTGTTAATAACTCCAATGCATGACTTAAAACATTTTTATGAATCACCATTATATTCCTCGCAATTTCAAAAAGCGCCCTATTTTTTGAGTTTAAATTTTATATACTCTTATTCAATGTTTTTTTTATTATAATGTGTGTTCTTTTAAACATGAGATATAAAAAATAACATGAATATTGTGAATCCAAAAATAATCTATTTATCTTTTATTTATAGTTGGTATCCTCTGACAAATAAACTTTTTCCATGTTCGTGATTATAGTGTCCCACTAAGAGCATCATTAACCATGAGTGAAAAACAAGAATCATGAGATGAATGAAAAAAAAGGGTCTTAATCATGATTGGAAAAAAAATCATGTGTTGAATGGGAGTGATTGGGGCAAAAAAATGGGATGGGGTGAGTGAAATGGTGATCAGGCGTGGGAGTGGGACCCACTGCCTGGTCAGCATTCCACTAATTTTTTTTGCTTAACCCAGCAGCAAAACGCAGCGTTTTGCTGCTGGATGAGGCAAAAAAACGAAGCCCGCTGACACGCGTGTCAGCGCCAACTGCAGCGTGACATTTGTCACCCACGCCAAATGTCAGCTTCTTATTGGTTTTTTCAAATATAACCGTTGTAAATTTTACAACGGTTATATTTTAAAAAAATATAAATCAAAAAAAAAATACCAACGGCTCTATTTTTTCGAGATCTATAAATAGAGACTCATTTTGCTATATTTTCGGCACACTTAATTTTCTCCATCTTCACTAAATTTCTTCTCTTTGTTCAAACTCTTCTTCCATTGCTCTTTATTTTCAAATTCTTATAATTATGGATCCTAATCATCCTAAATCAACCCCAAAATTACTAAAAAAACCAAATGACTATGCAACAAAATCGCTTAATTAGCTCAGTAAGTGCAAGAGACACTCAAGAGGGGGGGTGAATTGAGTGTTTGTCCGAATGTTGCAACTTTTTCGATTAATGTAAGAACAGTAAAGAAACAGTTCTTTAGCAGCGGAAATAAAAGCGATGAATAAACAACACAAGGATTTAACGAGGTTCGACTTCAAATAAGTCTAAGTCCTCCACTCACTCACTCTTTTATTAATCAACTCAGAAAAACAAAAGAATTACACTCAATCACTTATGCACCTATGCACAAGATGATTCCCCAAGTTCCACCTATGGAAGTTCGACTCAACCACCAACTATGATGGTTCAAATGAAGTTAATCCCTGATCAACTTCCCCAGCAACTTGAACTCACAGGATGCTCAAATATAACAAGTTTTTTTCTCTCACGAACAAAACAGCCTAATATGCTAGAATGAGAGTAGTTTCTGATCTATGTGGATTAGGGTTTATGCAGGTTTGAATCCTTGAGAGAGAATACTTTTGCTAAGAGAATGCTCAAAAATTATCGTGCAAAAGCTTAAGGTTTGAATGCTAGCAGAACTTCTTAAATAAGCCTTTGGTAAGTTAGTGTTACATGATGTTATGAGAGTATACTTTCCTCGGAAGTATGGAAATTATTCCAAGGAAAATATACTCAGTATAATATCATATAATACACTTACCATACTTAAGAAATTATGTTCGCATAACAAACCATGCATCCGTGTATTTTGAAAATCAATTTTACGCGGAAAGAAACTTTCCTAAAATACGAATGCAATAAGTCTTAGAGGACTGGTTCAGATCTGTTCCCAGATTGTTCCAATCAACCAAGTTTTACTTGTAGTTGTGTATGACAAGTATCCAATGTTTCTTGTCATCCACAACTACCTCATCTCTCAGTTTCAAACCTTTATAGTGCATTAAAACCTTTATACCATTACATTGCATCTAAGACCTAAAAGCTACAACTTGATCTTGGTCTTCATGCAATTCTTCAAGACTTGGCTTCACTAGCTTCGTCTTTCTATCCATTGAACTCGTACTTTGGCACCTACACATGTAAACAGAAACATACATGCAATATAATAGTTAATGTGGTTTGTCATCATTCAAAACTCAAAATAGGGAACATAACAAATTCCCCTTTTTTGATGATGACAAACCCTGAAGTTCATCCTGCAAATAATAACATTAGTTTTGGGAACTTTTTTCAAACAAATTGAATTCTTAAGATAAGAACTCAAAGCATTGGTTTCGTACTGTTCCTGCAGATTAAGCATCATTTACAAGTACACCAGTTCATAACTAACTGACATCAGTTTAAGAAAGAGTTTCTAAGTACCATAGGCAAATACTAATTAGACTCAGAGCTCTTAGACTTAAACATGCATCCGCAAGAAGAACATCAGTAGTGTTCAGACTTATTTCTAAGTCATTAGGGTGAAAAGAAGTAAAGTGCTTTGAATACACTCAATTCCAAACCACTTCTGTCTGTCACCACTAACAAGGCCTCAGCCTTGTTCTAGTTGCTGCAACACACACGTTATAGCACCAGATCTACTTCCCCTAAGATTAGGTGGAAAAGATCACAGAACTTCACACCTGCTTCCCCCTTTTGGCATCATCAAAATAAATCAAGGGTACAATCAAAGGAACATAAAATAAGCAGTAGATAACTACTAAGTCAAGCCAAATAGGCAGCTCAGACAGCATTTTAGGGATGCTGATGCTACCAAAGTTCCTGCAGAGTACCAAAAGCTACTTGTCCTAATTAAGAGTTATTACAGACCAGTAATAGACCAAATTACAGAAGATCAATTATTTTTGTAATTTGGGAAAGGGAGATAACCAGATAGAAAGTTTAAGGAAAGAGGGGTTAGCAGCAAAAGATAATAAGAAGAAAAAAAATAAATCAATCAGCTCCAGAGTCATTTTCAGTCCCATCATCTTCCTCCTCAAGGTTCTCGGAAGCATCTTCTTCTTGTGCTTCCTCCTCCTCTTCTTTTTGCTCTTCCTCCTCCTCTTCATCATCTTCATCACTAGCAGCATGGGATGACTCATTTTTTTTCCTCGGAATCCTCTCTTCCCTGAATACCAGCCTTGTCAAGGCGAACCTCAACTCTCTTGTAGGATTCCTGAAGAGCAGTGCAAAGCTAAGTGACACTATTCAGCATATTCTGCATCATCTGATTCTGGTCACTCAACTGCTTCACCAAGGCATAAGTAGCCTGAACTGATTCCGTACTGGTCCCTGCACCAATAGCATCATCCTTCGCTGTACTTTTCATTTTCAGAACACCTCCTGCATATGACATGCCCTTCTGACCTATAATCTGATTCGTAAGGTGAGACATGGTGCCATAGTCTCCCACCATACGAATTTTCCAATGAGTGAACACTAAGGTCAGCCATCCTCCATAGGGCAGTGCATGCTTGGCCTTTTCCACACAGCAGATCATGTGACCCAAGATCATAGCAGGGAGAGATTGACGGGAATATGTTCCATGAGACAGTAAATAAGAAACTGTCCATCAACCTAACACTCATGCGCCCTGTGGCTCTGGGAAACACAATCTTTGAGGCTATGGTATGAAAGATCCTCATGATGGGCTCCTTAGATGGCCAATGAGGTACCCCTGCTTAGGGTCAGGAGGACCAGTGAACAACCTGGTCTGGATCTGTTCTGTGTAGGCCTTTAACGTGGGCCAGTTCTCCCTGAGTACTCAGCCAGTCCCTTGTGGGGGACTTTGAGAATGTCAGCCAAACTCTTCTCAGACAAATTAATGGGAGTGCCCTTAACAAAAGCAAAGTAGGACCCATCGTCCTTAGTATGCAGGTGTTCATAAAATTCCTCAACCAAAGGCATAAACACATCAAGTTCTTTGGCAAATAACACAGACCATTTCTGAAAATCTAGGGCTTCCTTAACCTCATGCAAGAATTTTGATTAACCCAACTCTTTGCAACAGAAAACCAACCAGTATAGACCTATCCCTCAAATCATTAAAGGCCAGGGGTAATGACTTACTTTTCTTGGGTTTAGAACCCTCAGCAGCAGCAGGAGCAGACACCTTCCTCTTTTTGTCAGCAGGGAACCGGTCTGGTTCTGGTTCCTGCTCCATGATCTCTTTGCCTTTAGAAGATTCAGCACTCTTCTTGGCAGCCGTCTTAATCTTAGGGCCCTTGCTAGCACCAGCCTTAACCCTGCCTTCTTAGAAACTTCCCCCTCAACATCAGCATCGGCCTTCTTTTTCAATTTCTCCACTGGTTTGGGTGAAATTGTAGGGGTAGAGATTTTGGACTTGGTTGTTTGACTGGTGGTTTGAGGGATTGGGTTTGGTAACCGTCTTTTCAACAGACTTAACCGCTTTTGATGGTGGTTTCTTGGCGGCAACCTTCTTTGCCTTTTCAATTACAACACCTCCTTCTCAACTTCTTCTTCCTCCAACTCCTGATTTTCCGGTTCTGACTCACCCACTGGCTCCGACTCCTTTTCAGATTCTGACTCCTCTATCTTCTCCGACTCCTCTGGCTTAGACTCCTCAACCGGTTTTGGAGAGAGAGCCTTTGATTTTGGTGTGACAGGCTTTTTGGGAGTGGTGGTTTTTGTAATTTTGGTGGTAGCAGGTTTGGTGGGTTTGGCGGTTGATGTGAAGTAACTGCTTTTGTGGTGGTTTTTGGTGTGGTTTGATTTTGTAGTGATGGATTTTGCAGTGGCTGGCTTCTTTGAAGACCTCCGTATCAGAGGTACTTCTTCTTCTTCTTCAATCTCCTCTTCTACAATCGGATCAACCACTTCCGTTGCTTGCTTTGTTTCAATTTCAGGAGATTCTTCAACCTCCTTTTCGACCAACCTTGAACTCCTTCTTTTTGACATGATGAGACTGAATTTACTCTGTTGTGAGCACTTGAGAACAAGAAAAGAAAACTTGAACAATTTGTGTTTCAAGATTCCAGAAAGAAAAGAGTAGAGAAAGTAGGGTTTGATCGAAAAGAGAACGCAACTAAAGAAAACAAAATCAAGAAAATCTGTGATCAAAGATAATGAGAGAAAATAAGGAAAGTATGATCACATGCAAGAATATATATAAGAAGGTAAGAAGAAGAAAAAAATCAAACGGATATATCCGTTCATCGAAACTGCAGTTGCCTTAATTACAACCGTCACTTCATTTATTTTCCTAATTTGAAATTTGAAAATAAACCAAGTATTCAGAGAGTAACCGCCTCAAGAATCTGGTTCCCAAGTGGTCTGCAACTGGTCTGTGCCAACTTACCTTTTGAAGACTTATGCTTAAGTACCCAAGTACTAAGATGATCAGTTCAGCATCGCACAAGAACTTTGTAAGCCCTAAAAGCAAAAAAATGTACAACTGAAATATATACACAAATGACATCATTTGACAAGCCAAAGGGAGAAGTCAAGACCTAAGAGCTCATTGTCTAATCTTAATCATACCCAACAAGGTACGAAGCTTGATGAACACTTCTCTGCTCAAAGGTTTTGTAAATATGTCAGCCAATTGATCTTCTGACCTGCAAAACTCCAACTCAACATTACCTTTTTCAACATTGTCCCTTAGAAAATGATGCCTTATCTCAATATGCTTGGTTTTAGAATGCTGGACAGGTTTTTCGAAATATTGATTGCACTTGTGTTATCACATAAAATCGGAACACTTCCGAAACAGACCCCAAAATCCTTTAGTTGTGACTTTATCCACAAGAGTTGAGCACAGCACAAAGCAGCAGCAATGTACTCAGACTCAGCTGTGGATAATGCTACAGAATTTTGTTTCTTAGATCCCCATGAAATGAGACAAGAACCTAAGAAGTGGGCCATTCCAGAAGTACTTTCCTGTCCACAATAAAACCAGCAAAGTCAGCATCTGTGTATCCAATGAGGCTCATGCTGCTGCCCTTTGGATACCACAAACACAAATCATCAGTCCATTGAGATATCTAAGAATCCTTTTAACAGCCTTTAGGTGAGATTCTTTAGGGTTGCTTTGAAATCTCGCACACAACCCTACTGAAAACACTATATCTGGCCTACTGGCTGTTAAGTAAAGCAATGAGCCAATCATACCTCTGTATAGCGTGCCCTCAACATCCTTTCCCTTCTCATCAAGGCTCAATTTTGTAGAAGTTGGAATAGGTGTTTCATAGGACTTGCTATCTTGCAGACCATACCTCTTCAGCAGCTCCTTGAGGTATTTCTGTTGATGGATCATGATTCCATCTTTGGCTTGCTTGATTTGAAGACCAAGGAAGAATCCAAGCTCTCCCATCATACTCATCTCAAATTCGCTCTTCATCAAATCTGCAAATCTTTACACAAATCAGGATTAGTAGCTCCAAACAAAATATCATCAACATATATTTGGACCACTAACAGATCAGACCCCTTTCTTTCAAGAATAGTGTTCGTCAACTGATCCTCTCTTATAACCATTTTCTAAAAGAAAACTGGAAAGTCTCTCATACCAAGCTCTGGGAGCTTGTTTGAGACCATAGAGACTTTATCGAGTTTAAAAACATGATTTGGCAAATCACTATCTTCAATCCAGGGGGCTGCTTTACATAAACATCTTCTTTCAAATAGCCATTAAGAAAGGCTGTCTTAACGTCCATTTGAAAGAGTTTAAAATTCATTTGAGCAGCAAAAGCAATTAATATCCTGATAGCTTCAAGCCTGGCTACTGGAGCAAAGGTTTCATCATAATCAATTCCTTCCTGTTGATTAAACCCTTGAACCACTAGCCTAGCTTTGTTTCTGACTATAATTCCTGAATCGTCCAATTTGTTCCTGAACACCCATTTAGTTCCAATAACAGACATATTCTCCGTCCTGGGTTCAAGATGCCAT
Source organism: Beta vulgaris subsp. vulgaris (assembly GCF_026745355.1). NCBI lineage: Eukaryota > Viridiplantae > Streptophyta > Magnoliopsida > Caryophyllales > Amaranthaceae > Beta > Beta vulgaris. The sequence goes on from NC_079209.1 coordinate 29,904,508, forward strand.
ACTTGATTTCTCTCAAACTGATTGAGTTCATCTTGCATGGCTAAAACCCAATCTGGATCTGTTAAAGCAACCTTATAGTCAGTAGGTTCAACACTTGATAAGAAGGAATAGAATGAACAAAAGTTTTGCAAGGTAGAATTCCTTGTCTGCACCCCCTGTTAATGTCAATAATGATTAGATCAGTGGGGTGAGAGGACTTGTACTTAAACGATTTGTTTATATCAAGTTTTCATTTGTGCCTTCTAATGTTGAACCTGTCCTGTACTGGTTCCCCCTGTCTCATTGTGTTTTGAGCAGGTGAACCATTTCCATAGTGGTCTCATTTGCATCATCTTCATGTGGATGAGCATCTGAGTCACTATCCTTCCCTTACCTCTTGAGCTACCTGATTCTGTGCTGGACCAGACTCTTCCTCTCTATGAGAGTTGTGGGTGAGCCTGGTCACACCATCTTCATCCTTAGCCCCTGTAAAATTCAGCATACCAATCTCGAACTCATCAACATCTTCAACCTGCACATGCTTGCTGAACATGTTAGTCTCATCAAACAAGACATGGATACTTTCTTCAACACACAAGGTTCTTTTATTGAAAACTTTGTATGCCTTGCTGTGTGAAGAGTATCCAACGAAAACAGCCTCATCACTCCTAGGGTCAAACTTGTCCAAACTTGATTTACCATTGTTGTGTACAAAACATTTGCACCCAAAAATGCGTAAATGTGCAATGTTTGGTTTTCTTCCTCTAAGGAGCTCATAAGGTGTTTTCTTAAGTAAAGGTCTCAACATTACCCTATTCAAAATATAACACGCAATACTCACAGCCTCAGCCCAGAATTTCGAGGAAGACCACTCTCTAGAAGCATTGTTCTTGCCATTTCTTCTAGAGTGCGATTTTTTCCTTTCAACCACTCCATTTTGTTGTGGAGTTCTAGGAGCTGAAAAATTGTGAGATACACCATGATCATTACAGTAGGTTACGAAGCTGACATTGTCAAATTCAGAACCATGATCAGACCGGATAGAGACCAGTTGATGACTAATCTTGTTTTGGACTTGTTTTACCAGAATTTCAAATTCTTCAAAAGTTTCATTTTTAAACTTCAAAAAGATTGTCCAAGTGAAACGAGAATAATCATCAACTAACACAAACACATAACTATGACCATTTCGACTTTGCACACGCATGGGCCACACAAGTCCATGTGTACAAGTTCGAAAGGTCTAGTTGTGCTTACAAACTTCTTTGGCTGAAAAGAGGACTTGACATGTTTACATTTAGCACATTCATGACAAATATGATCTGCAGCAAACTTGATGTTGGTAAACCTGTCACCAAGTCTTGAGATCTCAGTTTATTTATAAAGAAAAACTCACATGTCCAAGTCTCTTATGCCACAGCCAATGATCATCCTTTATAACACTAAGACAAGTGGCACTGGTCTTTGGAATCTGACTTAAAAATGTTATGTAAACATTGTTATGTCGAAATCCCTTGCAGACCAGTTCCCTTGTTTCAGTGTTGACTATATGACAAAGATTGGTTTCAAATTCAACATGGTTTCCTTTGTCACATAGTTGAGAAATGCTCAAGAGGTTATGTTTCAAACCTTCTACATAGTAAACATCATTAATCGCTTGAGAAAGTGTCTTACCAACTTTACCTATACCTTTAATCAAACCTTTGCTATTGTCTCCAAAGGTGACACTTCCTCCTTCATAGGCTACGAGTGAGAGAAATTGACTTTTATCTCCTGACATGTGTCTTGAGCAACCACTGTCCAAATACCAGTATGGTTTTGCTCTCACTCTAACCTGCATAAGCAAATCAAGGTTTAGTTTTAGGAACCCAGATTTCTTGGGTTCCTTGTCCTTGACAACTGGTTTGACTCTGTCCTTTCTAACCCAGATTTGTTTTACATTGGTCTTCTTAATTTTATCATGTTTTCCAATGTTAGACCTCTTGTGTGTGTGTGATCCTTCTGATATTGAACCTTGTGAACATGAGACTGGTTTCTTTTGTCATGTTTTTGCTTAGTCCAACAAGTATTAATAACATGACCATTCTTACCGCAGTAGGTACACACGTGCATATCCTTTGCAAACACGTACTTACCTCTCTTGAATTCAGAAATCCAAGTCTCATCTCTTCCCAACTTTGGTGGCTGTTGGGAGCTGGTTCCAGATACCCTAATCCAAACCTCTGAGGATTACCAGGTTGTGAGGTCAGAATGTTTAAGGTACTCTGAGCATCGAGCAAGCCTGTTCATTTGTCTCAAGCAATCACTCAAATCCTGTTCCTTGGTTTCAAGTTTCTTAAGTTGAGCTTCATTAAATTCTGCAGCAATGGCAAGATCCAACTTTGCACTATGGAGCTCATCCTTAAGTTTCGAAACCAGTTCAGGATCTGTTCAGAAGTGGTCGCAATGTTCTTGCCTTTTCTTAGTTCGTATAATTCGGATTGAAGATCACAGATCTTACCCTCATATTCCAAACATAAGTCTTCGACATTTATTAGGACCACTTATGCTAGCAGAAGAAGCTTTCAAATTCACATACTCATTAAATAATTCTTCCACATCATCAATCAGATAATTATGAGCCATAATTAAATCAGAATGTTCTAAAGTAGAGCTTTTCTGTTTGAGTAACTCGAATTTATACCTTCAACTTCAGCCTCCTTGAGTTTACTAAATCCTCTATCAATGTTTTGATAAAAATCAGTTTTTGAAAAATCTGATTGAGGTCTTAGCATCTCAAGCTCAATGTTCTTCTGATCCAAACTTATTTCAAGCTCTGAAATTTTTTCTTTCAGTTCTGTACAAATAAGTTCAAGTTCAGCAGACCGGCTCTCACTTAGGTCTAAGTTTCGAGTTACTTCTCTCAACTTCTTTTTGTTAGCTTTATAAGCAGCATTACCTTTAACATTTTGTTCTATAGCAGAATCAATAAAATCCAGTAACTCATCTCTATCACAATATCTCATTTGTTCTTGCATATTAGAAATAGTTACCTGTTCTCGTCGGAAGAGCTGCTTCCTGCCATGAGACACATGTGTCCTTTCTTTCCAACTGGTCTGCTTCTGGTCTATGTCTCCAATCAAGCAGTCACACAATTAGGGCTTCATCTTCCTCGCTTTCACCACCTGAATCAGAATCACCCCAGGCGGCTAGCATAGCCCTCTTAGTCATTTTCTTTCTCTCTGTCCTCCTTTTCATTCTTCCATGCTGGCAAATCCTTGATCATGTGTCCAGTTTCTCCACATTTGAAGCAACCAGTGCTGGAACTGGTCTTTTTCAAGTTCCCTTGTTCTTCCAAGACTTCCCCTTGAACTGCGTTCTGAGACTCCTCTAAACCTCTTAGCCATGAGACCAATATCATCAGATCTCATCATTTTCCTCACCCTTCAAAGCTACCCACGACTTTTTGTTGTGTTTTCCTCTTTTGACTCCACCAACATCTCATGCGTCATTAATGACCCAATAAGTTGTTCTATGGACAAGGTCGTTAGATCCTTAGCCTCCTGAATAGCAGTCACCTTGGGCAGCCATTTACCTGTCAAACTTCTCAAGATCTTTCTCACCAAATCTTCATTAGTAAAGTCTTTCCCAGAGATTTAAGTTCATTGATAATTGTCATGAAACGAGTAAACATATCTCTTATATTTTCATCTGGTTCATATCAAAAGTTTCATATTTAGACATAAGCATATCAACTTTAGATCTCCTGACTTCACTAGTGCCTTCATAGGCTAATTCTAAGGTTTCCCATATTTCCTTAGCAGTAGAGCATGCTAATATACGACTTACCTCATTTTCAGCAATACCTTGTTGAAGAAGAGACATGGCCTTTGCATTCTTCTCGAAGGTCTTCAGATCTGTAGTAGTGTACTCACTCTCCTTCTTCTCTGTTCCATCGAATTTTTAGCCACCTTCTTTGGTCCATTCTTGATATCATCCAGCACTCATAGTCTGTGCCAATGATCAGATTTCTCATGCAATTCTTCCACCAAGGATAGTTAGTTCCATTGAACTTTGGTAGCCTTGATCCTCCGGGTCCACTAGTCATTTCTTGAGTAGTCATTATGTCCTCCTTCTCTAGGTGTTACCCTTTCAAGAAGTTAGGCTCTGATACCAATTGTAAGTGCAAGAGACACTCAAGAGGGGGGGGGTGAATTGAGTGTTTGTCCGAATGTTGTAACTTTTTCGATTAATGTAAGAACAGTAAAGGAACAGTTCTTTAGCAGCGGAAATAAAAGCGATGAATAAACAACACAAGGATTTAACGAGGTTCGACTTCAAATAAGTCTATGTCCTCCACTCACTCAATCACTTATGCACCTATGCACAAGATGATTCCCCAACTTCCACCTATGAAAGTTCGACTCAACACCAACTATGATGGTTCAAATGAAGTTAATCCCTGATCAACTTCCCCAGCAACCTGAACTCACAGGATGCTCAAATATAACAAGTTTTTTTCTCTCACGAACAAAACAGCCTAATATGCTAAGAATAAGAGTAGTTTCTGATCTATGTGGTATTAGGGTTTATGCCAGGTTTGAATCATTGAGAGAGAATACTTTTGCTAAGAGAATGCTCAAAAATTATCGTGCAAAAGCTTAAGGTTTGAATGCTAGCAGAACTTCTTAAATAAGCCTTTGGTAAGTTAGTGTTACATGATGTTATGAGAGTATACTTTCCTCGGAAGTATGGAAATTATTCCAAGGAAAATATACTCAGTATAATATCATATAATACACTTATCATACATAAGAAATTCTGTTCGCATAAGAAACCATGCATCCGTGTATTTTGAAAATCAATTTTACGCGGAAAGAAACTTTCCTAAAATACGAATGCAGTGAGTCTTAGAGGACTGGTTCAGATCTGTTCCCAGATTATTCCAATGAACCAAGTTTTACTTGTAGTTGTGTATGACAAGTATCTGATGTTTCTTGTCATCCACAACTACCTCATCTCTCCAGTTTCAAACCTTTATAGTGCATTAAAACCTTTATACCACTTACATTGCATCTAAGACCTAAAAGCTACAACTTGATCTTGGTCTTCATGCAATTCTTCAAGACTTGGCTTCACTAGCTTCGTCTTTCTTATCCATTGAACTCGTACTTTGGCACCTACACATGTAAACAGAAACATACATGCAATATAATAGTTCAATGTGGTTTGTCATCATTCAAAACTCAAAATAGGGAACATAACAAGCTCTCAAAATCAGTCAAATTATCACCAACCTTCTCAAAATCAATCAAAATATCGTCAACCCTCTAAGATAAATACCAATCAAAGGGGAGAAAATTCTCAAAATGCTTCTCCTCAATGTGATAACCTCTAACATGAATCTCCATCTGAAAACGCCAACCTTTCATATCGTCAACTTGATCCTAATTATGGATTTTCTCAATACCAAGAAGATGCATCTCCGAACAATGATGTTGATGATTGTGGTGAATACGAAGAAGGTGGTGATGGTGATGATGTTGGTCAATACCGTGAAGATGATGATTCTAATGGTTTTGATGACTTTGTTCAGGGAACTCAATCATTTTCGCAATTACTATCAGGTAATCGATCTCAGCAACCACCGCAAAGACAACCCGTTCAATCACAAAACCCACTTATCCCAGCCACAAGTTCTTGTGGTAAGAGGGTTTGGAGTGAAGATGAAGATGAACTCCTGATCTCCGCATTTATGAACACAACTCTTGATAAGGTGAGTGGGACGAACCAAAAGAAAAATGTCTTCTGGGGAAAATTTTGGGAAGCTTTCGAGGCAGGAAGAATAACACACCCAACAGAAATTGCTCCAAGAAATGCTGATATGTTGAAAGGTCGTTGGAGTAGACTTGCCAATATATGGCAGAAATTTGGTGGCAATGCTAATTAAGAGCATTTTATGTATTTCTTTCTTAATTAAGTTTTATGTTTTTCGTTCTTAGTTAAGTTTTATGCACTTTTTTCTTAATTAAGTTTGTAATTGTCGCACCAATGTAGCATTTTATGTATTTCGTTCTTAAAATTATATTAAAAATGCTAATTGTGTCTCATATCATTAAAAAACGCTAACTAGTTTCGTATTTAATTACTTAATGAAAACGCTAATTACATATGCTATGTATTAATAAAAGATAGATAACTTAATTATTAAAATGATAATTATAATTTTAAATTTATTAATTTAATTAATTAATAATAAAACGCTAACTAATTCATATCATTAAAAAGTAAATAATAAAAATATTGTACGATGGTAATTGGGTGATGAGAGAGAAAAAGTAGTTAGGTGGGGTCAAAAAGTAAGAGAGAGAGGAAAAAGTAGTTGGGATGATTGAAAAATGGGTCATGGTTAAGGAGATGAGTGGGAATTGATTGTGGGATGTTATTTTTTAGAGAGAGAAAGTTCGAAAGAGAGTGGGATGATTGAGTTTTTCAGTCATGAGTAATGGTGCTCTAATCATTTGGTGCCTCCTTTACTTATAGCCTTTATTATGTCCCCCTCTTCAAGGAAGCACGCTCCTAGAGGAAAATAAAATCACCTTGTTTTTTGATTCCATCTGTTTCTTGATTCGAGAATATTATGTCTTTAACCAATTCCATCAAAAAATGTCGAAATTAGGATTTTTGACCCGCTTCATCAACTTTTGTTGACTATCCCTCCGAACTGCCCTCAAGTTAAAGGGCAATTCTCTTAACAAACTCTCCCTCCATCACATATTGATTGCAACACCCTTCTGCATAAAGTTTTTAAGAATTAGATAAATGTTATTATTTTCTTGTTAAAGTTGACTTTATTGAAGAAACAAGATAGTGCATAATTTTATATTATATGTAAATTGTGTTGGTCCTTCAATCGAGGGCAGTTGTATGTAGGTTGTAGATACATAAATTTGTCACTTATTTTCAGCACCTAGTGATAAAAACATCATCATTCGAATTGATTCGGACCGACGAATAGCAGTTAAAGTCTTGTTCAAAATCATTTTGAATCAAAAAGTTTTTAAAACCCATTTATAGAGAAAATCCAATAAGTTATTCGTGATACTCAATTGACTTTTGATTTAATTTCAAAATAATTATTTAATTAATTTTATAAAATTATATTTTATGATTTAATTCTGATATTCAATGACAATAATTAATAAACACTAATTTAAGTCGATCATTTAGAGATAAAATTATAATTCTACTAAAGCCAGTTGGTTGTGCGAAATGTGGAACTTAGCATTAAATGCAAGAGCTTGCAGAACACACTATCGAATGCATATCACAAGCGATCATGCAGGACTTAGTGTAGGTTGAGCGTTGGCGTTATGGTCACCGCGAAGCATTTCTAGGCTCATCTCAACCTTCATTTTCCTTTGCATCGTGATTTTTTGAAACCCTAATCTTCATATCACCTATAAATAGATTCTATTTCTAAAGCCCCAACATTTTCTATTGATCAAAATTCCAAATGTTTAGAATATTATTGTAGACACAAAATCGTGTCTCCCCATTGAGTACCTAATGATGAAATATATTGTCATCATTATTGGTCCGATCCAAAGGAAGAGCAATCGAACGAGCTAAGCCTAAAAGCATTTCGAAAATATAAAGTCTATTTATTAAATCCAAGCCAATTTTAAAGGCCTAATAAATCATTCCTGATAATTAATTGTATTTTATATATTTTAATATTAATTATTCTTGATAATGAATTTTAAAGGATATTTCGAAATCAGATTTTTTTATTCTTAAACATAGCTAATTTTAGATTTCAAAGGATAGATTTTGTCAAAGGATAAAAAAAACCTAAAAACAAAAAAAAACACCAAAATGCAAGTGCCGGTGACACACATGTTGTGTGTCTGGCGCACATGTTCTTCGCCTGGGTCAAAGTTGTATCAAGCACAAAGCGATGAGCCAGGTGCACCGTTTTATATATTTTTTGGTTCATTTTGGGTTTCATTTGCCTATAAATACCTCGTTTCTTCGAACGACTTTTCACAATACTTTCCTACAAGTTCTACACATATTCTCCTATACTCAAACTCACTTTCAAGTACATTCAAACACATTCAAATCTTTGAATTTCCTATTTCAAGATTCAAGACTTATATGACAAACGTATAATTTCTGAGGGCCAATTCCAATTTGATTCTTATTTTACTAACCATCTACTTGTCACGGTGTAGATCTTAAAGGGAATTTAGATATACTGTACATTCTTCTCTAAATCTCCCTTTTATATATTTCCTTTTACATTACATTAATATTATTCATATGCATGTTTACGATTTAATACTTTCATCACCCACATGATTAGTTTTGCTAATCAAAGACCTAAAACAACTGCTCTAACCTTATATTCAGATAATTGCACAAGCTGTCAGGGTTCTTGTAATTTGATTCATAATAACATGTCACAAAAAATTAGCCTTTTGTTTGTTTAATGAACTAACATAGATTAATATTCATATTGCATTAAAATATTAGTTGGTTATTCTTTTGCATAAAAGTTGACATGAATTGATATTAAGTAGAGACCATCTATGGGCGAACGTGGCTTTTGATCGTGTTCGTACCCTGACCCCCGAACTCAATCTATGGTTCATTGAATATTAATGGAGTCATGACGGGAAAATATACATTCGTGTCTATTTTTTTGCCCCATTTGATTTTCCAATATCCAATTAGGTTTATGAGTCTTCCTCCAAAGAATTGTTCGCGACTTCTTTCTATTTCAAAAACTTTTTCAATAAAACCTTTGCAATGAGGTAGTCAAATATGCACTCATCTCACGTAGGCTAAATAAAACACGCCTACAATTTGACAACTTCACTAGGGAGGATTTACAAAATTAATTTTTTAAATGAGTGGGTGAAACTCGAAAAATATTATTCATACTTGCTTTATGCTATTAGATAACATTACAGTTTTACAAATGTATGGCTATTGTTTAAGCCACCATAAGGATAATCTTCCTTGCCTTATTAGCTTATGTATGCGTGAGGCCACCATTGGGGATTTGCTCTTGGTCCTTCCGAAAGCTTCTGAGCGATAGTGTTGGATCTTAGTCATAAACAAACCCACCCAACCATGACATTTTTCTCTTTTTCCTGACTTGAGAACTGAATTGCGCCTTACATGTGGCCACCTTTTTAAGCAAAGGTATGAAGTGTGGGATCAACCTCTTAGTCATGGACCCTTTTCAGCCTTAACCTAGACCTTACCATTGTGTGAAACGTAGAACTTCACTTTTAGGTATGGAGTGCATACTATTCTTGTCTATATGACAGTATTGATTGCTCGTTTGCTATGTTCACCATGCTTTCCCCTCGAATTAGGCTAAAATCATCAAAAAAACGACCGATACATCGTTGAAAAAGAAAAACAGCATCGCTAAGACAGTGTGCTAAGCACAAGTATCTTGCGTCTCATGCAAAAAGCTTACGCCTGACACACTAGATTGTGCTTGCGTGGCACACAACTCTTATCGGTGCAATAAAATCGTGCGTTTCATGGTTCCATCCGTTTATTTTGTCGGATTTTAATTTATATGTGCATTGTCGTCTCATGCAAAAAACGACCATAATGTTAAAGAATGCAACGGGAAAAGCATCTCAATTTAAACCATTGCTTGACTATTTATCCAACAATTTATTCTTAAAGCATAAATACATAATCTAAGGAGATACATCATCAGTCTTATCCTTAGTGTCCTTGTACTTTTCTGGAGTGAAAACCTCATCTTCAAAATCTTCAGTATCCTCAGCGTTATAGTAGAAACATCTTCTATCTGTAGTAGATCTTTGCATCTTCTTAGGTTTAGGCTCGTCCTCCTCTGACTCAGAATCACTCTCATGTCTCAAAACGACATGGTAGATGTCCATCCTGGTCTGTCCTCTAGCACGGTCAAACTCCTATCGAACCTCATCATCGCTATTAGGCATACCTACTCCTAAAACACTACGGAATATGGCCTATAGGCTAGTGTAGCTACCACAGTCAGACTCATTTCCTCCATCATCCTCATCATCACTTAGTACAATCAGGTCGTAGTAGCTTCCTACTCTAGTAGCGTATCTATCAATCATATATCTAAGTTTGTTTACTGATAAACACGTTATTTATATTCAAATGATACTCTCACTTAGCGTATGTCCCCAACAATAGCCATAAGCAAGAATAACAATAATTTAAAGTATAGGAATAACATAAAACATTTAGCAGTGAACAAAAATATAAGCATACCGAACTAACTATTTAATGCAAATATATAATATTTCTATCCTATATGTCCTTTCTATACTACCCATCTCTCACAAAATTAATTTAATAATCAAAATAGACTAGAAGTATTAAAATAATTAACTACATAAATATATATATATATAAATTCGAATTCATAAAAGAAACCGAGAAAAATGAAAGAAAATTAAATAATGGAGTTCGAAATTTTCGAACCAAATAAAAAGAATTCGAACCCTTTTAAAAAATTTCGAACCGAAATAAAAGAAAATCTTGAAATCTTGAAATCTTGAAATCTTGAAACCTTGAAATAAATATATCGAAAAGTGATTGAAACCCAATGAATAAGTATGATCTTCTTTTCTATGAAATTCATTTTAAGTAACTAGCTAGATAGGCGCCTAAAAATTTAAAGGTGGAACGAAAGCCCAATAAAAATCTAAAGCTCCAAGATACCACTTTGTAACACCTCGACAATTCTCTATTTTCTAAAATATCTTTTCAATATAAAACTTAGAGAATTATCAAAGTACTATCGCTCGTTGGATAACTTCTCTGAGGAGTTCTAGAAAGAGGAAAACCCCAAAATCTCTTCTTTCCTCTCACCTCTGTTCTGTTCGTCGATTTCAAGCAACATGCAGTCATATTTCAGTCTTTCTTCCTTCATCAAAGTTGTAGATCTTTTCTATTTATTGAATTTACACCCAAAAATCATCCAATTCAGAGTTTGGAGCTATAAGTTGTAGCCTTTGCAAGTTTGGTGTTGCTACCTTCATTTCTCTCTCCTCTGTTTCCGTCAATCTGTTTCTGCAGTTTTCTCCAACATGCAATCCGAATTTGCTCCTTGTTTCTTGATTAATTTTTTAATCTCTTCGAGTTATTGAATTTAGGCACAAAAATCGTCCAATTCGGAGTTTGGAGCTGTGAGTTATAGCCTTTGCAAGTTTGGTGTTGCTGTTGATTTTTTTGATGTGTCGCTGTTGCTGTTCATCAGAGCCATTGTTGTTGTTGAGTTTTTACTCGGTTTTGAATTCCTTTGGCAAGGTATAATTTTTGGGTTAAAGTTGTGACCTTTGCTCATCAATTATAATCTGATTTATATGTTTTTAATAGTTATGATTTTCATAAGTACAATTGAAATTATTGCTGATTTGCAAAATTAGATTATGGGATTGAAATTGGTATTATTTGGATTGTTGAGATTAAAGATTAGAACTTTTTTTCAATTACTTAGATTGAAACTCATTTTGAATTATATTATAATCTTCTATTTTGTTAATTAGTAAACTATAAAATCAGTTTGTTGATTTGGTTTTAAGTAATTAAGTATATGCTGAATAACTTGGTCTTGTTTTGTAAAATCTTATGTCAAACTAGAGTTGGATTGGAAAAATTGAACTTGCAATGATATTATGTGATTAAGAGGAATGAGTTGATCAGAGTTAGCTTATGACGTTAATATTGAGTATAATGGAAGGAAGTGGATTAGTTCATAAATGGTTATTGGAATGGTAATTGAGTGGAATTCGGGAATGAGATTAGTCAAAGCGAAATGGACTAGTTTTCAAGTATAAGAGTGTATGAGTATATTCTGATTTTTATTTTGTTTTATTGATATGATCATGGACATAATTTATGGAGTTCAAGATGGAGATCAAGTTTCGATCTTTGGAGGTTGTATATAGTTGTTCTTGAGGAAAGGTACACATATGTCCTTCCACCTTCGAAATATGAATTGATATTTTGTATAATTACATGGATTTCTTGTGTTGAGCTCGATATATTTATGTGTGTATATCTTTTACAACCATGGACACCTAAAAGTAAAATTATTTTAGTATAAGTATTTGAGTATAAGTATTGCGAATAAGTATTTAAATACAAGTGTTGAGTATAAATATTTTTGTATGATTACAAGTTTTATTTTATAAGGGGAAGTGAATAACATTTGTAGAGCAGGTTTGCTCATTATGTGTTTAGAGCGGGTATTGCTCTGGATCGGGAATTGCTCCATTATGTAGGGCCATGACCTAGAAAGTCTTGCAAGCAGTACAAAGTTGATAGGGGAGACGTCCCCATGAGTTTTAGAGATGGTGTAGCCTCTCTATTCGTATAAGTTCCCCGATTATGGAAACTATAAAGTATTCTTGGAATATGATTTGAGTATGATAATGAGGAAATGATTTCGAAATTGTTTTAGCTGGCTTAGTTTATGACCTAAAATGAATAGTGGGCAAGGTATAGGTGGAGAGAAATGATTCAGATATGAGTTAAGACCAGATAAGGTCGAATATTGTGTTATGTTATATTATGTTAAGTTTCTGTCTGTACTTGCCAGCGATTTCTATTACGTGATTAAGCTATGCCAGCGATATATTTAAAAGATGAATTATTTTCCGAACAATTACCAAGTTTGTTTCTTATATGAAAAAACAACGTTTTGGTTGCTGCAACGACTTAGGGGTTTATATAGAAATTTTGAGGTATTGTACAAATGATTTTATATTGAGAGATACACTCTCAATAAAGTGTTCTGAAATATTGATTAAGTAGTTGGATTTAGAAAAAAATCTTCGAAATGATTTATCTATAAAATAGGTAACGAAGAACTGCTTTATGGAATTGAAATATATAGTTATCTGTTTCATTTGGAAAATCTATGGTTTTCTTAAAGTAGTATAGATTATCATCTCATCTTATTTCTAATGTGTATGGTTTTGTTATATCGATATTCATCTATTTGAATACATGAAGTAATCTTATGAAAATTGATTAACAATACGAGTGAATTTTAAGCCACTAAAATGGATTTCTGGTTGAACAGTGTGTACTCAGATTTTCTGATTTTGTTCTTTGAACCTGTCCTGGTGGGGGCAGAGTTCATTGTTAGTAATCTTGCAGGTTCATGTGTGAAAAGCTCGGAATGGAATAAAAGGAAGAATTTGGTTATTAAGGTTGTAATTAGATTTAATGGTTCTGAGGTTGTATTAGGAGCATATATCCTTAATTGTGAATAAAATATTATATTGCTTTGGGAATCGAGTAAGGTATTATGTAATATGTTATTTGGTTATTTAGGATGATTTGTTGTGGGCCCTGACCCACAGGTCCAGGATCGTTTTATAGCTTATGATTCCACTGCGAGTAAATATTTAATTCGAGGTTTATTAAGCATTGATTGAGATTTATGAATGTTAAGTGTAATTAGCTAGCAGCTCGGAAGTGCGGGCTGTTACACCTTAGCCAAGCACACGATAGTAACGTTGATAAGAGAACATGATAATGGCACAAGAAGAAGTAACAAAACAGACACGTGGACGAACAAGTTAGGAAGATGAATAGAAGTCAAAAGAAGAGATATTACACACAAAGATGAAGCACAAGGATAAGTAGTGATATTTGTTTTTCAAATTAATACATATACATACCCATATGAAGACAAGCACAAACACGATGAACATGAAGTTAGGATTAGATTATGTGCATATAGATCAATACCAATTAATATGTACCAACTAAAGATGTACATATGTTCATTTGACTTGTTATTCATGTACATGTGTACATCATACTCTATGTACCAGCGTGTGTACCATCTAAGCTTTGTATTAGTTTCCATTATCTTAAACACGCATAAAGTATTTTTTTTTATCTTACCTTACTATTCCTCCTCTAAATTGCGTTTCTTTTCTTACCTCTCAACATATATGACTAAAATTCAAATTCTTAGTGAAGTGAACAAGACACAAGATTCTCTTATAAATGACATCTCAATGCTACGCTTAAGAATGTTAACTTGGGGTTTTCTGTCTAACATATTTCATTACATCTTGTTGGTTATTTTTAGTATGACGAGTGTTGTAATACTCGTTACTTTCTCTGTTTCATAATGATAGAAATTTGAGGACGCACGCGGAATTGTATTGGACTCGGAAGTAAAATTTTACAATTCATAAGTTGCAAAGTATTGATTACATCAAAAAATTATACAACAATATATTTTGGTAGAACACTTGTTCCACGTCTTACAAAAATAACTCTCATATACTTTTTGTGTGTGAGCTCATGTCTCACATATCTCCGTACTTTTATATATGGTGAGCTCATGGTTCATCCTTAGTAAACCACTTGTGTTCCACCAACTTCTTGATTACATCACTTGTATTTATAGCTGCTAAACCAACATACTCATCCTACTTTTATGAATTAGATAGTTCTAGGTAGATGTTTCTAGATTTCCTGCTACCAGATTTTTCACTGCACTACATTGTTTCTAGATTTTTCAAGATTGATGTTTTAAACACTCCCACTTAATATGAAAAAAAATCTTGTATACAAAAAATCTTCAAAATTCTTCAAAGGAAAATCTTCTTTCAATTTTTCTTTCTCGAACAGTTCATAAAATTTTCTCATTTCAAGTATTTTTCCTTCAACATTCTTTTGTTGAAATTTTTCCAAATTTATTCTTCTTGTTGATGTTCATGTCATCAACCTCCCCCATCATTCTAGTCTCTTTGTTCGTGTTCATATCACTAACCAACTACTCTCTTTTTTTTTGTAATCTTTCTTTCTCCAAATTTTCATCAAAAAAACTTTGTTTCTTCATCTTAGTTTTTTTTTCTGAACTTTTATTTTCTCCACAAATTTCTTCTTATAGTTCAGTTTTCTCTTCTTTGTTGTTGTCCTTAGCAAAATTTGAATTACTTACCTCTTTTTTCTCTTGCCATGTTCCATAGTTTCTTGTAATCCTTCATCTCCCAAGTATCCGGTCTTCAATTTCATCGTAATCACTTTCCGGCTTTAATGCCATAATAGAAATTAGAAGGCGCACATTGGACCGGAAAATAGATCTTACAATTTCATAAAATGCAAAATATTGATTACATCAAAAAATTGAACAGGGTGAAACACTTGTTCTACATCTTATAAAAATTACCCATATACATTCTATATATGAGTTCAAATCCCACATATCTCTCCACTTTTATGTATGGTAAGCTCATGTCTCACCCCTTGGTAGACCACTCTTTTTTCTTCCACCAACTTCTTGATAACATCACTTGTATTTATAGCATGCTAAACAACATACTCTTCCTACTTCTATGAACTAGATAGTTTTAGGTAGATCATAGATGTTTCTAGATTTCCTTCTATTAGAATCTTTCCAATGTTTTCTCTAAACTACATTATTTCAAGATTTTTCAAGATCAATGTTTTCAACACATAATACATGCAAGCAAACTACTTGACATGATTTTAGGAGGAGACAATCAATTCAAACAATCTGAAACATTTACTAACAGTATCGCTACTCTAACTGGGGTTGCAAGGAAACCTCCTGTATCAGCTAATACTGTATAACCTCATGAACTGGCTATGTAAAATATAACAACGGAGAACATATATTCATGCATATCTCAAAATTCTGAAGGAAAAAAAAAAGGAGCCTAGATATAGAAAGACAAGATCATAGAGCTTCCTTGAGGTGAAAAGTTCTTAATATCGCCCTGGCCTCATCATACTCGTTCAGGTCAACTAGATCTTCTTCAGACGACGGGCAAGGCCACTAGTTTCATTCTCAGGCAGTCCTGATGCCTGCTTCTTTTCCAAAGTCTTTCCAAGCATCAGTACGTAATCAACCAGTGGCTGCAACTTGTGACTGCATGACAAATAAAATCAATATGAAAAGACCAGGTATCTGAAATCAGACATACTAATATCCGTACAACCCTCTTCAATGAACAACAATAATCATGCTTCAATGACATGAAACAAAGAACACCTTGAATGTAGTTTCATTTCTAGAGACTAGCTTAGTATAATTATGGCTTTCCACCTGCTGCCTTACTTTTACTAAGTGTCACCTGGTTAATATTGATTTCTGCAACCACACTTATTTAACTCCCCTATCCCCTTTACCCATTCATCTCTCCTCCCACTCCCTATTCTCTCCCCTCCCCGCAGGACGCACCCCAACAGACCGACCCACAAATAACAGCACTTCACCTACCAAATACCATGCAGCCTCCCCAGTAACCCCCCCCCCCCCCTCTTTCCCCAATACCCCTTAGTTTCACTAGAAACCACCTCACACCAACAAACCTACAAAAGACCCAAAACGAATAACGTAACAATATCTATAACAATTTTATAGATGATTCTGTGCAGGTCACAACACTGTTTGAGCGATATTGGCTGTATTTTGGACTTCTATTTCCAAATTTACTTGGTCATTCTGCGAGTCATAATCCTAAACGATTTAGGACCTATGAAATTGACTTGTAATCGCAGTTTTAACTTAGCTTGTAACTGACAAATTTATAAGCCTAGTAGCGTACTGTTAGCCCACTCCAGTAAATAATTTTCTGGTTTTTATAGATAGAAGTGAAAAAATTTCCATTGGATTCTATTTCTTTTGTGAGTGAAGCATGGGAGTAGGATAGAGGAAACACGAGTGAAAGCGATTGAGTGTTGTATGCACCTTATGTTTCATTGGCTTGATTTGTTTTATTAGCAATTATAGAGGGAAGAGGATGAGACATGGGGTAGGAGAGGAGGAACATCTGCATCCAAGGACACAACAGAAATAAAACAAGACTTATGGTCCAAAATGTTACCTGCGTGCAGCTGTGACACTTGCACCAGACCACACGCCATTTACTGAAGCAATTATCCTCTCAGTTCTTGTTATTGCATCATGAATATCAGGAATAAGGTTCTGAACATGAGGAAGTACTTTTCCAGCCAAAAGTTCATCAAGCACAAGCTTCTCCAAAACTGGCAAAGCAAGTATATCTTTCCACATGCAGATGTTCCTCATCAGTCGAACTGCCACACCAAATCGATATGCTGCAACTCTTGCAGCATTTGGTACAGCCTTCATAGCAACTGGACTCCACACAGGGACCTATATAACACCACCAGAATATGTAAACACCTCAATTCAGAGTAACTTACACATAGCATTCGCACCCAAACTTTTGTGCAGACTTAGCAAAATACCACAAGATTAACAACTGCTTCAGCTAGCCGAGTACGAATTGAAGCTATCAGTTCCTTGAGACCTTCACTTGAGGCAGGAACATAATTAATGATTAAGGTTGTCGCCGATACTGCATTCTTTGACTCTCTGCTACTAAGCATATCCCAACAATGCGCTATGTCATGATGCAATATGGGAAGTGCAACCTTTTCCACTAATCCAGGAACAAGATCAGCGTCTGCATCACCAGGACTAAAGTCGCTTCCATCTTCTGGAACACCATAATCAAAGAGCAGGGAATGCCTGCAGGAATACAATAATACAATAATAAGAAACAAGGACAAATTTACATGAGCAAAAAAGCAGGGGGAAATTAAAACCTTCAAATATCAACCAATAAATGGCTCGACAAGAATACAATTTCAAAATTTACCGATACCGCAATCAGCCAGCAAAAAGTGGGTACTTACATACCATCTCATGTCATAAAAGTCAACATCTTCACGTAGAGGGTCCCACTTTAGAAGCTCTAATCTCACATACGGAGAGAAAATAGATGGGATGCTCAATGACATATAAGCATCACGATAACCATCCAAGTATAATCTCTTCCATCTTTCAAATCTCTCTTTGACTGAAGAAAGTTGGGAATACTCCTCAGCTGCGTCACTGAAGACTTCTGCAGCTGTCTGAAGTAACAAATCACGATTTGACTCATAAGCTTCACTCTCATTGTCACTCTCATCAGTGCTAGATTCACCTTCCATCCTCGGATAGGAGTAGTCATTTCCAACATACGACATTCTCTTAGCTAACAAACGAAATCTCCTACGCTGTCTAGCATCAGACCTCCTAGCCATATCCATACGTTTCTGAAGATTTTCATCTCTACCAAATTCATCAAGCTTCACAGGACAGCTTTTTTGTTGCTTGATGGCAGCAGCTGCTGCCTGAGCTGCACTAGTGGCGGCGGCAATTATAGGAGCATTGCCACCACCTCTTTCCAAAACTGACATAGCTGCATCTAGAGCTGCTTGTACTTCTGCCATCTCCTCGTCATTATCAGCAGCTCGCCTTTCAAAGACGACCAAAGCACGTTTTTTGTGGAGTTGTTGCATATGTTCTTCAAGTTCCTCTATGTAAGGAGCTTTATGCTGAACAAGTTAAAATAACATTAGCTAAAATGCATTGATATCATCACAATAGTGAGAACTTAGGAGAAAATAGTGTATTGATGCTAGAGAAGCAAGAAAAGACGATTAAGAAGCAGTCAATAGCTTGGTGGGCAAAAAAAAAGAAATTAACAAAAGGGATAACGCAAGCTCAGTTAACATATTTGGCTTCTAGATCTCCAGTATCCTATTAGAACCCACACTTGAATCCTGCTATTAGCAACACTCCCAACCAATATACAATACTCCTGCAGTCCAGCTATGACAGTATTTGTTTTGCTTTGTCTCAAACAATCTTGATGCTTGGGGCCTGTTCCTTTTCACTTTATTTTTGCTTGTTTTCAGAAAAAATACAAAAAAAAAAAAAAAAAAATACAAAAAGTTCAGAAAAAAATAAGAAGAGTTAAGAAAAGTTCAGAAAAATGTATAAAAAGATCAGAAAAAATAAGAAAAGTACAGAAAAAATAGGAAAAGTTCTCAAACTTGAGAAAAAATAAAGGTGAAGAGAATAGGCCCTTAGTTACTTCAATACGCTTTTGCATATAGCTGGATGTTTATGTCTCCTTGACAATGCGAGACTAGGGAGACATGTAGTAACTGCAGTCTCTGGATGCAAGCTTCTTCTCCTAAGAGGCTAAGACAGTTACAATGAGACAGAATACATAAAACTAATAAAAACAATGTGTCGCAATTAATTCCTAGAAACAAGGAAACAGTAAAACCATGGTTCTCAAAGGGAAGGTTGACTTATTCTTAGACCAGACTCCCTGTCTATATCATGAACATAACAAGGAAAAAGACAGTTCAAAGTTTCAACAGTAGCAATTAAGCCTTTGTCCAAGGCAAAACTTCCAAGAAATACAGGATTCACTTTGATGAACTCGAGACATTATCAATAAGATTACTTCAGGATGGAAATCAAAAATAGAAGTAGCCTTCGGCATCAGAAGGGTATCATTAAAGAGTTAACTATAAGTGTTCTAAGTGCAAATTACAGCTGCAACTAGGGGTGATGATGAGCCTAATCTGTTCGTGAAAAGTTCGGGATCGGCTCGGTCAAAGCTTGATCAAAGCTCCGTCAAAACTCATCTCGGTTTTGAACTCGGCTCGAGGCTTTTACGAGCCGAGATGAGCTATGCAAAGCTTGGCTCAAGAGCTCGTGAACGAGCTCAATTATTCTTTTATATAGAAAAATAATATATTTATATATATACATAAATGATAAATATATTAACCTAGATATCACAAAATAATAAGTAAATAGTTCCTTTATATAAAAGAAAACCTACAAAAATCAAATATTAAAAAGGAAAAACAAATTATACATGTAAAAAAACAGGGTGGTAAAAAGACAAGTTTGTTTGTGAACAGTTCGAGCTCGGCTCGTTTAACATTTGGCAAAGCTCGACTCGAACAAAG
Organism: Beta vulgaris subsp. vulgaris; assembly: GCF_026745355.1. NCBI lineage: Eukaryota > Viridiplantae > Streptophyta > Magnoliopsida > Caryophyllales > Amaranthaceae > Beta > Beta vulgaris. The sequence goes on from NC_079209.1 coordinate 29,924,332, forward strand.
TTCGGCTCGGTAAGCTTCAAGCTCGGCTCGAACTCGACTAAACTTAAACGAACACAAGCAGCCCTAGCTACAACAATGGACAAAAACACACATTTTTAGGAGCTAAAAAATTAAGGCTCTTGGGCCTTTTTATAAAAGACAAGATAAAAACATCCATGGCCCGTATATTATGAAAAAACTTTCTCCTATATAGTAAATCTTTAGGTTTGTTTTGTTTCTCCTCCTCCATTATAGGCAAAATTTACTGCAAAGGCCAGTTAGCAAGTGCTAGGCTCATAATCAAGGTACAACAATAGTTAGCATGATCTGAACTTGCAAAGGAAGGGGGGTAGCACCAGGGCACACAACTTGCGTGCTAGGACTCAAGTATGTTCCCAGGACACTCAACTTCCATTCCTTTTCCAAATGACCTCCTCCCTTTACCAAATGACCTCCTCTACTTTTCCAAAGAGAAAAGAAGAGAAAGAAACTCTCCATCTCCCCAACCGCGGCCATTTTCATATATATAGAAAAAACAGAGAATAGGATAATGAAAATCCTGGTGCACTATTCAGAGAGCACTAAATTTGAATAAGAGGTTCACCAATTGTTTAGGTGTGTATTTACCCCCTTCCACCCCTTATTCTATTTCATGGCTTGGCATCACATCAGTTTCAGGCAGAGATACACAGCCAATTGTCGGAAGTACACAGGTGTTAGGCTCACAATCTAGGTGCCAACAACATTTAGCCTGCTCCCAACTTGTAATGGGCATGAGATAGTAGCAGGGGGGATAATAACTTGGGAGCTAGGAGCTAGGACTTAGGACTCTTCCACGACACAAAAGTTCCATTTCTCTTCCAAGCAACCAAATTCGTTTAGAAAGAAAGATAACAGAAAGCGGCTCCCACTACCCCCCCAAACGCATGCACACAATGCACTTTCTTCCTATTTTGGCATGTTTGCTCCCGCTAACCAGAATTAGAACAAGCATACTCCATAGGAAACAAAAACCTATAGCCAATTACACCACTATCTGCCCAAACCACCTGGCATGGTCATATTCCATGTGAGGACTGAGTACATACCAAAAAAGTCATTAAAATGCTTGGCAAGGTGTTGCAAAAAAAAGAAATAAGCTTTCCAAGGTATACAGGATCACAGGAAGAAGATTAGTATAAATCTCATGAACCACCGAGCGAAGATATCATATCATAACATCCCATTCAATCATATGCAAATGGCAGATATTCCAAACAAATAACAACATACTTTCAATTCTCATCTGTCTTTTAGGTTTAGAAAAAGGCCTTATGAGATGCGTTTATTAGTTGCATGAGTGAAAAATTAGTTCGGATCATTTAAGAGATTCACCGGATCCAACATCCAAGATATTACTTTAGCTAGCAAGGCCTATGCTGTCTCCTCAAATTTCTCTGCAAACCAGGCTAATATAGTGATTTCTTTTTTGCAACTCATAAGACAGGACAAATGAGACTCCTTCCTACTATGTGCCCATTTTAGATGATACACATTGAAAGTCTTGGAATGCCAAACACAGTGTCTTAGTCTCTCTTCAGGTTTACGAAACATCAAAGTATTATCAGCAAGGAGCAAACTGGAGATTGCAATCTGTTGAGTTTAGACATCATGGAAAAGCTTTTACCAGAACATATATAACACCCCAAACAGGTAAGAGGAGACCCAAATACTGCTCCCTCCCTTTATCATACCACTGCAACAGCTGCATAAATCAGTAGTAACTATTCACTACTCCAATATTGACAACTGAAGTCACAATCTCAGGAAGGGAATACCTCCTTTATGTGGAAACCCTTTTTTATGTGAAAACAGATCCAATGTTCTATGAATTAAGTGATATGTTCTAAATTATATATTTTTCTCAAAAAGACTCCATTATAGTTTCAAACTCAATTTCAACCAAGTTCTTTACAAATTTTTACTAAATTCTTCATTACATTTTTTTGAAATTCAATCTATTTAACTCGCATTCATTAACTACAAGTTTATTTCGTTACTCTCTCCTCTAGAAGACTAATTTTCTCTCATCAAGAATACCCATTTTCTTTCCTCAAGTAGACTTAGTTGAAGCTCTAAGTTCAACTTCAAGTAAGTTCTTCACAAGTGCAACAAAATTATTCATAAAAGATTCAACTTATTTGGAATCAATTCATGTTTGTTCTCTTTTCTCAAGATCACCATTTTTATTACTCAAGAATACCCATTCTCCTCCTCAAATAAACTCCATCTCAAAATAATATTCAATAAAGTTTTTTATATATAAATCAACATAGTTAAATGAATTCAACAGAGGTTCTTACCAAGTTTAACAAATTCTTCATTGAAATTTCTAAAATTCGATTTTATTTTGAACTTCATGTTCTAAAGTTTTGTATTTCATGTTCTAAAATTTGTTATTTCATGTTCTAAAATTTGTTATTTCATGTTCTAAACTTTGGAAATTCATGTTCTAAAAATTTGCTACCGCTTCTTGCTCATCTTTGACGTCAGCGATTCATACCTTCTGCCACATCATTGTCTTACAGCAAACTTGACACCTAAAATCACCATCCTCATGGCAAACTTGCTCATCTCAATTAATGGCAAAATTTCTACAAAAGTTGGCAAAAAAAGTTGATTGGAGAAGATAACTCGTTCGATTGCTGGCGGAAAGCGTCGATCAAAGGTATAGGAGTATGGGTTTAATTAGAGTGTTCTCTTAATTAGCCTTTGTTTTGGATGAAGTAATTAAGTTGATCATTATGATGAGCGAGTTTTCTTGACTAATTTTAGTTGATAATTTTTTGGATTTTTAGTCTAACTTTGTTGTTAATAAATCGAATGATTTACTTTGTGTTTAAAAAAAAATATGTATTGTTGTGTTGATGATACATGATTTTGATCATTATATGGTGGTTACAATTTAAAGTTGTGTTGAGATGAGATAAGATGAGTTTGCCTTGTATTGTGATTTTAGATATGTAGTATTACATATGTTCTTAAATATCATACACGAACTGAAAAATAGTGTATATGTTCTAAAAATTGGTATGCATGTTCTAAAATTTTATTGGAATTAATTTAGAATGTACTTGTAATCATTTATAACATACTTGAAATTATTTAGAAAATGTTAAAAATAATTTAGAACATACTTGAAATAATTTAGAACATGTTAAAGATAATTAAGAACATACTTGAAATAATTTAGAACACACTTAAAATATTTTAGAACATACTTCAAATAATTTAGGACATAAGCTTGTAATTTAGAACATGTATATATCAATATATGTATATGGCTTGATTAGGTTCTTATGTAAAAAGATGTGTTCATGTTCTAAAAATCATAGCATATGCTTTATAAGTTATTATTCTAAAAAGTGTTGCATATGTTCTAAAAGCAAAAAGATAAGTATGTTCACAAAAGTATTGGATGTGTTCAAAAAAGTATTACGTATGTTCTAAACATAAATTTGTTCTCACATAAGGGCCCGTTCTCATCGGATCATGACCGTAGAATATAGTGTTTATATATATATATGTATTTGAGACTACGATACTTATTCTTGGAAAATGTTCTAATTGAACGTCCAACAACATAGTTCTCCTTCCTTCCCAAGTACACATTTGCAGTTTGAAAAGAATCTTAAGTTGACAAATTAATACTAGAGTATATAATACTACCTGCAAATAGTCACATATAACAGAAACAAAGTCACAAAGCCTTTGCATGAAGATATACTTACCTGCAAAAAGTCACATATAACAGAAACAAAGTCACGGAGCCTTTGCATGAAGATATACTTCTCCCCAGCATCACATGAAGACTTCTCAAGCACGGTGATATTCATCAATGACGCAGTTAAACTTTCATCAACACGATCCAATGAGGTCCTGGTTTTTCCATGAGTTTCCTGAGAGGAAAGCAGGGAGAACGGAAATCACGACTAGATGAAGTAGAAAAAATCAATAAATAACTTGCATATGGCCATCATGAGGACAGCAGTAGCATTAACTAGTGCTCTTGTCCAAGTAACAACAGAGAAATCACCTCCTAATCTCTGATATCATCATAATTCTGACAAAGTTTGGAACGATCTAATCATGTTTCACATCAATCACTTCATCATAAAAGACATAAGGACAACATCAAAATCTCAATAAAATATCATAATTCTTCCAATGAGCTGATGGTGAACATACTCATTGGGAGAGTGGATGTTACTCTTTACCTGGCAAAGAAATATATAATTACCATTTAAGCAATCATTTTCAAATTTCAACAATTATCCAAGAGGAAAATTAATGAACATGGGTTGATCTACACTTAGCTACGGTGTTGCCATCATATCTAAAAAAAATGAAAAGGGTAAACTCTACTAAAAGTAAGAAAGCACAAAACAAAATCATTCTACACATTGTCACCCTTCTAGAGGATCTAGTTTCTCTTCCAAAAATAACATAAGGAACCAAAGACACACACATACCTTAAGTCTCTTCAAGTTATCTTGGAAAGCCTGTCTGGTAATTTTAGCCTGCTGAGATATGGACATAGTCCCAACACCCTGTACGCCACCCAATTCCCCCTCCAATACTGGGTGGGCCAGCAGGGTCATGGGAAACAGATGAATAAGAGGTTGGTGCTGTGTACATATAACTTTGAGGTTGAACAGATTGAACTGCTGATGCATTTCGACTTACTGCAGAAGGTCCTTCATCCATTCTCTTGCCCAGACCTTTCCTAAATTGCTCTTCTTCCCATTTTCTCTCTTCCTCATCTTCATCATCGTCCATGTTCAACTGCCCGATCCGCATTGGCCTCTCATCAATATCCTCAAACACACCCTTTTTAGGACCATCTATCTTTTCACCAAGCATAGCAATTCGTGTTTGGAACTCGGGCTCCTCATCACTTAACCCCTCTGCTTCTCCATGATTACTTCCTGCATCCAATGATATAAAATCTGGAGCTGCAGCCCGTGACAGCCGAAGTCTCTCCCTCTCTGCTCGAATAGCATTTATTGTTGCTTGATCAACTTCTCCCTTCCCAATACCCATCAAACCAATCCTCCTCTCAGCATCATCCTTCTCCCTCTTCAAATAAGAGGTATCTTCATCCCTTGAAGTTTTGTCTTCATTCATCTCGTTACCATCTTTTCCAGTTTCCCCAACTGGCTTGACAAGACCCTTCAGAACAATAACAGGCTCTGAGGTTGAACTAGGTTGTGTATCTGATGTTAGTAGCCTTGGCCTCGAGCTAGCAAGGGTTTTAGTGTTCTTTTGAAGTTCAAGGAGGGCTTCTTTTGTGTATTGACCAGCTTGAGGTTGAACATTAGAGGTAACTGAACAAGTGGAAGACCCAAGACGGTCCTTGATGGATGTAATCTTATGAGAAGAAGTCGACTTGGAGGGACGAGATGCAGAAGTTTTAAGCGGACGAGAAAATGGGGTCTCATTATCTTCATCTGCAGCAAAACTTAAAAGCTTCTGGTGGCTTTTCTTTGGTTTGTCAACTGCTGTAGTTTTACCAAAAGATGGCTTTGTCGAAGCTTTAGATGGAACTCCGCTACCATTAGCTTCACTCTCTTCATTCTCATCATCGCCCGCTCGACGACGGAGTTTTTTGATCTAGAGCTCATTGAAATGTCAAATATAGCCATATAATAACCCTTTCAGATTAGCTGCCACAATTAAGGTCACCGTCAGCAACAGTCAGCATCAAAAAGCAAAGCACAACATACATAATCACGGAAAACTCATTCATAAATTAAGAAACTGATCTCTATTCAATAAGGGAAGAGGGGGGACACCAAAGAATAAAAAACATTGCCCAACTAAAATGGCAATTTTGAACATATAAAAAGAAAAATTAAAAACAAAATAAAACAGCCAGACCTGCAATGCAGTTTTTAACACTAGTTTTATATGCACGCGATGCGTGCGAAAATACGTAGATTTTTTTTAGGGGATGTAGAAAATTAAATTAATTGTAAATTATATCTAATAAATTAGGGATATTTGAATTGTTGATGGTTTTCTTTTTAGTCTTTTTTTTATTTTTTAATTAATTAGGTAATTTTTTTTAATTTTTAATTTTTTAATGAGAGTAAATAGTTAGAATAGAGATATAATGAGGGTAAAATGGGGTTTCTAATATTTTGGTGTCCTACCCCTCTTCCCATATAGAATAGAGATATAAAAAAAAGATTTAAAACAAAATCGCCAGACTAAATGGCAGTTTTTATTAATAAATAGAAAACATAGAAATTATGACCATAGACGGCAGTTCAACCTAGGATTCAACTTGTTCCTACTTTTCCTGCTTCCATTTGAATTCTTCTCCGTTCTTCATCTTCTCCCTCCCATTATCTGCAAACAAAATCTCAAGACTAACTCCCCTCTTCAAAGGCCAAAAGCAAGCAATTCGAAGCAACAAATATGCAAGACTATTTACTAAAATTTCTCTTTTCAAAGGCCAAGAGCAGGTAATTGAAAACAAGGCAACATTCGCGTTTTGCTGTGTTCTTCATCATAAGTCTTTTATCATACATTTATCACTGTGCTTGTGCTTTTTATTCAGTATATTCCAACTAGAAAACCAAACTACGAGGAGTGACAAGGGAAATCACAGTCAAAAGGTAATTCTTAGTTTCTAATTCTTTTACTGTGTAATGTGTTCATATCTCAATTCTAACTAATGATATTAATATTCGGAAAAAACATACAATTATAAATGGTTTCCTAATATTTGTTGTAATACTCACCCACAAATATATCAATTCGAGTCAAGTTGAACCCTAAAATTTAGAAAGTTCTTCATTTATCTTGCTTTTCCTCAAAAAAATAAACAAACCCAGATCAACAATCATAGAAAAACCCACACAAATTGGACAAAAACAAAAAAAAAAAAATTGAAGAATAACCATTTAAAAAAATATCGAACACACCTCTACTCAAGAATAGTTGGGGCAACAACAGGGTCAGGGGTCCGGCTTTTGGGTGCGGCGCCCGTGCGAGAGATAAGCCAAATGAAAAGAAGCAAGTGCGACCGTATGCGAATTTTTGCTGGGTAAAGGTGGTCGCCGGCGGTGCGGAGAGAGTTCACTCATGTACACTCGGGTGTACCATGAGCATGATACACTTAAGGGGTGTTTGGTTCACTAGTTTTAGGTATGAGGTATGGGTTTGTAATGAACAAAACCCATACCTAGTATTTGTTTAACATATTTCTAAATTTTAAACCCATACCTCAGACCCATAAGGTATGGGGTTTAGAAACCCATGGGGGAGGTGGGTATGGCTCATACCTTACCTCTAGGTATCAAATAAAAGAAGATTTTTCATTCATAAATGAAACCAAACACAAGGTATTAAGTATCAAGTTCCAAACCCATACCACCTTGGTTTTATTCCTGATTTCAAACCCATACCATAATATGAACCAAACGCCCCCTTAGAGATATTTTTGTAATAAATTAGAACTTCAGGTGCTCAATTTACACCAAATTTGTTCATATGGACATTTTGCTCATTTACTAATTTGCTCATTTTTGTAATAAAAGTATTTGCTCATTTTCTTAAATGAGTAGAATCATTTGCTCATTTGTTCATTTTGCTTATTCGCTCATTTTGCTCATTCGCTCATTTTGCGCATTCGCTCATTTTGCTCATTCGCTCCAAAAAAATATTGGGTGTAACATGAGCATGATACACCCAGGTATACTATAAATATTCTCCAACTTATGACCTCTTGAAATTGAGAGAAAAATTTTAACTATTGTGTTTGTGACCCTCACTCTCAATATACTAAGTTATTAAATACAACAAATTTGTGTTATCTATATAATTATCTAAATCAAAATACAACGTTATACGTAGCATATTCATAATCATCAAGCACTTTTAGATCACTATAAAGTAAAAGCTCCCAAATTGAGTGTCCACGTGGCAATTAAATATTTTGGTTTAAAATTTTTGTTCGAAATTTATTTCAAATTCGATTTACTTATTTTGATTGGTGTTAATTAAGGTAAATATTAAGCAATTATAAACATACGTTATCTCTATTATATAAGCCAAAGGATGAGATATCGTGTCCCCCTATAAAAAGACCTATATATCCTTAATCTCACAAAAAATAATAAATTAAAGATTTTCTTAATCTTTTCCTCATTTACAAATATGGGTAATAAGAAAATTTCTACATTACCAAAAAGAAATATATAAAAATGTGTAAAAAGAAGAAACTCACATATGAAAATAAATTGATGAAAAAATTAATTTTTAGACGATTATAAAAGCAAAAATTCACAGAAACTCTTACTACTTAAACTCCCAATTGCAATAACAATTTCAAATAACATGCATTAACAAACCATAAAAGAATTATGGAACTTAGAGAATATCATTTTTAATTTTTTAGGGCTCACGATCAGTTAGAATAATGAATATATAAAAAAATAAACATAAATCATCATATAATATCAATTTCTAATTTTTTTTTTATTGAAGCACTACTTACATAGTATGCCTAAAATATTAAAAAAAAAAAAAGGCAATGGAATAAAATTGAACTACTTCTCATAAAATACGCCTATAAAATATATGTATTTTTATATAAATAAATATAACCTAGATCATTTTAAAAGGAGTTATTGAATCATCTACCAAATAAGATAGCATATCGTACCTCGACATAGTCCTTTCTGGAAAACATTACTCTTTTACACTAGAGCAATGCAAATAAAATAAATCATAAAGCTCATCAATATTCACCATAAATATTTCATTCTGAAGTTAGTTTTCTAGCAGTTTTTGATGTTACTATTAATATTAATATATTGTCGCACGCATCGCTTGCATATATATAGTACTAGTCTCTAAATAATGAAGGCCAAAATAAACGACTTCCTAAAAAAATAACTTGTGATAAGGATTTGAATTTCTCAATCAAACTTAATTTTGGCAATTTTTATTAGCAATCAACCTTAATTTTCAGGTAATTATATAGATTTTCGATTTTTACTCAAACAATTAAAAAAAATGTTAAAGATAAGAATATTGCAAGTATAAGAATATATGGAGAGATTTGCTTAGTGATGATTGCCTTAAAATGCCTTAATTATATCCCTTGATTGGTTTTAGTTTTGGCAACAATAATATGCTAAAAGATATATGTAGACGTGATTTAAGATTAAAGGGACGAGAGAATAATACTATCTGGATTGTAAAAAAAAGAGTTCAAAAATGGGCTTAAGGAACCCAAATACTAATTGGAGTAGGAAAAATAATTCTACTGATGTTAGGAATTTCAAATCATCATCATTCATATACATCATTCAATCCTACTTAAAATCCAATTGTATTTTCCTAATCCCAAAAGGAAAGCATGCTTATAAATACCTTTAAACCCAAATATTTTACCAGCACAAAATTCTCGCTCCTCCCACGTACAAGAACCGGCTCTATTTCTTTCTCCCTCTACACATTTTTCCCCTTCTTTCCTCCTTTCTTTTCTTCTCTTCCAAGAAACATTTTCTTCTTCAACAAGAAACTCCCCAACTCCACACCACCACCACCACCACCATTGCCGACCACTTGGCTGCTGCGCTGTTGCTGTCTTCATGCCGACGTTCTTCCTTTGTTCTTCTTTCTTGTGTTGGTTTGACTATTTTTCTTTTTCCTCATGTTTTAATTAAAGATTATGTTTTGATGATTTATTTTAATACTAATTATGATTAGAAGCTTTAATTTACTATTTTAATGATGAATCTATGATTATATAAATTATGTATTGAAAGAATAAAAATTCAGATTTGATTATTATGTTTGAATTGGAATTTTAATTATCAGCCTGTAATTTTAGGGTGTTAAAGTTTGAAAATCATAGTAGCATGTTATAAACTATGAAATTGATTAAACTTATGAATTTAAGCATGTTTAAGTATCTTTAAAGGGAGTTTTGATAAATTATAAATTGTTGGAATTTTAGAATATATTGTTATTAATGAAGTTTTATGGATTTTAATGACTAGTATTGTAATAACCAGAAAAAATATATTAGTAAAGGATAAAAGGTTAAAGTATTAGTATAAGATAAACTAGTCCCTAAGATCTTATATACGTTATTTTGTTGTTTATATGATTATTTTAGGTAAAGTTATGTGTTTCCTTGGTTTTATACATTTGCTCAGGGAAAGTTATATGTGCATACATATATCATTTATATTAACATTATAGTTTATAAAGTACTTTAAGGGTCATAGATTAATAAAATTATCAATTACTAGTTTATGAGCTTATAGATATATCTAGTAGGATTTTTAGTAAGTACCACATAAACCTAGAATGCTCCAAACTTATAAATGGTTAACCTAATGACTAACGTTATTTAGTCTTTAGAATCGTCACTAATGACTTTACCTAAGAACGGACAATCGCTACCCATTGTAAGACAATATGCAAAATACAATATTAGTTGGTTTCGGATTTGGTGATTCTATGACATTTGGCGACCTCTTTTTGGCTTCTTTAATGATTATGAGTTGAGAAGTTACGTAGGTTGCCAAGCAATGTCAAACTGTATCTAGGATGATAAGCGTAGAATACCTTTTTTACTACATTGTAGGCGTTAGCAATCAATTTGATTTTTGCCTCCAAACACTATAAATACAATGCCATCACTCATAAATTGAGATACAACAAAAGAAGAAAATCCAAGACAGTTAAACAAAGGGAGAGAGTGTGAGGACGGAACATAGTAAGTTCAATATTAGGTATCATTGATATTATCAGGTACATTCTTGAATACTCCTTTTTAATGTTATTTTGCTACAATGTGCTGTTATATTAATCTTTTTAGTAGAAAAATAGTTTCTTAATAATAAAGGTACATTGTGATTAGCAAATAATGTGGTTATAATGCAAATGATATTTGTCACATTGTGATTTATATACAAAGGTGATTCTAAAAAGATTATCATATGTGCTAATAATGAAGTTATGTAAAGATGTTACTATGACAAATAAAATGGAGGTTCGTGGTGGAGGAAAAAGATGTTATTATGAAATGGAGGTTCGTGGTGGAGGAAAGATGTTAAAATAAAATGGAGGTTCGTGGTTTGTGTTGGAGGAATGAATTATATCCGGAGTGACGTACGTCATTGTAGGGGTGTGCACACGGAAGTATAAGGAGAGGCTAAAGGCCTGAAAATATTATCCGGAGTGACGTACGTCATTGAAGGGGTGTGCACACGAGATTTGTCGGACAAACTAAACCAGATCATGTTATACAATTATAACTGTTTATTTTATATAATTATCTGCAAGGTGTTTTTACATGGTATTGAGAATATACTGGACCCTTTCGGGTTGACTGTTATAAAATGTTTTGTTTTCAGGTACCAGTATTCAAAATGGGCAAGAGTGAGGAAAAAAAAAACTTAGGATTAATATACTATATGTTGTTAACTTATGTTTTATAATATTAGTATCATGTTTTAGGTTGTTTTCGCCTTGTATTTCTATTATTAGGAATACGACAGTAATGTCCTGTAAACTCTTTATATCCTATAATAAACAAAGACATAATATTTGGTTCGATCCTGGTACTGGCATTTGATGTTCTTTTATTAGAATTATATAAATTACAGGGCATTACAAGTATAGTAGTACTATGTCAGGGAGTATAAGTAATTGAAATTTTAATGATAAAAACAACTTTTAAATATTATCAAAAGGAATTTAAAGTATTTTAAAGTTGCTCGAATTTATTTGGAGTATTGATTATAAATTCTATTGGTTATTTTAGGCGGGGATTTCTCTGTAGGCGACTTCTAAAGTTGTTAAAAGTGGCCTATCAATTCGTCTAGACAAGGTACAAACATACCAAAAAGTTGTTTGATGTAGTATCATGATTTTAGGAAGGAAAGTTATGTAGTATCATGTACAGGAACTTTATAGGTTCATATATGATTGCTATTATGTTGGATTTTACATGTTTTATGCATGTGTACGAAGATGTTAAGTATGATATTTAATTATGAGATTTATATCATGGTTGTATGGAAAATTGATGCAAGCATGTTGGTTGGGAACTTTATTTTATTAATTTAAATGGGGAATTAATATATCTATTAGTTTCGATCATGATTGAATCATGTGTTCCCTTTTATTATTATTTTCACTACTCTATGAGGATTGTGAGCCTTATTTGATAAGTTGATAATTTATACCTTTAAAAGGTAAGTTCGTAACAATTTTTCGTTTCGAAAACTAACAAATGTGTTACTTATCTAGTACATTTCGTACTCAGTTTTATACTGACACGTATTTCCTTTTTCCTATTTGGTTTTGCCCTGTTCACCTTTTTGGTAAGCAGATTTACAATTGAATTTTGGATGTGCATGAGAGCATAGTGGGAAGGGGATCTTCACCTAGATTAGAGTGTTTCATTTATTTTGAGTATTGAGACAATATTTACTTTTATTAATAAAGAAGTATTATTATTTTTTGGTTAAAATCTTCCGCTGCAAGTTATTTTGTTAGTTAGTAGTTGGTTGCCGAAAGCGTGTTAGTCACGTGACGGTAATACTCCTAAATTGCTCAAATATTATTTACTAAATTATTTATTTAAAAGCGAGTAATTTGGGGGTATTACAAAATGGTATCAGTTTTTCAGGTCTTGAAAAGATAAAAGTTGAACATTAAAATTGATGGGTAGACATAAGATGGGCATATAGAGTTTCGCACACTAGTAGAATAATTGCTTATTGCTGCGGTGGTATTGATGTAGTTTTAACCATACGCAGCAATATATCACGTAAAAAGAAAAGGTAAAATATAATTATCGATATTGTTGCAGTTTCGGCCTGAAATCGCAGCAATATGGAATCAATAGGAAATTTTTTGAAAAAAATGACCAAACATATTGCTGCGATTTTCGGAAAAAGCCGCAGCAATATATTAAAATAATATTAAAAAAATAATATTTTAATATATTGCTGCGGTTTTGTCAGAAACCGCAGCAATATCATTAAAAAATATTTAAAACACAAGTATAAAACATGCGTGTCATAATTAGGGTTTTATTTTTGCCTCTCCTCTAACCCAACCGTTTCACTTAACCTCTCCTCTCTCCTCTAACCCTCAGCGTCAACCTCTCCTCTCTCCTCTCAAACCCTCAGCCGTTTCTCTCAAACTCTCCTCTCTCCTCTCAAACACTCAATCTGCTCTCTCCAGATACTATTACTAGAAACTTGCGATGGTTTAACAAGAGAACATCTCAATCTCGTTGTTTGTCGCAACAAATCTCGTCGTTAGGTGTATAATCAGTCTTCAGTCTTCCTCCCTCGTTCGTCGCCACCCTCGATCGGCGCAACACCGTCGTTGACTCTCCTCGTCGTTTGTCGCCACCCTCTCATCATCAACATTGTCGCCACCCTCGCTCGATTCAACAATGTTCGTTCACTCTCCTCGTTCTTCGTCGCATCAGCGAGAGACGAATTTTCAAATCGTCGTTCGTCGAATTCTGGCGGTTGATGTGAGCCGTTGATGCGAGCGCTGCGAAATCCAGTAGTCCTTTGTTCGTTTCTGACCACCGGAGTTCAGTTTTTTTTATTTTTCGTTTCAGTGTTTTCTTTTTTTTTCGTTTTCTTTTTCTTTTTGGTTCATAAGTTTGTAGATTTATGTTTTACGGTTTCGAAATCCAGTAATCCTTTTTTTCCGGTTTAATATGTTTGTAGATTTATGTTTTAGGATTTTTTTTATTTCAGTTTCTTATTTTATGCTGTCTATTTGGTATACGTTATGTTGCTTTAGTTGTTTATCTTGAAGTCATTGTTACGTTTTTATTTTTTTATTTTCTTGAATGATTGAGTGATGTTTGCATTTTTTTATAAGAATTTTGTGTTTGAAACTGGTATCTCAATTATTTGAGAAATTTGAATTTGTTGTGTTTTATTTTTTTTTTCAGCATTTTTGTTTTTCACATTTGATGACAAAATGCAAAAAAAAAAAAAAAAAATTTTTTTTGTCCGTACTAGTACATATTGCTGCGGTTTTCACTAGGAACCGCAACAATATGTCTACTTTTTATTATTAATTACAACATATTGCTGCGATTTTCTCTTAGAAACCGCAGCAATATGCTTTACAAATCTGATATAAATTAAATATATTGCTGCGGTTTTACCTAGAAACCGCAACAATATGTCCAAATATTGCTGCGGTTTAAAACCACAGCAATATATTAATTACCTATTGCTGCCCCCTTAATTGTTGCGCGGCCAGAACCGCCGTAGTAGGCCACTTTTTGACCGCAACAATAAGCATTTATTCTACTAGTGGCATTTGCATTCTAAATTGTTTTTGTTAAGTTTAATTTTTTTTTTCTTTTTGACGATTTGTACTGATGCATCTTGCTAAGTGCCACAAAAGGTATATATATATATTTATATTTTTTTTATTTGGAAAGATGAAGGGTGTAGATATGTTGGGGTGATAAGCAATGTCTAGGATTAGAAAGGCTCTCCCCAACACTGTGGGTAACTTCCTTACCTGGGAGCTATAATCACCTTGACTATTCTATATCTTGAAATCAAGTACTGATACAGGAGTAGTGGATGAAAGTTTACTAGCTCTTGCATACAAAAGCATCTCACTAAACCTTGGCTCAATTGATGTACATGGAGGACTCTTCATGGGAATGACTACTAAGGTGGTAGCATGCTTGCTAACCAACCAAGGTAGTATGGAATAGGCGTGTGAAATGAACATGTCTATGAGGATCCTAATTCTATTAGGATTCATATCTTTAATTGCTTTCTTAGTTCTAATTGTATTAGGAATCATGGTTTTGCCTACGTTCTTAAAACGGTGGATTTTACATGATTCAAAGAGTTCTAAGGAGTCTAGGACTTAGGGACTTGTCCTAAGCCTATTAGGTTTATGTTTTGTCAAGTAGTATAAATAAGGAGTCATGTAGTTCGAATACTTTACAGATTTTAATAAGAATTTTCGTGAGTTTTGTGTTAAACATTGATTGTTTACGAACTTCTCGTGAGTCCGAATTTTTTCCTTTAAGGGGGAGTAATAGATCTTCAAGAAAGTCTTAAAGATCCAATCTTTTTTTCAAGATTCTTGATTTTTCATAAAGTTTCATCAAAGTACTTCAATATTATTATTGATTGGTGAAAGAAAAACATCCAAGATCCATAAAAACATCCAAGAACATACATCCACACTCATATTGAAGCGTTTGAGGCGGTTTCTTGGAGACGAAAATCAAGGGCGTCCAAGCCAAGTTCTGTTTGGCTACCATGGACAATGATCAAGGAGGAAGAGAGGGTGGAGAAGGGAGAGTCCCTAGAGGGCTTAGCTTGGAGCAAGCACAAAATATACGAAGGGATAGGCAGCTTGAAGACCTAACCACACGCATGGATGAACTCATGCGCATGGTGCAACAAGGGATGCATGGTAATCGACGCAACCAATCTCCTAGTCCTGTTAGGAGTATCCATACTAGCAACCATGAAGTTAGTTCTGATGAGGAGGTTCACCATCCAAGACATAGAAAACCACCAAGGGATGATGATAGAGGGCTAAGGCTAGATCTTCCAGATTTTGATGGTGCTATGAAGCCAGAGAAGTTCCTTGAATGGCTACAAAGAATGGAGAGGGTCTTTCATTACAAGGACTATGATGATAACAAGAGATTTAAGGTGGCTATCTTAAAGCTTACAAGTTATGCTAGCCTATGATATGAGAACTTAAAGAACAAGAGGCGCAAGGATGGCAAACCAAGCCTACATTCATGGGAGAAGCTAAAGACTAGGATGAAGAAAAGATTTCTTCCTTCTGATTTTACACAAGATATGTTTCGAAAGCTCCAAGTTTTACAACAAAACACTCTAAGTGTGGAGGAATATGTGGTGGAGTTTGAGAAGATCAACATGTTATGTGATGTAGATGAGAAAGCTGAACATAAGATAGCTCGTTTCATTGCTGGATTGGATAAGAAACTAGCTAAGAAGGTGGATCTACAACCTTATTGGAGTTTTGAAGAGGTGGTACAAGTACTATGAGGGCTGAAAAGTATGTTAAGGCTAAGAAAGCCTCCACCTTTAAGCCTTTTGTGAAGCAAGGAGAGAAACCCTATAGTGGCGCCAAGAAGGAAGAAGGTAGTGCATCTACTTCTAAGTTTGATAAGTTTAAAGGGGATAAGGGGAAGGCTTCTACACCCCTAGCCACAGATGAGAGGCGCATATGCTTCAAGTGTAAAGGCTATGGACACATCTTAAAGGATTGTCCTAACAATAGGGTGATGACTTTAAGGGACATCCAAGAGATTGAGGATGAATATGCTAAGGGCAACATTGAAGAAGAGGAGTTTAAAGGAGAAAAGGAGCATGAGGAAGAAGACACTTATGAAGCTGATTCAGAGGAAGAGCCAGTGTATGAAGGCCAACAACTTATAGTGAGGCGCATGCTCCACACTCAACCAGCCCCTTTGGAACACACTCAAAGGGACAAGATCTTTTTCACTCGTTGCTTAGTGAAACAAAGGGTATGTGATTTGATGATTGATAATGGTAGTTGTGGTAATGTGTGTCTACTACTCTTATAGATAAGCTGCAATGGCCTACTTCAAACCATCAACATCCTTACAAGCTGAATTGGCTTAGTGATGATAATGACATCAAGGTGACAAAGCAAGCCTTGATTTTGTTCGAAATTGGCAAGTTCAAGGATGAAGTTCTATGTGATGTATGCAACATGGATGCTTGTCACATCCTTTTGGGAGACCATGGCATATGATAGGCATGTAAGTATGATGGGCGCACCAATGTATGCATTGCTACGGTTGGAGGTAAGAGAACTGCTTTAAAACCTTTAACTTCCCCTCTTCCAAAGAAAGGTACTTTGTTAGTGAGTGCTAAGGAGATTGAGAAGGAATTGGAGGAAGAACATGAAGGGTATCTCTTAATGGCAAAGGAAATAGAAGGGGAGCAACAAACATATAAAGTTCCTAAACATCTAGAGCATGTACTTGATGAGTATGGTGATGTCTTCCCTCAAGACTTACCTCCAGGTTTGCCCCCAATCCGTGGCATTGAACACCAAATTGACCTAGTTCCAGGTGCTTCATTGCCAAACAAAGCTGCTTATAGTGCAATCCTCAAGAGACCAAGAGTTGCAAAGGCAAATTGAAGAGTTGATGTCTAGGGGATATGTGCGTGAAAGATGAGCCCATGTGCAGTACCAGCCTTGTTGGTGCCTAAGAAAGATGGTACTTGGCGCATGTGCATTGATAGTAGGGCAGTTAATAACATAACCATTAAGTATCGTTTTCCTATTCCTAGGTTGGATGATCTACTTGATGAATTGCATGGTTTTACTATATTTTCTAAGATTGATTTAAGGAGTGGTATCATCAAATCAGAATGAGAGAAGGAGATGAATGGAAAACAGCATTCAAGACTAAGATGGGCTATATGAATGGCTTGTGATGCCATTTGGTTTAAAATGCACCTAGCACCTTTATGAGATTGATGAATGAGGTGTTAAAACCATTCTTAGGTAAGTGTGTTGTGGTTTACTTGATGATACTTGTTATAGAAGAATGTGGTGGAACACTTAATCATTTAAAGGAGGTTTTTGAGGTTTGGCAACAAAAGCTCTATGGGAAGCTAGAGAAGTGCTACTTTCTAGTTCCTAGTGTTACTTCTTGGGGTACATTGTCTCAAGGATGGAGTTTCGTGGATCCATCCAAGGTGAAGCTATAAAGAGTTGGCCTATTCCTTCCACTATTACTGAGGTACGTTCCTTTCATGGTTTAGCTCTTTTTATAGAAGGTTTGTGCGAATTTAGTAGATTGTGGCCCCTATGACCGAATGTATAAGCAAGGAAGTTCATGTGGACAAAGGCAGCTCAACAAGCCTTTGATACTATTAAAGACTTATGTAATACTCCTATTCTTGCCTTCCGGATTTTCTCAAACCATTTGAGGTTGAATGTGATGCTAGTGGAGTTGGGAATTGGAGCTGTGATGATTCAAAAGAAGGCCTATTGCATACTTTAGTGAGAAGTTGAGTGGTGCTAACTCAATATTCTACATATGATAAGGAGTTCTATGCAATAGTGAGAGCACTTGACCATTGGAGTCATACCTAGGCCAAGTCATTTTGTTCTTCACTCAGATCATGAAGCTTTGAAGTATATACATGGCCAACAAAAGCTAAACCCTAGGCATGCTAAATGGGTGGAGTTTTTACAATCTTTCAATTTCTCTTCAAAGTATAAAGAAGGCAAGGCTAATGTGGTGGCAGATGCTTTTCTAGAGGATTCTTTGCTTGGAGTTAAGTTCAAGACTTCTTGGTTTTGAATTAGTGAAGGAATACTACAAGGAAGATGCGCCATTTAAGGAGATTATGGAGGCATGCTCTAAAGGGTCTTATGGTTCATATGTGCTTCATGATGGTTATATTTTCAAGGGAAAGTTATGCATTCCATCTTGTTCAATTCGAGAGCTTTTAGTAAGGGAAGCTCATGGGGAGGTCTAGCAGGCATTTTGGAATGAAAAGACTTTGGCTATTCTACAAGAACATTTTATTGGCCAAAGATGCAAGGGGATGTGCAAGGAGTATTTCAAGGTGTGCTACATGTCAAAAGGCCAAAAGCATTTTCACCAAGGTTTGTATACTCCTTACCTATTCCTAATGGTCCTTGGGAAGATGTGCTATGGATTTTATTGTAGGTTTGCCTAGGACAAAAGAGGCAAAGATTCTATCATGGTGGTCATTGATAGGTTCTCTAAGATGGCACACTTCATTCCTTTCAAAACTGATGATGCTTCAAGGTAGCTGTTTATATTGCAAGGAATTATTAGACTTCATGGTGTTCCTCACTATTGTAAGTGATAGGGATACTAAATTATGAGTTATTTTGGAAGACACTTATGGAAGCTCCTTGGTACAAGTTATGCTTTAGTACTTCCCATCATCCTCAAACTGATGGACAAACTGAAGTACTAATAGGACTTTGGGCGCTTACTTAGAGGTTGGTAAGTAAGAGTACCAAGGATTGGGATATAAGCTTGCACATGCTGAATTTGCTTACAATAGGTCACCTACTTATGCTACAAATTGTTCTCCATTTGAGATTGTTTATGGAGCTAACCCTAAGGTACCTATTGATCTAATTCCTTTCCAGTGATGAGTTTATCATGTAGATGCAAAGGAGAAGGCGCAAGCTATGCTTAAACTTCATGCACAAGTTAAAGCAAGGATTGAAAAGTGAACACCAAATATCAACAACTAGCTAATAAAATCGAGTGCAACATTCTTTAAAGGTTGGTGATTTGGTTTGGTTACACTTAAGAAAGGAAAGGTTTCCAGGGCTTAGAAAGAACAGCTTATGCCACGCTCAGATGGTCCTTTAAGATCATGCAAGGTGAATGAAATGCATTCAAGTGTGAGTACCTGGAGACTACAATGTAAGTGCCACTGTGAATGTGGGAGATTTGGCACCTTATGTCCATGATGATGATATGGCTCAATTGAGGACAATTGTTTCTAAAGAAGGAGAGGATGATACAGGAGTAGTGGATGAAAGTTTACTAGCTCTTGCATACAAAAGCATCTCACTAAACCTTGGCTTAATTGATGTACATGGAGGACTCTTCATGGGAATGACTACTAAGGTGTAGCATGCTTGCTAACCAACCAAGGTAGTATGGAATAGGCGTGTGAAATGAACATGTCTATGAGGATCCTAATTCTATTAGGATTCATATCTTTAATTGCTTTCTTAGTTCTAATTGTATTAGGAATCATGGTTTTGCCTACGTTCTTAAAACGGTGGATTTTCATGATTCAAAGAGTTCTAAGGAGTCTAGGACTTAGGGACTTGTCCTAAGCCTATTAGGTTTATGTTCGTCAAGTAGTATAAATAAGGAGTCATGTAGTTCGAATACTTTACAGATTTTAATAAGAATTTTTGTGAGTTTTTTTGTTAAACATTGATTGTTTACAAACTTCTCTTGAGTGTTGGTGGCTTAGCCTTTATGCATTCAAAACCCTTAGTATTATTCCTTGTGGTGGCTTAGCCTTTATCATTGAATAATCTAAGTTCTATCTTGGTTACTTAGTTTGGGTTCTTGAAGAGTTCTTGCTTGAATCTTTGTATTCTTGCTCGAATCTTGGTGTTTCTTGGTTGAGTTTGATTAATCTTGATTAACTTAATTAGCTTCCGCACATTAGTATTTGATTCTTGAAGATTAAATACATCAAGTACACTTAAAAGTTTTTGAAATAAATATTTTAAGTCATAGTGGTGCATTTAGTACAAATTTTGGACCAGTTTTTTTAGTTAATATATATTAATATTACTTTTATGTTGTTGTTCTTGTAATATTTCAATTCTTTTTGCTTTTATATGATTGTTGTTGGAAGTTGAGGAAAAAGTTTATGTTATTCCCTATATATGGGATAACCAAGGAGTCATGCTGCATTAGTAAGCAAATAGTAGTACTATGTGTATCTTTTTTTACCTCTCGAATATACTCAGGCCAGTTTGATTATATGGCCATTGATGAGCTGGAGAATGTTTAGACAGATTACGTACCAGAGTTTGAAGTCTTCAGTAACCTAGACATGTATAGTTTTGTTTTGTCCATGAAGCGGCCAAATTATCTTAAGAATATTTTAATACACTCAAATATTTTAGTAGTTGTTATGTATAAGACTTAATATTTGGCCATGATATATGAAGTATGTGATTGCTATGTTTTGAACTAGTTATACTTACATGTTTATTGAATTGTTTGGTAGTTACACAGTTGTTCTATGAATGTTAGTTGAGATTTATCTTCAAACACCCTTATATCTAGCAGAATGGTAGAAAGAAGCAGAAAAAGTATGAGTTATATGGTTAGAAGGCTAGCAAATATAACTGAAAACATCACTCAGGTGATAGCTAATCAAGAAACTAAGTAGAGTGAGACTGACAGTTTTGGTGAGGTCTTTAAAAGGGTAGCAGCAATCAAACCTCCGACTTACCATGAGAAAGAGGACCCAGCTAGCTTTGAAAACTGGATCTGAGAATTTGATAAGCTTTTTGATGCCATAATGTGTCAACAAAACCTTAGATTTAATAATGTTGTTTATTATTTGAGAGATGCGGCAGACCTATGGTGGAAATTAATTTAATACTCTAGTGTAATATAAGTTCTATACATAATCCTATTTACTTTTAAAATTGTTTTCCTTTTTGATGCAACAAATACAATATAAAAAAAAAACTACCACAGTCGTATCCCCAAAAAAAAAATAGCTAAAAAAACATGTTGGAGCAGGGGCCAAGGCACACGTTCATTCTTCTCTCTCCTCTTAGACTCTCAAGCTCCTCTCTCTTTTCTCTCTACTCCATCTCATTCTCTCTCCTCCCAGATCTCAGTCACTCGAAGAGTCGAAATCGACCACCGAGTAGTCTCAAACCGTCGCCAATTGCCGACGAACTAGAAACGCCGACTGCCGACGCCTTCAATTCGAACTTTGAAGTTCGACTTCGGCACTTCGCCGACCCAGTTTTGAGTTTTCCTCCATTAATTCAAACTAGTAAGTTGTTAAGTTTTTATTTTTTTATTTAATTTCATACTTTCCAACTTCTATAAGTTTATATAGGTTAGATTCTTAGATTAGATTATATAGGAGAGAGAGAAAGAACAAAAATGGTGGATCGGCGTCAATTGGAAGCGATTCTATCAACAGTCGTCAATGTCAAACCTCACGAAACCTCGTCACTTCTTCACTCCGCCGCATATTTCTTCTTCGTATGCAATTTCTCGCATTTTTTTCATATACTTGTTAATTTTTTCTTCATTACGATTGTTTTTCATGATTGAAATTTAAGTGTTCTTGATTTTGGATTTATAATTGTTGATGAACAGATTATTGTTTATAGGATCATTGCTTCTTACATTGATTGCTGCGCGTCTTTCTACGCTACTGTTTTCGCTGCTGAATTTATCCAAAGGCAGGGTATTGCCTTTTAACATCTATATTGTTTGTGTATCATTGTTGAGAAAATTTGTTTTTGATAATTTTCTTGGATTTTGGATGGTGATGGACTGAATTGAAGTAGCTTATTGAGTTTGATTTGTTTAGGGTTGCTGTGAATCGATTTACAGGTCAATGTAAAAAAAGTATGTTGTAATCTGAAGGATAAGGTGGTGTGTGAATTTGTCTCCTCTCTTACCCTTGAGTTTCCTTGCAAGAATTGGGGTAATGTTGGTGTTTTTTTAGTTTGCATTATGTGTTATTTCGAGTAGCGTAGTAGATGAACACCTGAGCATAGTCTAAGTCTTGATCAATATTGGGAGAGTAGAGTATTAGTGGTTGGTATGTGCAGGGGGGGAAGGGATTGGGTGTGTGTGCAGCATCAAGTCATCAGACGTATGGCTGCTAGTCCTAAGATTTAATGTAGATTGATTTTGGGTCATTTGGTTTTGTTAGTTCTGGTTAAGTGATGAAAAAGATAACTACTATATAAGATTAGCTTGATTGCCCAATTCTTGAAGTGAATTCCTTTGTTCGCTATAGAGGAAATTACTGAGGCTGTGTATATGTCATTTGGTACTGATGATTAGATTGACAAGTCTAATGAACTTTGGGAGGAGGGGAGAGAATGAGATTTTCGATCAAAGTTAAACATCTTGCTCATTTGATGAACTGGGTTTTTCTTATATATATTATGTGGAATTTGTTCATTTTGGTTATATGACAAATTGACACCTTGCTTTATGTATAATACTCTTATCAA
Source organism: Beta vulgaris subsp. vulgaris (assembly GCF_026745355.1). Taxonomy (NCBI): domain Eukaryota; kingdom Viridiplantae; phylum Streptophyta; class Magnoliopsida; order Caryophyllales; family Amaranthaceae; genus Beta; species Beta vulgaris. Next base: position 29,947,153 of record NC_079209.1, read on the forward strand.
GGCGATAACCTTGCTGTAAATGATTGGTTTTGTAGTGCAAGTTTTCTAATGTAGATGGAAGATGATTGCTTCTTCAAGCAATGTTAAAATTATGAGCTATAGCACTATTTGTTTTCTTGTTTGGCGAATTGATGTTTTTCTTACTTTTTCAGAAAAGAAACGAGCAGAAGCAGCTCGCATTAGGGAGAAATATCCTGATAGAATTCTTTTAAGATGCTTTACTTGTTGACTGATTATGGTTATTGGCAGTATTTGTGTTTCATAATTTATATATTGCCCATCGACTCAGTAATTCTCACCTAGTTAACCAATTTATGCAGGTGATTGTAGAGAAGGCTGAAAAGAGTGACATTCCGGACATTGATAAGAAAAAGTTAGTCTTATTTCTGGTTGCATCTGGTTTTGTTATAGTGGTTTTGTTGTTTATTTTTCAAATAGTGAAAACAAAACCCGTTCGATAAAACTGTTTTAAATAACTAAATTTATGTACATTTCATAAACTGGAAACTTTGTTGTTTTTTGAAAGAACATAAACTGGAAAGTTAAAAATTAGGAATCGTTTAGAAATTCGATTATTCATGCTTTGATTTTTTCTTGTCGAGTTTGTATGTATGAAAGTTGTAAAATATAGATATATACTAGCTCTAATTATAATTCTTTGTAATTATTTTATAGTACTTTCTTGGGATTCCTAGCACTTATTCGCAAGAAATGATTGACGAGCTAAGAGATACGTGGGTGAAATATTTAAACAATCAAACACAGAACGATGGAGATTGAAGACAATGGTCAAGTTTCAATTGTACATATTATTTGCTCAACTTAGAATTTTAATTATCGTAGTTATCATTAGATTATAGAAATTTTATTATTAAGACATTAATTATTGGAATAAATTGATAATTTGACTAGTGAAATTGATTTTGTATGTAAATTAAATGTAGCAAATATGTTTTACATTATTAATAAAGCAAGCAAGAATTTTTGTTTCATATATAATTATTATTGTGGTTATTTATAGATTTGTTTTTTCTAAAGGCGTATATATAAGAAATCGCAAATACAGGAGCAGATAATGTATGTATATTGTAACATTTTAATTAAAAAAAATATATGTAATACACCTAAGAAACCAATTGTGGTTAATAACTGGGTTCAAAGGGTAAGGTAAGGAGACTGGTTATGAATATTAACTAGTCTCCTAACCTCTTTTCACAGTATATGTACACTTATCTAAGAGACTGGTTTTACCTATCAACCGGTCTCCTAAATAAACAAAGAAACCAGGCATTATGACCGGTCTCTTAACCTAGGACACCTCTGAGATGGAGATGTGTTATAGTCCGGTATCCTAGGCTATTTTCAACCGGTTTCCTAGGTCTTTTTTGTAGTAGTGAAATAAAGGAAAGATGATCTTTTAGAGGATCCAGACTTTAGGTGGAACGCGTTTAAAGAGGCCTTGAGGACTAAGTTTTATCCTCCATACTTAAGGAAGCAAAAGGTTATGTAGTTCTGAGGATGGGGACTATGTCTGTTAATGAGTATTATAGCAAATTTTTGGAGTTAATGAGGTTCGCACCTAAGATAGTACAATCTGAGACTTTGAAGGCCCAAAGGTTTGAGCAAGGATTAACCTTAACTCTCCAAAGTAAGCTGGGAGGAGTAACTTTTGAGACTCTTGATGAAAGTTATGGTAGAGCTGCTCACTTATATGGGATTAAAGGAAGAGAGCTTGAAGGGACCTCCTCTAGGGAAAAGAGGAAGTATATCAACAATGGGAACCAACAGAGTGGAGATAAGAAGCCTAAGCCCAATGGTGGATTTAATTAAATTGAGAAAGACAATAGGTACCCTAATCAGAAGCCTAATGGGAACCAAGGTAATGGGAAGAAAGCTGAAAGAAACTTTTTTCTGCAAAAGGTGATAAGAAATACCCTGGAAAGGATGGTCAAGGCAACTTGGTGATATGCCATTATTGTCAGAAATTGGGACACCGTGAGTAGGAGTGCTTTATAAAAGCTAGTGGAGAACCTGCAATCAAATCTGACACGAGTAGTAAGGTCCCTCAGATTGATCAACAAAATTTAGCTTCTTTCAATGCTGGTGTTAAACCAGGGATGAGGAATTAATCTAAAGGTAGAGTTTTCGTCATGAACCGTCGTGAGACGCATAATGTTTCTGAGGTAGTAGTTGGAACCTTTTTCATTAATTTCCTATTTGTCAAAGTGTTATATGATTCAGGAGCATCTCATTCATCTATTTCTAGCACTTTAATAGAAAGCTCCAGTTAAGCAGTCCAGTGTTTATTTCATTAGAAATTGCATTGCCATCAGGGGAGATGTTTAATTGTACTAGGTTGCATAGTCAAGTACCTTTGATGATAGTTGGGGTAAACTTTCCATCTGACTTGGTTGAGTTTGGTACTCTTGGGGATAGATTGGTTGGGAAGATTCAAGGCTTTGATTGATTGTGAGGCCCAGAAGGTGTCCTTAGTCGGTCCTAAGAAAGAAAGAGTGACTTATAGGAAGCTTGGGAAGGAGAAGACAATGAAGATAGTGTATGCGATGAGAATTCAATCTTAAGTGAAGAAGGGGTGTCCGTTATTCTTATGTAGAATTCAGAGGATTGAAAAGGATGATGAGAATAGGAAGATCTCGATCGTATCTGAGTTTCTTGATGTGTTTCCTAAAGAGTTCACCGTAGGCTTGATGCCAAGAACCGGGCCTATTTCAAAGGCTCCGTTTAAAATGGCTCCAGTTGAGATGAAATAGTTAAAAGTTCATTTGGAGGAGTTGTTGGAAAAAGGGTATATAAGACCTAGTTAGTCTCCTTGGGGTGCACCTGTATTGTTCGTGAAAAAGAAGGATGGTAGTTTGAGGTTGTGCATTGATTATCGGGAGATTAACAATGTGACGATCAAGAATAAGTATCCGCTTCCAAGAATAGATGATTTATTTGATCAGTTGAAAGGAGCGGGGATTTTCTCGAAGATATATTTGAGGTTAGGTTATCACCAATCGAGGATTTATGAGGGTGATATTCCTAAGACTGCGTTTAGGACGCGTTATAGTCACTACGAGCTCACAGCGATGCCGTTTGGTCTTACTAATTAACGCACCTGTAATGTTCATGGATTTGATGCATAGGATTTTCAGGCCATACTTGGATAAATATGTGGTTGTGTTTATAGATGATATTTTGATATATTCCTGACCATGTCTGCTAGGCAAGTTAATAAAATTAACAGGCAAGTTAATAGAGTTGTCATGCAAGTTAATAGAGTAGGAAGCTATCATGACCCAATTGTATTGAGTGATGATGAGAATGTTTGATGTCATGAGCCTCAAAGTGATAGCTACACTAGCCTAGAGATCATTATGCATTATGTGTTAAAAATAGATATCCCTGTTAGTGATATATGAAGTAATTCAAGAGTTCGATCATACTAAAGTGCAAACCTGAAAGGACATCTACAATATTACTTGGAGACCTTATCTGAGCGATGTGAGTGATTAACTTGTCTATCAGTATTCCGACCGGGGAGATCATAAGGTGTACCAAGTTGTTTAGAAATTTGCCTTTGAAGATAGGAGACTGTGCTTTTCCATCTGACTTAATAGAATTCAATTTGGGAGACCTAGATGTGATTCTTGGGATGAATTGGTTAAGTCTTTACAATGCCAATATCGATTGTGAGATTCAGAAGGTAGTGTTAAGCAACCCTTTGGGGAAATTGACCTCCTATAGACGTTTTGGGAAACCTAAGAAGTTTGGAGTAATCTCTACTATGCAAGTGAGGAAATTGATGAGAAAAGGGTGTGAATTATTCTTCTGTAGTGTGCATGATGCGAGTAAGGAAGTTGAAGTAAAGCTTGAGGATGTCCCAATTGTGAATGAGTTTATGGATGTGTTTCCAAGTGAGATTTCAGGTATGCCAGTTGCGAGAGCTGTTGGCTTCACCATAGACTTAGTTACTGGAACTGCACCAATATATAAGGCACCTTATAGAATGACACCTCTTGAGATGAGTGAGCTGAAAATGCAATTGCAAGAACTATTGGATAAAGGTTATATTAGGCCTAGTGCATCACCTTGGAAAGCTCCTGTGTTATTTGTGAAGAAAAAGGATGGCAGCATGAGGCTATGTATTGATTACAGGGAGTTGAATAATGTAACCATAAAAAACAGGTATCCTTTTCCTAGAATAGATGACCTATTCGACCAGTTGAATGGAGCGAGTGTGTTCTCAAAGATTGACTCATGTTCAGGATATCATCAATTGAGGGTAGCTGATAAGGATGTACCTAAGACTGCCTTTAGAACGCGTTATGGTCATTATGAGTTCACTGTAATGCCATTTGGGTTAACCAATAATGCTCCTGCTATATTTATGGATTTAATGAATAGGATCTTTAATGACTTTCTAGATAAATTCGTGGTGGTTTTCATTGATGACATACTAATATATTCGAGGAAGGAAGCTGAGCATCCTGCACTTGAGGATTACTTTGGAAACATTGAAGAAAAACTAATTATATGCCAAGTTCTCTAAGTGTCAGTTTCGGTTCGAGAAGGTGGCGTTTTTGGGTCACTATGTGTCTAAGGAAGGAGCCTTTGTAGATCCTTCTAAGATTCAAGCTGTGAGTGAGTGGCCAACTCCAAGGAGCGTGTCAGACTTTAGAAGTTTCTTAGGTCTAGCTAGCTATTATATGAGATTTGTGCGAGATTTCTCGAAGATAGCAAGACCTATGACCAACTTGATGAAAAATAAGTCAAAATTCGAGTGGAGTGAAAAGTGTGAAGACGCCTTCCACATCTTGAAAGATCGTTTAACCTCTGCACCTGTTTTAACCCTGCCTGATGGGAATGAGGGATTTGAGGTATATAGTGGTGCTTTGAGAAATGGTCTAGGATGTGTACTAGAATGGGAAGGTAATAGCGAATGTGTCGCATCAATTGAAATATTATGAAGCTAATTACCCTACCCATAGACCATAAGAGTTTGAAGTACATTTTCACCCAAAAAGACTTAAATATGAGGCAAAGAAGATGACTATAGTTAATTGAAGATTATGAGCTAGATATCCAGTATCCTGAGGGGAAAGCAAATGTAGTTGCTGATGCCTTGAGTAGAAAATCGAATCCTAGCTTGAGTGCCTTGATAGTCCATGAGGAGTTATGTCGAGATATGCAAAGGTTGAGCTTAGAAATTTTAAATCCTGGGAAAGTGAGGCAAGACTTAGTACTCTTTCTTTGGGTTTGTTAGTTTTCGATGAGATCATAGCGGGTCAAGTTGGAGATGAGCACCTAGATAAGATCAAGGAGGAAATGAAGCAAGGTAAGGAAGCTGATTTTAAGATTCATGATGATGGGAGTCTAAGGTTTAAAGGGAGGTGGTGTGTACCACAGAAGTGTAATGACCTTAAGACACGCCTTATGGATGAGGGGCATAGTACTCCATATTCTGTGCACCATGGGGGTGATAAATTGTATAAAGACCTTAAGGTTATCTATTGGTGGCCAAATATGAAGTGAGAGGTAGTTGAGCATGTGTCTAAGTGTCTAACCTGTCAGAAGGTGAATATAGACCATAAGAGACCTAGGGGAAGGTTCAATCTTTGGAGGTTCCTGGATGGAAGTGGGATTCTATTTCTATGGACTTCTTGACTGCCTTACCTAGGACAAGGAGTGCAAATGACACTATTTTGGTTATTGTGGATCGATTGACCAAATCTGTTGTGTTCATACCTATTAAGGGGACATGGAAAAAGACACAACTTGCTAAGACATACATTAGGCATCTGGTGAGACTACATGGAGTTCCAAAGGATATCATTTCTGACCAAGCCTCTAGGTTTCTTTCGAAATTTTGGAAAAAGGTCCAATTAAATCTTGGGACAATATTGAAGATGAGTACAACCTTTCACCCTGCGACTGATGGTCAAACTGAGAGGACTAACCAAACTATGGAGGACATGTTGAGAGCATGTGCGATTGACTTTCAAGGTAGTTGGGAGGACCAATTAGATTTGATTGAGTTTTCCTATAACAATAATTATCATGCGAGCACAAAGATGACACCTTTTGAGGCGTTATATGGACGGAAATGTACAAGTCCCATTTGATGGAATGACTTTAGTGAAAATATAGTCTTGGGGACAGAATTTATTGATGAAACCGTTAAGAATGTTAGACTAATTCAGGCTAGAATTCAAGCTGCGTAAGATAGGCTGAAAAGTTATGCGGACTTGAAATGTCGAGAGGATGAGTTCGGCATAGGTGATAAGGTGTTCTTGGAGGTATCCCCCACTAAGGGCATCATGAGATTTGGAAAAAAGGGCAAGTTAAGTGCAAAGTATGTAGGCCATATGAAATTTTAGAGCGCATTGGAAAAGTAGCTTATCGATTGGCATTGCCATGGAGTTCGAGAGGATGTATGATGTATTCCATATTTCCCAACTTAGCGCTACATACCTGATGAGCGTCATGCCCTAGAGCCTGAACGAGTTCAGATCGATAGTAGCCTCACATATGAGGAAAGACCTGTCAAGACTCTAGACAGGAAAGTGCGTAGTACACGCAATAAGGATGTCCACATTGTGATTGTCCTTTAGTCTAACCACGAGTCTGAAGAGGCAACGTGGGAAACCGAAGATGATATGAGAAAAAAGTATCTAGACTTATTCCTTGAGCTGAGTTACGAGGGCGTAACTCGTTTTCTTTAAGTGGGATCAAATGCGATAAATTTCGCGTTTTTTGTCCATTTTTATGAGATTTTTATGCATATGTATGCCTATATTGGGAATTTGCACATGTTAGTGCAAAAGAAGTAGATTTTCAGCATAAGAAAATGTGTGCATAAGTAATAAAAGTGTTTTAAGTTAGAAAACGTGTGCACAAGTGGCACAATTCTTGTTAAACTTTTGAAAAGACGAGTTCAAACTTTTGAAAGTATGTGAGTTTTCGTTCTTTTAAGGGGGGTAGACTGTAATCCCCCATAATTTTAAAGGATTTTATAAATATATTTTAGTATTTATATATTTATATTTAAACATAATTTAGTTTTAAATGATTTGATTATTTAAGGAACGAAGGTTGACTATTGTAAAAGTCAAATGAAATTATTTTAAGGATTTAAGACAGTTAAAAATATTCTATTTATGCATGCTTTGATAAATGTTTGAAATATCAAGTTGATTTGGAAAATAAGTCTAAGTGGACTTGAGGAACCCAAAATCCGAAATAGATGAGGAAAAAGGAGTTCTATTGATGCTATATATGAGTTCGATTTTATTTATCCTATTCATCATCAAACTTTAAATGAGCCCAATCTTCTTTTTCCTAAGCCCAAAAGGAAGCCTCCTTATAAATATTTTAATACCCAATTATTTTATTCCACACAAAGATTATTTTCTCTCTCCTCACACTCAAGAATTTCAGCCCTCTGTATTCTCTCTCCTCACGGTTTTCTTTCCCTCCCTTCACTCGTTTTTTTTCTCTCACCCGAATCTGATTGTCCTTATTTCTCATAGTTTCGTTTATTTTTAGCCAAAACTTCCTTCTTAGAAAATTGTAGATTTCAAAATTTTATTGAACTTAGGCTCAAGAATCACTCAATTCCGATTATTATTCTATCAGTTATGGCCTCTGCAAGTTTCACAATTTTGCTGCCATATTTCACTCGCGATTTCGGTATTTCACTCTTTTTCTTCCTTTTTCTTTTGATTCTTTTCCTCGTTTTCTTATATATTGATTTCATACATTTTAATTTAATATTTCTAAGTATTATTTTGATAAATAATTGTTTAAAGATTGTATCTTTAATTATTTCAGATTATATGTTTCATATTATTAAGCAAAAGAATTTCATATTTAATATTATGAGATTTAAATATTAAAGTCTTGATTTTTGAGGTTTTAAAAGTTTATTTTAGTAGTACCATATTTTAGGGTTTGAAATATACAATTTTTGGTGTCAAAAGAATTTTTGAAAAGGTTTTGACACGTTTTTAAGTGAAGTTTTATTGCTGTAAATTTATTGGTATATCGATATACCAATGTTTTGTATTTTGTTAGGCGGAGATTATTCCCTAGGCAACTTTTAGAGTAGAAAAGTGGCCTCTCCGTTTGTCTACACAAGGTACGTACATACTTGTGAGCTATGTGATTAGTATCATGATTTAAGGAGAAAGAATTTTAGTATCATGTATATGAACTTATTAAGTTCATATGTGATTTCTGGTGTTATTGATTGTTACATGTTTTATGCCTGTGTGCAAGCATGTGATTTTTGAGATCTATTATGAGTAAAGATTTTCATGTTTGTATGAAATATTTGATGCAAGCATGTAAAAGGGAATTTTATTTATTAATTCGTATGAGGAATTAATATATGTTATAGAGATTGGATCATGTTATTCATGTATTCCCTCATAAGTATTATTTTCACTATCTTATAAGGACTGTGGACCTTATTTGGTAAGTTGATAAGTCATGCCTTTTTAAAGGTAAGATTATTGTTGGCTAGGTTCAACAAAAGAAGAAGTTTGAGATTAAAAGAAAGTAGTCTTGGATTGTAAGTTGTGATCATTATTTAATCCTAAGATAAAGAAGTTCAGTTGTGAATGATTGATTTTTATGTATGTGATTGCTTGTATGTGTGTGTCATAACAAGTGATAACATGTAAATAACGTAAAGTGTAACAAGGATAGTTATAGACTTTAGACTGGTGCACGTCTAGAGTTGGACATTAGGAGTTGGGGTTCATGGTGAGCGTGCCATGACTTTCCTGGGGGTGGATTGATCACCATTCCTATTTTAGTAAAAAGGTTCCTCGATATTGTAGGTCATTCAGGAATACGGGGTGGCTACCGTATTTCGTCTTCGTAGATGAAGGCATTAGTAGATAAGACAGCTCGGGTCCAAGTAACTATTTCATTAAAGTAATAAAAAGATGTTTAGAGTTTAGTTCAGTAAAAGTTGTCTGCAGAATATTATATGATGATATTATTATTTATCCCTGCATGTTATTTATGTAGTATCATGTTAGGAATGCTTATGTTTTAGTATGTAGTACTCAGCTTTGCTGATTACGTGCTTTGTTTGTGTGTGTGATCATGACTTTTCCTTATTGATCCTATGATGACCCATTTTGGTGAGCAGATTACTATAACATTGACATTACAGGTTCTCAGATGTGCATAATTGGGAATCTGGAATGGAGAGAATGTGTAACTAGTATAATTTATTTTTCTGCATTAGTAGGAACATAATTTGTTAAGTTTGTTAGAATAAGACTTATTTAGAGTGTTGATTCTAAATACTTGTTTATTTATTCATTTATAATAAAAGGTTAAATGTTAGTTATATATTTTCCACTGCAAAATTCTGAATAAGCCGATACGTTATCACACGGGCGATAATGCTTTGGTAATTATCTAAGTTTTATATTATAAAGGTATTTATGAAAAGAGAGAATGATCGGGGTGTTACAAAGTGGTATCTGGGAGCTTTAGGTTATTTTCAAAACTTTTAGGGGCCTAACTAACTAGCTTACTTGTTATTTACAAGTTATTCTTAGAATTGCTCGGACTTATTCATTTTGAAAACTTATAGGAATAGATCATATTATAATTTCTTTTTAAGACCAAATTTTTTTTTATGTTCGAAAAAAAAATTCCGAAAATTTCATGATTCGATTTTTTTTTCTTTTCGAATTTTTTTTTGGATAGTTCGAATTTCCGAATTTTTTTTGGAATCAAATTTTTTTTTTCCTTCGACATCATTAGGTCCGAAGTTTTTTTTTTAGTCGAATTTTTTTTAGACACTCAAGTATTATTATTTTATAAATAGTGTCTATATTATTTTTCATGCCTTTAAAGTTTAAATTGTTGCATTGTGAGAATGGGTAATATAGGAAGGGCATCTAGAATAGAAATATTACATGTCTGCATTGAATAGTTAGTTTACCATCATTATTATTTTTCTTACCTGCTAATGATCCATGATTATTTTTCTTTCCTGCCAACTGTTTACATTTTCTTGCCTGCTAAGTGTTATGTTTTCATGCCTATGATGTTAGTGATTACTTGTTTATTATTATTGTTGGGAATGCGTTCAGGGAGAGTACTACGTATAATTATTGAATAGGTCTATCTATTGTATATCCCTGACCATGTATGTTAGGCAAGTTAATAAAATTGTCAAGCAAGTTAATAGAGTTGTCATGCAAGTTAATAGAGTAGGAAGCTATCATAACCAATTGTATTGAGTGATGATGAGAATGTTTGATGTCATGAGCCTGAAAGTGATAGCTACACTAGCCTAGAGATCATTATGCATTATGTGTTAAACATAGGCATCCATGTTAGCGATATATGAAGTAATTTAAGAGTTCGATTATACTAAAGCGCAAACCTGAAAGGACATCTACAATATTACTTGGAGACCTTGTCTGAGCGATGTGAGTGATTTAGAGGTGGATGAAAATGGACAAAGGATTTTAAGATATACTAGATCTAGGAATTCAAGTTATCATTATTACTATTATAGTGAAGCCTCTAGAGACTTTGAAGATGAAATGTTTACTTCATAAAGGTATAAAGGAAATAAGGATAGAAAAGACAATGTAACTCCATAAGAGTATTTATTTATGCTTTAAGATTCGTTGTCGCAAAGCAATCAAGCTATAATGGTTTGAAGTCCTTCTTTAGCATCTTTATATTATTGAGGAATAAGTTTGTTATTTTGGATTGGAAAAATATTCTTATTATCGTTTGCGGAATAAAAGTTTATTATTTATTTATTCGAGTGAGTCAAGAATTTATTATGGTCACGTGTTGGGAATCTTTTATTATTTAAATTTTCATTATGTGATTATATTCTTGCTTGTTTCTAGTTGCATGTTGATGTGAATATATTTTACATGGATGATTATGTGATTGCTAGAGAACATTTCATGTTGAACTTGAAACTAGTTGAGAAATTGTTTGTTGATGCGATCTTTAATGATCAAATCAAATATTGTCTTCTTAGATGGACATGTAAGTTATGCTGGAACCTAAAGTAGTGTTACGTTAAGTATCAGTCGCGAAGTAGAGTGTTAAACAACAATGATGCCTTAGCTTCTGCTATTCGCCTATAGGCAGAGAATTTGACTCACGAAAGAGTTGAGCATCCCGATCATGCTGGGGACATGTTTGAGAAACTAGCTAAGACTAAACCGTCGTACCTTAAGTGGTAATATGACCATACCCTCTTAGAGAGTTGGATTATGGCGTTTGAAAAGATGTTTGGGGCTGTGAACTGTCCAAGAGTATGAAAGTAAGTCAAGTTATACTGTATCTGAAAGATGAGCCTAACTTATGGTGGAAAGAGAATGAGAATATACTTAGTATTGTGAAAGAGTTTAATTAGGAATCCTTTATTGTTGCTTTAAGAGGAAAATTTTTACCCTACTTTAAGAGGAAAATTTTTACCCTGCTTTTATGAGGAAACTAAAGGTCCAAGAGTTTATCAACCTTAGGATGGGGAGCATGACCATCTCTGAGTATTATAGCAAGTTCATAGCATTATCTAGATTTGCACTCTAGGTAATAGTCACTGAGGAGTTAAAGGCTCAGTGATTTGAGCAAGGTTTGATTGAGGAAATTCAATTGAGGTTAGTAGATTATGAACCAATTGACTTGTCTATCAGTATTCCTACCGGGGAGATCATAAGGTGTACCAAGTTGTTTAGAAATTTGCCTTTTAAGATAGGAGACTGTGTTTTTCCATCTGACTTAATAGAAATCAATTTGGGAGACCTAGATGTGATTCTTGGGATGAATTGGATAAGTCTTTATAAGGCCAATATCGATAGTGAGATTCAGAAGGTAGTGTTAACCAACCCTTTGGGAAAATTGACCTCCTATAGACGTTTTGGGAAACCTAAGAAGTTTGGAGTTATCTCTACTATGCAAGTGAGGAAATTGATGAGAAAAGGATGTGAATTATTCTTCTGTAGTGTGCAGGATACGAGTAAGGAAGTTGAAGTAAAGCTTGGGGATGTCTCAATTATGAACGAGTTTATGGATGTGTTTCAAAGTGAGATTTCAGGTTTGCCACATGCGAGAGCTGTTGAGTTCACCATATACTTAGTTCATGGAACTGCACCTATATCTAAGGCACCCTATAGAATGACACCTCTTGAGAAAAGTGAGTTGAAAATGCAATTGCAAGAACTAGATAAAGGTTATATTATCCTAGTGCATCACCTTGGGAGCTCCTGTGTTTGTGGAAGAACAAGGATGGCAACATGAGGCTATGTATTGATTAGAAGGAGTTGAATAATGTAACCATCAAAAACAAGTATCCTTTTCCTAGAATAGTTGACCTATTCGACCAGTTGAATGGAGCGAGTGTGTTCTCAAAGATTGACTTATGTTCAGGATATCATCAATTGAGGGTAGCTGATAAGGATGTACCTAAGACTGCCTTTAGAACGCGTTATGGTCACTATGAGTTCACTGTAATGCCATTTGTGTTAATCAATGCTCCTGCTATATTTATGGATTTAATGAATAGGATCTTTCATGAGTTTCTAGATAAATTTGTGGTGGTTTTCATTGATGACATACGAATATATTCGAGGAATGAAGCTGAGCATCCTGAGCACTTGAGGATTACTTTGGAGACATTGAGGAAAAACCAATTATATGCCAAGTTCTCTAAGTTTCAGTTTCGTTAGGAGAAGGTAACGTTTCTGGGTCACTATGTGTCTAAGGAAGGAGCCTTTTTAGATCTTGCTAAGATTTAACCTGTGAGTGAGTGGCCAAACTCCAAAGAGCGTGTCAGACATTAGAAGTTTCTTAGGTCTAGCTGGCTATTATATGAGATTTGTGCGAGATTTCTCGAAGATAGCAAGACCTATGACCAACTTGATGAAAATGAGTCAAAATTCGAGTGGAGTGAAAAGTGTGAAGAAGCCTTCCAAATCTTGAAAGATCATTTAACCTCTACACCTGTTTTAACCCTGCCTGATGGGAATGAGGGATTTGAGGTATAAAGTGATGCTTTGATAAATGGTCTAGGATGTGTACAACATCCGAATGGGAAGGTAGTAGGGAATGCGTCGCGTCAATTGAAACCTTATGAGGCTAATTACCCTACCCATGACCTAGAGTTAGCTGCCATAGTGTTTGCATTGAAAATTTGGAGACATTACCTTTATGGAGCAACTTGTAAGATATTCAAATACCATAAGAGTTTGAAGTACATTTTCACCCCAAAAAGACCTAAATATGAAGCAAAGCAGATGACTAGAGTCAATTAAAGATTAGGATCCAGATATCCAGTATCATGAGGGGAAAGCAAATGTAGTTGCTGATGCCTTGAGTAGAAAATCGAGTCATAGCTTGAGTGCTTTGATAGTCCATGAGGAGTTGTGTCGAGATATGCAGAGGTTGAGGTTAGAAATATTAAATCCTGGGAAAGTGAGGCAAGACTTAGTACTCTTTGTTTGGGTTTGTCAGTTTTCGATGAGATCATAGCGGGTCAAGTTGGAGATAAGCACCTAGATAAGATCATGGAGAAAATGAAGCAAGGTAAGGAAGCTGATTTTAAGATTCATGATGATCGGAGTCTAAGGTTTAAAGGGAGGTGGTGTGTACCATAGAAGTGTAATGACCTTAAGACACGCCTTGTGGATGAGGGGCATAGTACTCCATATTCTGTGCACCATGGGGGTGATAAATTGTATAAAGACCTTAAGGTTATCTATTGGTGGCAAAATATGAAGCAAGAGGTAGCTGAGTATGTGTCTAAGTGCCTAACCTGTCAGAAAGTGAAGATAGACCATAAGAGACCTATGGGGAAGGTTCAATCTTTAGAGGTTCTTGGATGGAAGTGGAATTCTATTTCTATGGACTTTGTGACTGCCTTGCATAGGACAAGGAGTGGAAATGACACTATTTGGGTTATTGTGGATCGATTAACCAAATCCGTTATGTTCATACCTGTTAAGGGGACATGGAAAAAGAAGCAACTTGCTAAGACATACATTAGGCATGTGGTGAAACTACATGGAGTTCCAAAGGATATCATTTCTGACCGAGACTCTAGGTTTCTTTCGAAATTTTGGAAAAAGGTCCAATTAAATCTTGGGACAACATTGAAGATGAGTACACCTTTCACCCTCACTGATGGTCAGACTAGAGGACTAACCAAACTATGGAGGACATGTTGAGAGCATGTGCGATTGACTTTCAAGGTAGTTGGGAGGACCAATTAGATTTGATTGAGTTTTCCTATAATAATAATTATCATGCGAGCATAAAGATGACACCTTTTGAGGCATTATATGGAAGGAAATGTACAAGTCCCATTTGCTGAAATGACTTTAGTGAAAATATAGTCTTGGGGACAAAATTCATTGAGGAAACCGTTAAGAATGTTAGACTAATTCAGGCTAGAATTCAAGCTGCAAGATAGGCTGAAAAGTTATGGTGACTTGAAACGTCGAGAGGATGACTTCACCATAGGTGATAAGGTGTTATTGAAGATATCACCCACTAAGGGAGTCATGAGATTTGGGAAAAAGGGCAAGTTAAGTGAAAATTATGTAGGCCCATATGAAATTTTAGAGCGCATCGGAAAAGTAGCTTATCGATTGGCATTGCCATGGAGTTTGAGAAGATGCACGACGTATTCCATATTTCCTAACTTAAGCGCTACATCCCTGATGAACGTCATGTCCTAGAGCCTGAACGAGTTCAAATCGATAGTAGCCTCACATATGAGGAAAGACCTGTCAAGATTCTAGACAAGAAAGTGCGTAGTACACGCAATAAGGATGTCCACATCGTGAAAGACCTTTGGTCTAACCACGAGTCAGAAGAGGTAACGTGGGAAACCGAAGAGGATATGAGAAAGAAGTATTTAGACTTATTCCTTGAGGTGAGTTATGAGGGTGTAACTCTTTTTCTTTAAGGGGGATAGAATACGATAAATTTCGTGCTTTTGTCTATTTTTATGAGATTTTTATGCATATGTATGCCTATATTGGGCAATTTGCACATGTTAGTGCAAAAGAAGTAGATTTTCCGCATAAGAAAATGTGTTCATAAGTAATACAAGTGTTTTAAGTTAGAAAAAGTTGCACAAGTGGCACAATTCTTGTTAAACTTCTGAAAAGATGAGTTCAAACTTTTGAAAGTATGTGAGTTTTCGTTTTTTAAAAGGGGGGTAGACTGTAATCCCCCATAATTTTAAAGGATTTTATAAATATATTTTAGTATTTATAAATTTATATTTAAACATAATTTAGTTTTAAGTAGTTTGATTATTTAAAGAAGGTTGACTATTGTCAAAATCAAATGAAATTATTTTAAGGATTTAAGAAAGTTAAAAATATTTTATTTATGCATGCTTTGATAAATATTTGAAATATCAAGTTGATTTGGAAAATAAGTCTAAGTGGACTTGAGGAACCCAAAATCCCAAATAGATGAGGAAAAAGGAGTTCTATTGATGTTAGGAGTTCTATTTTATTTATCCTATTCATCATCAAACTTTAAATGAGCCCAATCTCCTTTTTCCTAAGCCCAAAAGGAAGCCTCCTTATAAATATTTTAATACCCAATTATTTTATTCCACACAAAGATTATTTTCTCTCTCCTCACACTCAAGAATTTCGGCCCTCTCTATTCTCTCTCTCCTCACGGTTTTCTTTCCCTCCCTTCACTCGTTTTTTTTCTCTCACCCGAATCTGATTATCCTTATTTCTCATAGCTTCGTTTATTTTTAGCCAAAACTTCCTTCTTATAAAATTGTAGATCTCAAAAATTTATTGAACTTAGGCTCAAGAATCACTCGATTCCGATTATTATTCTATCAGTTATGGCCTCTGCAAGTTTCGCAATTTTGCTGCCATATTTCACTCGGGATTTCGGTATTTCACTCTTTTTCTTCCTTTTTCTTTTGATTCTTTTCCTCGTTTTCTTATATATTGATTTCATATATATTGATTTAATATTTCGAAGTATTATTTTGACAAATAATTGTTTAAAGATTGTATCTTTAATTATTTCAGATTATATATTTCGTATTATTAAGCAAAAGAATTTCATATATAATATTATGAGATTTAAATATTAAAGTCTTGATTTTCAAGGTTTTAAAAGTTTATTTTCATAGTACCATATTTTAGGGTTTGAAATATATAATTTTGGTGTCCAAAGAATTTTAGAAAAAGTTTTGACACGTTTTTAAGTGAAGTTTTATTGCTGTAATTTATTGGTATATTGATATACCAATGTTTTGTATTTTGTTAGGCGGAGATTATTCCCTAGGCAACTTTTAGAGTAGAAAAGTAGCCTCTTAATTTGTCTACACAAGGTACGTACATACCTATGTGCTATGTGATTAGTATCATGATTTAAGGAGAAAAAATTTTAGTATCATGTATAGGAACTTATTAAGTTCATATGTGATTTCTAGATTACATGTTTTATGCCTGTGTGCAAGCATGTGATTTTTGAGATCTATTATGAGTAAAGATTTTCATGTTTGTATGAAATATTTGATGCAATCATGTAAAAGAGAATTTTATTCATTAATTCGCATGAGGAATTAATATATGTTATAGAGATTGATTCATGTTATTCATGTATTCCCTTACAAGTATTATTTTCACTATCTTATAAGGACTGTGGACCTTATTTGGTAAGTTGATAAGTTATGCCTTTTTAAAGGTAAGATTATTGTTGGCTAGGTTCAACAAAAGAAGAAGTTTGATATTAAAAGAAAGTAGTCTTGAATTATAAGTTGTGATCACTTATTTAATCCTAAGATAAAAGAAGTTCAGTTGTGAATGATTGATTTTTATGTCTGTGATTGCTTGTATGTGTGTGTCATAACAAGTGATAACATGTAAATAACGTAAAGTGTAACAAAGATAGTTATAGACTTTAGACTGGTGCACGTCTAGAGTTGGACATTAGGAGTTGGGGTTCATGGTGAGCGTGCCATGGCTTTTCTGGGGGTGGATTGATCACCATTCCTATTTTAGTAAAAAAGTTCCTCGATATCGTAGGTCATTCAGGAATACGGGGTGGCTTCCGTATTTCGTCTTCGTAGGTGAAGGCATTAGTAGATACGACAGCTCGGGTCCACGTAACTATTACATTAAAGTAATAAAAAGATGTTTAGAGTTTAGTTCAGTAAAAGTTGTCTGCATAATATTATATGATGATATTATTATATATCCCTGCATGTTATTTATGTAGTATCATGTTAGGAATGTTTATGTTTTAGTATGTAGTACTCAGCTTTGCTGATTACGTGCTTTGTTTGTGTGTGTGATCATGGCGTTTCCTTATTGATCCTATGATGACCTATTTTGGTGAGCAGATTCAGTATAGCATTGACATTACAGGTTTGCAGATGTGCATAATTGGGAATCTGGAATGGAGAGAATGTGTAACTAGTATAATTTATTTTTCTGCATTAGTAGGAACATAATTTGTTAAGTTTGTTTGAATAAGACTTATTTAGAGTGTTGATTTCTAAATACTTGTTTATTTATTTATTTATAATAAGAGGTTAAAGGTTAGTTATATATTTTCCACTGCAAAATTCTGAATAAGCCGATACATTATCACACGGGCGATAATGCTTTGGTAATTATCTAAGTTTTATAATATAAAGGTATTTCTGAAAAGAGAGAATGATCAGGGTGTTACATTTTATTTAAAAGGTTCCTCGATAACGTAGGTCATTTGGAATATGGAGTGGCGCCCGTATTTCGTCTTCCTAGGTGAAGGCTGGTTTTTAGTTAGACAACTCGGTCCAATGAATATTCCATTAAAGTAATAAAAAGGTTATTACAGTTTAGTTCAGTAAAAGTTATGTGAAGATTGTTATGTTGTTATTTATCTCTGCTTACTATTTATTTGTATCATGTTAGGAATATTTATTTATCATTATGTAGTACTCAGCTTTGCTGACTACGTGCTTCGTTTGTATGTGTTGATCATGGCTTTGCCTTATTGATCTTGTGATGAGCCATTCTTGGTGAGCAGGTTTTTTAATGCATTGATATCTACAACTGTGCAGATGATGCATCATGGGGTTTCGGGAATGGAGAGCTTGTGTAGCATATTAATTTATATATTGTTTTATAATAGATACATTATATTTAAGTTTGGTTTGGAGTTAACGTTAACGTTGTTGTTTGGTTTTAAAGTTACTTAATTATTTATTATATGTCAATTCTAAAGTTAGTTATATGTTTTCCGCTGCAAAATTATGAATAAGCCGACACGTTATCACACGGGTTGTAATGTTTTGATGATTCTCTAGTTTTATATTTGAAAAGTATTTTTGGAAAAGAGAGAATTGTCGGGGTGTTATAGTATATTGCAAATCTTGTATGTTGTTTGTCAAACTACATGAAGCACCTAGTTCTCTATGACATGTTTTGGTTGAAGTCATATTTTTGAGGATGAAAAATAGAGAAGATAAGTGGAAATTTGGAAATGTTAGAAAGTGTAGTGAATTTGAGTAGTTATGAAGAGAAACTATGAGTACAAATCAAATGAGTTAATGAATGATAAAAAAAAGTATTAAAAATGGTTATATTTTCATAGTTAACTGTAAGATGGAATAAGTGAAAACATAAATTTTAGCATGATTTTAGGATCCAAATCAGTAGTGCATTTCTCATTTAATTGGTTCTTCATGTTCTTAAATTGGCAAAAAGTTGGAATATCATGATTCTAGGCTTTTGTAGGTATGCCTTCTTAATTTAAAGCAAGAGAAATCTGGTTGGTTGATCACTTGATTAACACGGCAGCATATCATGAGAGAAAAGTAAACGTGGTAACGGAAAAGGAGAATGACACGTGGACATATTATTAGTTGATGCTTCACACGTGATCAAAATTTTATCGCTTAATAGTATTATATAGATAATCTTTTCTTCTCATATTTGTCGTATATATTGAACAAGTTAACAATCGAATTGAATTTGAAATTTCAACAAAATATCAAATTAAGGAGAATAGTAAAGGGGACACCATTTTCCTCTCCCTTTCACTTATATAATACAAATTTGAATAATGATGAACAAATAACTAAAACAACAATAAAACATTGATTAAAGAAAAACATATTAAAGAATTAAACAATAATTATAAATTTATCTTCGGATCAAAATTTTTGTAATGTTGATGTATAAGTAATTGAGAAAAAAATTGTTAATATGACAAGCACACATAGTGTGCCAAAAATGTTATAGATATATAGTTTTTGAACCCGTCTATAATGCACATGATATTTTTTGTTTCATATCTTATTATATTTATTTTTCAAATAAATTATAATATAGTTTCTCAAGGGTGAAATAGTGTAATATGATTTAATATAGGATGAATCTCTATTATACAAGCCAAGGGAAGAATTATGGTATCCCCTGTAAAACTTATGCCATTCACTTATTAAAAAATCCTTATTTTAAAATATTAAATTTCTCCTCGATCTACAATTATGTGTAATAATAAAAGTTAATATTTCCTAATATATAATAAGATGTAATGTATGCAATCAGCAATATGTATAGAGGATAGTATAGACACAGAATCACAGGATAGTAGCTCAAACATGTTATCTAATAGTACTAGCCATCCAAGCAAGGTCAGGAGCATATTAAGGCAGGAGCAATGCATAATAACCAAAAAATGCACAAGATGTGTTCAGGAAGAAAAGGAAATATGAGAAGATCAAGATAAAGAGGCAAAATAGAAAGAGAAAAAAAATAATCATCAAAAGAGGGTGTGCACCGCACAACCATAGGATAAAGAAAAATTAAAAACAAGATGTTTAATACAACCCAAAAAAATAATTGTTTGATGATCTTAAGAGAAAGGAAATTGAAATGGGGGATTAGGGTTTCGGACGAACAGAGAAAGAAGAGACCACATGGTCAATCTTCTCTCTCACTACAGCTTCACCTTGCTTCACAGCAGCAAGGACCGTCTACTGTTGGATGTCAACTCAAGCAACTCGTGCTTCAACACCCTGGACTTTAGCATGCAAGAGAGTCAGAGACTCTTGCAGTGAGTTTAGAATCCCATAGAGACCAATGGTGGAGAGTAGGGGATGGTCAACTTCCTGAGATCCTGAAGAAGCTTGATCCTCCTCCAGATTGATGTGAACTGCACCCTGTCCCTGATCCCGGGGAGTCTTGGTCTCAGCAATTCTTTGACTCTTGCGGATAAACCTAGGACCCTCTGTACTGACCTCCTCCTCCAATTTCCTCTTAGACCCAACCTCTTTCATCCCCTTTGTCTCTACTCCCTCAAAGGCCAATCTCTCACCTAGTACCTTCAAGGATAACCTGGAAAGAGTATCCTTGGTCAAGTAATTATCAGGTTCAAGATCAAATGATGTACTCTGAGGGGAATTTGAATTGATTTTTCTTGAGGATGACAGAAATAAGGTTGGCATATCCAACCTTAGTGTTACGGAAAATGCAGTAAGAGAGATATGAGATCATTAGTGCAGGGAAATTGATCTTAATGCTTTTAGCAAGGCAGAACATGAGGGAAAGATCCATAAGACTCGCTTGAGTTCGTTTGGATGTTCTTAGTAAGATGAACCACCAAACCATTTGAAAAAGGAATTTGTGGTGAGGAGAAATATCATTTTGATCAAGGGACAAGTCAAATTCCTTACCCCAAAGTATTTTAAATTAGTAGCATTTGATGCACCATTGACATTTAACTTAGCCATACACTTCAAATACTCCTTGTACCCTTCAAGAGGTACTTCAAGCCATTCCCCCAAAAGTTTCTAAGAGAATTTCACAATTTTCCATTGACTACCCCAATATATAGACCGTCATTATTCTCAAAGCTAGACACAAACTCACTCATGTCATCTTCTTATAATCCCTCATCAAAACTAAGGATTTTGTCCCAATTCTGAAATTTAACTATATCAAGAAATTGACTCCATTTCACTTTCTTGCACCAAGAAAAGTCGACACAAAACCCAATTATATATTTAGAATACTTCGATTTCTCACCCCTCTTAGTAGAAACCAACACTTCTTTGTCTTGCTCTGTTTCAACCTCCTCCAAGAAGTCTTCTTTTTTTGGAGAATTTGATTTCGGTTCTCCCGAAATTTCGTGAGATCCCATAGAATTGGCGTTGGAGTTTGAGGATTCAGTTTTACTTGCATTGTTGTCGATCAATGGAGAAGATTTTTCGGTGGGTAAATTTTGGGTATCTTCAGATGTGTTTCTTTTGGAAGCCATTTTTGATTGAGGTGAAGAAGATGAGTTGGAGGTTGAGAGGTTTTAGGAGAGAGAATAAGGTGGTTTTGCAGAGGTGTTAGTTTTGGGGTTAAAAGTGGTGAAATATGGCATGAGAAAGTGGATTGATTTGATGGGTTTTTATGTGGGGTAATTTGTGAGAGATGATAAAGAAATTTAATGCCGCTTTTCTTTTCCCTTCTCTAAATCCTTGGAATTTATCGATTCTTGGGTTTGTACATGCACACTGGTGAAGCTTTAAATTTAATTTTTGTAAATTGTTTGTAGGGGATTAACGAAGAGAGATACTTAATACTTGAGAAAGTGGATAGAAAAGGAGGTAAAAAATTAAAACTAAAAAGAAAATTGAGAGAATAATAAGAAAGAAAAATGAAGAAGGTGTGAACTCATGCGTGGTACAATTCTAAGCTATATGTACATTGCCGTTACTATTTTATGCTCAAGTATATACATGGACAATAAGGGGAGTATTATGAAGACAAGATGTGAGTCCTTTACCATGATGTGTAATATATGAATATCTTCACAACATGTTGCTAGTCAATTATTGAATTTAATGAGACCAAGGGTTTTATTTTGTGTAACACACTCAACGAATTCTAATCATTCCTAGTTCTAGGCAAATTTTCTCAAATTTGTCTCTTGGAAGTGGTTTGGTCAAGATGTCAGCTATTTGATTTTTAGTAGGACAAAAGTCAACTTTGACAAGACCTTTTACCACATTATCTTTAAGAAAATGATGCCTAATGTGTATGTGTTTGACTCTTGAATGATAAACCTGGTCGGTCCTAAATGTACCTTAAAATACCGCAAGTATACGGGTCAATTAAGGTAAATATAGAGTAAGCAAGATATCGTTTCCCACAAGGAGGTCTATATTCAACTACCAAATTAAGAAAATCTAATATTATTTAGACGATTCGGGTAACGTGAGTAGTGAAAATAACTAAGCTAAAATGATACACTAATGGGTAAAAATCAAATATGAGAAATAGTTCCAGGACAACTAATTGCTGGTTAAAGACTATTGTATTGCAATGATCGAATTTCCTAATTTACATTATCTCCTCTTCCAAGGTAGAAAACGTATATTTATAATAACTTTACGCCTACTTCCGTGGTCGTAAACATTACTATAAACTCATTACGAACAAGAAATTCATGTAAACGATCACCCCAAGCGTATAACTATTCCTAAAATTATACTACTTGACGTTTGATAATTCCACGAACTAATATTGAAAGTTCACTCCCGCTACTAATCCAATACCTTAAACATATAATCAACTGGCCAAATCAATTATACGAAATCAAACCAAAATTATCAAATTGCAATAAAATAAATCAATCCAAACAACTTAGTTCAACTCATTCACAGAAAAATAAAAGACTACATCTAGTCCTAGAACATAGAAATTTAGCTAGACATAAAAACTAAATCAAACAAACCAATTGAAACTAAAAATCTGAAATTAAACATAGTAATTAACAGAATTCAATGACATAAACTAAGAGAAGAGAGGAAGAACTCCAGATTCAGATGAAATTTTGACTTCCGTCAATGGCCACCGCAGCCGTGCTGGCGTCGCGTGATGGTGTGGTTCGCTGGCGTCACTGCCTCTGTTGTTCTCCTCGTTCCTCCTCGTCCATTGTGCTTCCCGTCTCTTTTTGTTTTTTTTCTAAGGTTTATTTTGCTGCGTGATGGGTTTCAATGATGCTGCTCCTCCCTCAATGCTGCGTGGGTTTTTTTCTTTCTCGGCCCAACACCCCTTCTTTTTTCCTTTTTGTCTCCAGTATCTTTTAATGGGTAGGCTTCCCACCTTTTATTTTTGTTTTAGTAATTCTCCAACTCCATAATTTAGTGAGCTTCTTTTCCTTTACTAATTCATGTTGCTGTTGTTTTAATTTCTTTCCCTTTTCTTTTGCAAATTATACCTACAACACACATATATATAGTAATAGATCAATGGCTCTAAAATATAGTATTTACAAAGAGAGTCAATTTCATATATTAATCAACTTTGTTACCAAAATAGTTTAATTCTTCCAATGTCAAAATATAAGATAAAATGTATCATAAGTCTCGTATTTTAACCCAAAAGTGATAATAGAAGTGAATAAAATATACTTAAAATAGATACTTGTCAACTCCCCCACACTTAAGGTTTGCTAGTCCTCGAGCAAACTAGGACTATAGAATACTGGCCAATGTCAAAATGAAACAGTAGAATGACTTTCAGGCAATTTCTATTATAAATGGTTATAACACAACTGAAAGTTTTCGCAAAAACTATAAGTAAACAATTTATAAAACAATTTTAGTTCGAAAACAATGTTTATGCGTCGCAAGCAAACAAGCAAAAGATTAACCAACTCTTCAAATCGCATAGTACTTCATGTATTAGCATTCTCAACACATCTTACACAACCATTTTCAAGATTTTAGTAATGTATGTAATTAACTTGGTGAACCCTCACTTTAGTTGTGCAAATAAAAATAAATATAAATTCATATCTCTCATGTATTTCGGGTCATAATAATTATCACTCAAAACCTATAAAGTCGACTCGGAATGAAATATTTCTTCTTTAAATTTGCATATCGTTCAATTCTCCACCACTGAGAAGACATAGAGCATACAAAAATCAGAAGGACTTTAGTAAGGTTGTAATGTAAGGCTTAGGTAAGAGGTAGGAAGTATCTAGAATTTGGTGCTCAAAAGCTTTAAGACTAGTGGAGTATACATTCTATAATAAGACCAAAAGTAACAGCAACAATCAAAACTCCATCTACTCAAATATTAACAATATGTATATCCAATAATAAACTTTCCCAAACTCATTTTCATTCTAAATATCAACCTTTTCTTTCTTTTCTCTCTCTTTATTTTCTTTTCATATTCTGTCATCAATTTTGTTTTCATTTCTGTTTTTTTTTACTGAACAAAATTGAAAAATAATGATATTACGTACATATATATAAACGACAAATAATTTCACTTAAACTACATCCATATATTCCACTAGCTCAAAGCTTAGGTAAAAGTTGTGTTTAGGGAATAAGCTTGTTATGCGGTTTATACAAAAGAATTAGGCTTAAGGCTCACTTGGGCTTTAGAAAGGGATATAATAACGTAGGTGGCTTAGGCTTAATGTGGTTCAACAAACAAATGCCTTCATCATTTTTATGTATGCTCAAGTTTCAATGTGGTCTCGAAGAAACCAAGGCAAATTCAAGATCAATACTTCACCAGGAACTAACATACACTCATGAGAAAAATGGAGACTAAGATAAATGTTTTAGTCTTATTAAAAGGCTCAAAAAGTCTCACATTGGTTATAAATGTCCACCAAGTAAATCATAATCAAATCTTAAACAACCAGTCTTACCACTTGCCAAACACTTACACAATGATACTATGCAATTCTCCATATCAGTTCAAAAATACCCTTTAACTTGCAACAAAATGGAAACGTAAGCAAGTTCATTTTCATTCAAAAACTCATTTTTTTTTTTCAGTCGAGTTTTACCAATAGAATTGCCTTGAAGTCAATGTTAGACAACAATTGTAGTATGTGCATATTCATATGATAGTCGATGCAAATTTTGACAGAACCTCGCCTATAAAACAAACATATCCAAAACAGCAAATCAGAAAGTTGTTTCTTAAACCTGTACTTCAGCTATTCCCAGCACTATGTATCACATCATAAAGCAATAATTCAAAAAATTTAGGCTCAAGCCTCTCCCCCACACTTATTAAAAACATTGTCCGCAATGTTGGAAAATCAAACTAAATTCACAGGAAGGGAAAATTGAATCAAAATACTAAAAGATGGAAAGACACAACCTGGTGTATGATGCAGGAAGTTCCTGTGCAGCAGCAAACAGTAACAGCAGCAACAGAGTGGGAGCATCTGGTTCACGGTCTGAATAAAATACAGAATGGCTGTCGAAGATGTGGCCTGTGGTATGGCACCAATTGAGTGAGTGAAGCAGTGACCGTATTCCAGTTGAGTTCTTTGAAGTGGGGATGACTCTGATTTGGAAGAAAGAAGCTAGATTATATAGTGGTTGCACAGGGCACAAATGCAATCGCATGACAACAACTTTGTTTCATGTCCAACTGTTATTATTAGCATATAAACCTACAACCTGCAAAATTTGAGTAACATCAGATGGAGCGTAAAATAAAAGCAAAATATGTAAATAAACAACTAAAAGTACTTGGGTTGCCTCCCATGAAGCGCTTGTTTAGAGTCTATAGCTTGACTTCCATCAACTTCCGTTTAACCAGGATCAATCGAGGAGTTAGTCGCTCCTTTAGTGGTTGTCTTAGTTATCAAAGGAGACTTACCTTTTGTTTTGAATTCACCCTTGTTCCTCCACGAAAAACATTCCTTGATTGGAGGAAAAACTTTTCTTACCTTTTCTTTCTTAAGCTTAGGAGGAGTACCTGTTTTACTCAAACACACTTCAAGTAAATCAGTAGTAGCATCAATTACATGTTTTTTCTTAGTCATGTCTTCAATTATATCAACTTTACAAACAAGATCACGTTGTGAATTGTTTTTAGGAGAATTGAATATATTGAAGTGAACTTTCTCTTCACCAATTTCAAACGTTAAAATACCATTCTTAACATCTATAATAGCTCCAGCGGTAGCCAAGAAGGGTCTACCTAAAATAATAGGTACCTCTATATCCTCATCCATATCAAGAATAATAAAATCAACAGGAATAATAAATTTATCGACTTTAATTAGCACATTTTCTATATCCTATTGGATATTTGATAGATCTATCGGCAAGTTGCAAAGATACAGTAGTAGATTTTATATTATGCAATCCTAACTTCTTGCAAATAGATAAAGGCATAAGAGAGACACTTGCACCTAAATCACACAAGGCTTTTGAAAATTTAATATCACCTATAGTGCAAGGAATGGAAAAACTTCCTGAGTCTTTCAGTTTAGGAGGAAGCTTTTTCTGAATCACAGCACTACATTCCTCACTCAAAGCAATGGTTTCATATTTTTCCAACTTCTTCTTTTTAGATATAATTTCCTTAAGAAACTTAGAATAAGAAGGAATTTGCATTAAAGCATCAATAAAAGGAATGTTAATATGTAATTGCTTAAACATTTTCAAGAATTTCTCAAATTCACTATCTAATTTAGTTTGTTTAAGTCTTTGTGGAAAAGGAATAGGGGAACATAGGGTCTCACTGGGAGAGGAGGTGTTAATTCAGGTTCTTTTTTAGCTTCATAATTCTCCTTCTCTTTTTCACTTTCATTGGCGACCTCATTTTCTTTAATCGTACTTTTTATGGTACTTAACTCCTTACCATTTCTAAGACTGACAACATTGCAGTGTTGTTTAGGATTAACTTCAATTTTACTAGGCAAAGCTCCTTGAGCTCTAGAATTGATGGCAATAGATAATTGTCCAAGTTGAAGTTCTACATTTCTATTAGAAATAGCAATTTGATCAACTTTAGTTTCCAACTTTTCAATTCTTTCAGAAGTAGCATTAGCTAATTTTTCAATAGCTAGTTCCCAAGATGGTCTAATTTCTTGTTGGGGTTGTTTTTGGTGGAAACCAGGTGGAATTTGTGAGTTAACATTAGCATTTTGTTGTCCTTGATTCCTCCAAGAGAAATTAGGATGGTTTCTCCATCCTGGATTGTAAATATTAGAATAGGGATCATTTTGTGGGTGCTTATTAAAATTAGAAACATATAGAGCTTGCTCCACATTAGCACATTCAGTAGTTAAATGAGCACCTCCACACATATTACATGGTATAGTAGTAGACACATAATTGACATTACTCATTTTAGTAAACAAATTGACTAAGTTGTCAACTTTTGCATTTAACATGTTAATTCCTTCTACTTCATACATACCAGCGGTATTCTTTGGTTTACCCCTATTATTAGACCAATGATAATTATTAGAAGCCATTTCTTCAAGTAACCTATTAGCTACTTCAGTAGTTTTACCCATTATTGCACCTCCGGCAGCAGCATCTATGGTGATTCTAACAGATTCATTTAGACCATTATAAAAAGTTTGCACTAGTAACCAATCAGGAACACCATGATGAGGACATTTACGTTGTAAATCTTTAAACCTTTCCCATGCTTCATATAAAGACTCCCCATCATATTGAGCAAAACTAGTTATATTATTTCTAAACTTAGCAGTTTTTCCCTGAGAAAAATATTTACTAAGAAAAGCTTGAGATAATGTAACCCATGTTGTAAATGAATTAGGCGGATTAGATTTTAACCACATTTTAGCTTTATCTTTAAGTGAAAATGGAAACAAACCAAGTCGAATAACATCGTCAGTCACTTCATTTAACTTAACAATATCGCATTTTTCAAGAAAAGTGGTTATATGTTCATTAGGGTCTTCATTATCTAGGCCACTAAATTGGTCTTGTTGAATTATTTGAATTAAAGCAGGGCGAAGCTCAAAATTATTAGCAGAAATGTTAGGCCTTACAATACTTGAAGGTGCTCCACTAGCATTCGGCATTGCGTAGTCACTTTTCGTTGTTGTTATCCCCCATCTCTAATGGTTTATTGTCAGATTCTTCAAAGAAGATGTACTCCAAATCAAAATCTGGCAGCTTTTGTATTTGCTCCAACCTCTTCTGTTTCCTTAGTGCACGCGCTGTTTTTTCAATCTAAGGATCAAAAGAAACCAAAGCACGATTAGTACGGGGCATACACTATAAAGGTAACAATTCAAAATAACTAGACTACTAATTCTTAAAACCACTACAAAAAATAAACTACTATAATAAACTATAAAATTAAATCAGAAGACAAGACCACATACTTACTCACACGAAAACAATAATAATTCTAAAACTACAGCAAACAAAACAAAAATTAAGAAACTACAATTGAATAGCCGATCCTATAATCAACTTGAAGTATATAGCAGACCACTAAATACGTCAATCACAATTACCTAAACTAGTACTACTACTGTAAACTAGCAGACCACTAAAACACCGCACTAAAACAGGAAACTACTATAATAATGTCTAAACTAATATTAAAATTCCCTCTAGTATGATATTGAACTATTGCCTCCGCGGCAACGGCGCCAAAAACTTGGTCGGTCCTAAATGTACCTTAAAATACCGCAAGTATACGGGTCAATTAAAGTAAATATAGAGTAAGCAAGATATCGTTTCCCACAAGGAGGTCTATATTCAACTACCAAATTAAGAAAATCTAATATTATTTAGACGATTCGGGTAACGTGAGTAGTGAAAATAACTAAGCTAAAATAATACACTAATGGGTAAAAATCAAATATGAGAAACAGTTCCAGGACATAGATTTCGCCAATTACTTTCTACAATGAAATTAAACTAATTGTTGGGTTAAAGACTATTGTATTGCAATGATCGAGTTTCCTAATTTACATTATCTCCTCTTCCAAGGTAGAAAACGTATATTTATAATAACTTTACGCCTACTTCCGTGGTCGTAAACATTACTATAAACTCATTACGAACAAGAAATTCATGTAAACGATCACCCCAAGCGTATAACTATTCCTAAAATTATACTACTTGACGTTTGCTAATTCCACGAACTAATATTGAAAGTTCACTCCCGCTACTAATCCAATACCTTAAACATATAATCAACTGGCCAAATCAATTATACGAAATCAAACCAAAATTATCAAATTGCAATAAAAATAAATCAATCCAAACAACTTAGTTCAACTCATTCACAGAAAAATAAAAGACTACATCTAGTCCTAGAACATAGAAATTTAGCTAGACATAAAAAATAAATCAAACAAACCAGTTGAAACTAAAAATCTGAAATTAAACATAGTAATTAACAGAATTCAATGACATAAACTAAGAGAAGAGAGGAAGAACTCCAGATTCAGATGAACTTTTGACTTCCGTCAATGGCCACCGCTGCCGTGCTGGCGTCGCGTGATGGTGTGGTTCGCTGGCGTCACTGCCTCTGTTGTTCTCCTCGTTCCTCCTCGTCCATTGTGCTGCCCGTCTCTTTTTGTTTTTTTCTTAGGTTTATTTTGCTGCGTGATGGGTTTCAATGATGCTGCTCCTCCCTCAATGCTGCGTGGGTTTTTTTCTCTCTCGGCCCAACACCCCTTCTTTTTTCCTTTTTGTCTCCAGTATCTTTTAATGGGTAGGCTTCCCACCTTTTATTTTTGTTTTAGTAATTCTCCAACTCCATCATTTAGTGAGCTTCTTTTCCTTTACTAATTCATGTTGCTGTTGTGTTAATTTCTTTCCCTTTTCTTTTGCAAATTATACCTACAACACACATATATATAGTAATAGATCAATGGCTCTAAAACATAGTATTTACAAAGAGAGTCAATTTCATATATTAATCAACTTTGTTACCAAAATAGTTTAATTCTTCCAATGTCAAAATATAAGATAAAATGTATCATAAGTCTCGTATTTTAACCCAAAAGTGATAATAGAAGTTAATAAAATATACTTAAAATAGATACTTATCAAAACCGGATCCTTGGAAATGCAAATGACACTTGTATTATCATAGTAGATAGGAACACACTTAAACTTAATGCCAAAGTCTCTTACATGTTGCTTGATCTAGAGGACCTGGGAACAAATGCAGCAGCTGCCACATACTCTGCTTCTGCAGTGGATAGGGAATTGTATTCTGTTTCTTTGAACTCCATAAAACCAAGCTTGTTCCTAGATACTAAACAACGCCTGATGTGTTTTTGCGGTTAACTAAGTCTCTAGCATAGTCCGCATCCGAGTAAGTTACAAGATCAAAAATATCACTTCGAGGATATAGAACAAACATAAGTCATCACTTCATTTCAAATACCTAAGAATTCTCTTAACCGCCGGTAAGTGAGATTCTTTGGGATTCAATTGGAATCTTGCCTATAAACCAAAAGTACAAGCAATATCAGGTATGCTTGCAGTTAATTAAATAGAGTAAAGAACCAATCATACCACTATATTGCTTCTCATTTACACACTTACCATTTGTGTCTTCATCTAACCTTGTTCCTGTTCCTATGGGAGTGTGGTTGGTTTTTTATTGTTCTAGCCCATATTTCTTCAGCAATTCCTTGACATATTTTTGTTGATGGATCATTGTTCCTCTTTCACTTTGCTTGATTTGCAATCCTAGAAAGAAGTCCAATTTTCCCATCATACTCATTTCAAACTCACTACTTATAAGATCAGCAATCTCCTTACACAGAGGATCATTAGTGGCACCAAATATTATATCATCAACATAAATGTGAACTACTAGTATGTCTGTTCATTTTGATCGAAGGAATAAGGTTCTATCAACCTTGCCTCCGATGAAATCATTAGAAAGTAAGAATTTTGATAATCTTTACTACCAAGATCTAGGAGTTTGTTTCAACCCATAAAAGAGCCTTATCAAGCTTATAGAACTGATTTAGGAGGTTTGGATTTTCAAACCCAGGAGGCTATTCTACATAGACGTCTTCAAGTAAAAATCCATTCAAAAATTCACATTTTACGTCCATTTGGTACAACTTGAATTCCATGAATGCAACAATTGCAATCAAAATTCTTATTGCTTCTATTCTAGCAATAGGAGCAAAGGTTTCATCTAAATCAATACATTCTTGTTTATTGTATCCTTTAGCTACAAGTCTGGCCTTGTTCTTTACCATTGTTCCATGATCGTCAAGCTTGTTCCTGAAGACCCATTTTAGGTTATGTTCAGTTCACCTTATTTTTGCTTATTTCAGATCTAATCAGATCAGATCAGATCAGATCAGATCAGATCAGAAAAAATAAGTTCAGATCAGATCAGATCAGAAAAAATAAGTTCAGATCAGATCAGATCAGACCAGATCAGATCAGATCAGATCAGATCAGACCAGATCAGATCAGTTCAGATCATATCATGCTTATATTTAAAAACTCATTATTATTAAATATCTTTCACTACATATTAATAAAAATTATAATAAATGAATATTAATAAAGTACTCATTGAGACGAATCAAACAAGACCCTACATGACTATATTTTTTCTTATATATTGAGAAAAATCTAAAAGATTATCTCTAATTGTGAGTAGTGTCAAGATTCTAAGTGAGAAAAAATACAAAGGGAATATTATTATTTACTAGTACATTTGTTCAAAAGAATTATTATTGTTGTTGTTGTACTTATTAATTATTAATATTGGTAATTATTATTAATCTTGTTGTTACCATTATAAATGTCATTGTTATTATTATATTAAGTTTTTTGTTGTTATTAAATAATAGAAAATTAAAAGCCACGTGTTAAGAACATAAGATTGACGCAAAAATAAGAAATATATAAAATATGATATCTCAAATTCATGACAACGAAACTACTAAGTTCGGATTACATTTCAAAATAAGCTAAGTGTGAGATACAAATTATAAATTTAGATTCGGTATACCTTTTCCTACCGAATTCCAAATCTCTCTAGCTATTTGAAGTTGCACGATATTTATTTATTTTTTGCTCAAGTCATAGTTGTTTGTATATCTTATTCTATTTTATATGGAAAAAAAGAGTTGAGTTTGCCGACTTCTCAAGTGTGAAACTTTTTTTTAAGGGAAAGTGTGAAATAACATTGTATAAGTGCTCTTATAAAATAATGACTTGAGTTATATAATTATTTTTAGTAATAATAATAATTATGATTATAATTATTATTTTTGTGCTTATAATAATGATAATAATAATTATTATTATTAATAATAAAAGTTGTGTAAAAGTTGTAATAGAAATAAAATGATAATAATAGTAATACTATAAAGAAGATCTTATAATGTATTGCATAATAATGATTTACAAAGTAATAATATAATAGTAATAATATATTTTACATAAGATCAGTTCAGATCAGATCAGATCAGATCAGTTCAGATCAGATCAGATCAGATCAGATCAAATCAGATCAGATCAGATCAGAAAAAATAAGTTCAGATCAGATCAGATCAGAAAAAATAAGTTCAGATCAGATCAGAAAATTTCAGGTGAACTGAACATAGCCTTAGTCCAATAACTTTCTGGTTCTTTGGTTTGTTCTCCAGGTGTCAGGCCTTGTTTCTCCGGAACTCATTAAGTTCCTCTTGCATGGTATTTATCCAATCAACCTCTTTGAGTGCTTCCATATGATCCTTATGTTTGTCATAGATAAGAAAGCCTGAAAAGCACAAAAATTCTTTATTTGGGATCTAGTTTGAGTTCCCTTTTCAATATCGCTTATAATTAATTCTAAGGGATGAGAATTTAGTTGTTTCCATGGCTTTGGATCAAATCTCCTGGTTGCTTCTTCAGTTTCTTGAGCTGGTTGATTTATGTGAGATTCTTCAAGTTCAAGTATCACTATATTTTCTTAAGCTCCTCTTGTTGCTTGTTCC
Source organism: Beta vulgaris subsp. vulgaris (assembly GCF_026745355.1). Taxonomy (NCBI): domain Eukaryota; kingdom Viridiplantae; phylum Streptophyta; class Magnoliopsida; order Caryophyllales; family Amaranthaceae; genus Beta; species Beta vulgaris. The sequence continues at coordinate 29,979,916 of NC_079209.1, forward strand.
TAGGGTGGATCAGGCACAAGGTTCTTTGGATCACGAACTAGCTTCTTCTCTTTTCATGCAGGGGTTATTTCCTCATCATAATGATTAAACTCTTCTTGGCGAGTCAATCTAATTTCAAAGCCATCATCATGACTTTGCTCGTACAAGGAGTTAGTTTCGTCGAATATAATATGGACACTTTCCTCAACACACATTGTACGTCTATTGTAAACACGACAAGCTTTACTATTTGAGGCATATCCTAGAAATATAGCCTCATCGATTCTAGCATCAAACTTTCCTAAGTTGTCTTTTCCATTATTACGTACAAATATTTGCGTCCAAAAACTCGAAAGTAAGAAATATTTGGTTTTCTTCCTTTGAGCAGCTCATAAGAAGTCTTCAATGTAATCGGTCTTAGCATGACTCTATTGATGATGTAGCATGCTGTGTTTACTGCTTCAGCCCAAAAGTTCTTCGAAAAAATACACGCAATTAACATTGTCCTTACCATATGCTCTAGGATTCGGTTCTTCTTTTCTATTATACCATTCTATTGTGGTGTTCGTGGAGTTGAGAAGTTGTGATCTAGACCCTCATTGCTGTAAAATTCATCAAACTTGGAGTTTTCAAACTCCTTACCGTGGTCACATCTTAGTTGTTTTACTTTAAAACCACTCGTTCGTTGAATCTTTTTAGCAAATGTTAATAATTCATTAAATATTTCATCTTTGCTATGAAGAAAGATTAACCCAAGTATATCTTAAATAATCATCTACAATAACCAATACATATCTTTAACCTGATTTTCTTTGAATGCGTACAGACCCACACAAGTCTATACGTCTGAGTTCGAATGGACCTCGTGTTTTTCTTTGATTTGAATGAGGATCTCACTTGCTTCCCTATTGCAGATGGATCACAAACACCATGGTTTGAGAACTCAATCGTTGGTAATCCAACTACTAAGTCTTTCCTATTTAGTTTCTTTAGTGTGGACAAGATGGCATGACAACGACTCTTGTGCCATAATAGGGGATCTTCTTCAATCACACTTAAATTAAACATGTGAGATTGTTCCTAGGAACAAGGTTGAGATCGACCATGTAGGTATTTCCTTTCCTTGTTCCTTCAACTATCTTGGTTCCTGGACTCTTGTTGCTAATAACACATGACTCATTAGTGAACTTCACTATATTCCATTTATCACAAAACTGAGGAATGCTGAGTAAACTATGCTTTAAGCCCTCGGCCAAAAATACGTTATCTATGGAGTGTGACAGAGACTTACTAATCTTACCTACAACTACAATATAACAAGTTAGCTTGTCTCCGAAGGTCATTGTTCCTCCATGGTATGCTGAGAGTGAGAGAAACTTGGATTCATCACCGGTCATATGCTTAGAACACCCGCTATCGAGGAACCACAAGTTGTTCCCCGTCACTTCTGCCTGTATCCAAAAGAAACTAGTCAATGGTAGGAACCTAGTCTTGCTTGAGTTCCTTTTGTGGACTCAAATCATCCTTTACTTTCCATACCTGTTTCACTAGGTGTGTATTTTTTTTTTCTATACGTTCTTCCCTGATGGAATAGCCAGAAACTATGTGTCCATTGTTCCCACAGTAGGAACATATCGTGCTACTAGGCAAATTAACATATTTTTTCTTTTTTATTTTTCTTCTAGTGACTAAAGCTTAGTCCATCTCTTCCTTTATTTTGATACTTTTGTATCCAACTTATAAGGTCAAGTAGTTTGTTCCTAGAGAAACCTAGTTCATTCTCCATGTAATCCCCCGTAAATTTATGGATTTTATAAATATACTTGGATATATATATATATATATATATATACATATATATATATATATATATATATACATATATATATATATATACATATATATATATATATATATACATATATATATTATATATATATTATATATATATACATATATATATATATATACATATATATATATATATATATATATATACATATATATATATATAACATTATATATATATATATACATATATATATATATATATATATATACATATATATATATATATATATATACATATACATATATATATATATATATACATATATATATATATATATACATATATATATATATGTGTGTGTGTGTGTGTGTGTGTGTGTGTGTGTGTAAAATTTGGTTTAAAATAATTTATTTATTTAAAAATTTGAGTAATTTGAAAGTCAAAGGAATTATTTTAAGGATTTAGGGAAGTTAAAATATTTTGTTAAGGCATGCTTTCAATATATATTTAAAATGCTATTTGGATTTAAAAAGGAATTTAAATGTGGCTTGAGGAATCCAAATACTAATTGGTTTAGGAAAATGGACTTATTATGATGTTCGGAGTTTTATTCATCATTCAAACTCTACTTAAAACCCAATTGCCTTTTTCCTAAGCCCAAAAGGAAAATATGCTTATAAATACATTTAAACCCAAATATTTTACCCAGAAAATTTTTCTCTCTCCTCCCTATCTCACTTAAAGAACCGCCCACCATTTCTTTTCCTCCCCTTCATGTTTTTCCCTCTTTCTCTTCTTTTCTTCTCTTCCAAGAAATACTTTCTTACTCAACAAGAAATCCCATAACTTTACACCACCACCACCACCACCACCACCGCCGACCACGTGATGCAGGTGCTGTTGTTGTCCTTCGGCCGACGCTCTTCCCTTGTTCTTCTTTTCTTGTGTTGGTTTGACTACTTTTCTTCTTCTTTAAGTTTTGATTAAAGATTATGTTTTTATGTTTTGTTTTAGTACTAATTATGATTAGAAGCTTTAATTTACAATTTTAATGATGAGTCTATGATTATATAAAATATATATTGAAAGAATAAAAATTCGGATTTGATCATTATATTTAAATTGGATTTTTAATTATCAAAGCATGGATTTTAAGGGTGTTAAAGATTGAAAAATCATAGTAGCATGTTAGAAACTATAAAATTGATTAAACTTATGAATTTAAGCATGTTTAAGTATGTTTAAAGGGAGTTTTGATAAATTATAAGTTGCTAGAATTTTAGAAAGGTTGTTTATTAATGGAGTTTTATGGATTTTAATGACTAGTATAGTAGTATTATGCTAGGGAGTATAAGTAATTGAAGTTTTAATGATGAAAAAAACTTTTAAATATTTTTAAAGGAGATTTAAAGTATTTTAAAGGTGCTGGAATTTATTTGGAGTATTGATTATAAATTCTATTGGTTATTTTAAGAGGAGAATTGTCTTTAGGCAACTTTTAAAGTTGTTAAAGTGGCCTATCAATTTGTCTACACAATGTACGTATATATATACCTATGTGTTGTTTGATGTGGTATCATGAGTTTAGGAAGGAATCAATCTTGGGTTATAAGTTGTATGATCACTTATTTAATCCTAAGATAAAAGAATAAAGTTGTAGATTGTTGATTATATTTTTTATGTGTTGCTTCTTTGTCATAACAAGTAATAATTGATAATCATGTAAAGTGAAACTTGGATAGTAATAAACTTTAGACTGGTGCACGTCTGAAGTTAGACAATTAAAAGTTTGGATACATGGTGAGCGTGCCATTGCTTTTTCTAGGAATCGGATTGATAATGCAAATGAGAAAAAGTAAAATGAGTTTAAAAAGTTAATGAGAAAAACGTAAAATGAGCAAAAATGTTGTGAAATGAGCTATTTTTATTTAAAAGGTTCCTCGATATCGTAGGTCATTTGGAATACGGAGTCACGAGCGTATTTCATCTTCCTAGGTGAAGGTTAGTTTTTAGTTAGACAACTCGGTCCAATGACTATTCCATTAAAGTAATAAAAACGTTGTTAAAGTTTAGTTCAGTAAAAGTTATCCGCAGATTGTTATGTTGTTATTTATCCCCGCTGACTATTTATTAGTATCATGTTAGGAATGTTTATTTATTATTATATTGTACTTAGCTTTGCTGACTACGTGCTTTGTTTGTATGTATTGATCATGGCTTTGCCTTATTGATCTTGCGATGATCCATTTTTAGTGAGCGTTTTCTCTAGTGCATTGACATTCTACATGTAACACCTCGTAATTTTCACCCTTAATTTTTGGTGTTTGTTTATATTAAAATGATATTTTTCATAGAAATAAATAATTTATTATTGAAATTATTTTGAACATGTTGTGAAAATGTGTATATATTTTTATATGTTGTGATACATTTATGTAATATTTATTTTTAAAGCTTAGTTATTTATTTTATAAATTAGGATGCGGTGTTGTCGCGTAGCGTTTTTGTATTATTGATGGACCAACTTGGGTGGTGAAATGTTGCATCACATATGGCGTGTCATGCTGGCCGAAAATCAGCAATTGTGGTGTGGAGGATGAAGAAATTTGCTGTTCATTAAGCTAACCTTTGAATATTTTGTAACCCCCACATTTAATCCTCCCATTAACCCACCTTAATGCACCATTAAACCTTTGTTGAATGATATGATCAATCACATTATTTACTGCCCTCAAAAACTAAACCCCCCCCCCCCCCCTTCACGTCAGCCTTAGAGAGAATGAGAAAGAGTTTTTCTCCCTTTTCGCATTTTTGGCCATTTATGTGCACCCATCTTGTTTACCCCATATCTTCTTCGTCTCTTATCGGAATTCGACGTGTGAATAGTCAAAACTCATCTACTCGAAAAGATCTTGCTCATGGTGTAATGTTTTTTTGAAGAAAGTGAAAGACGCATCTGCAGTTTTCATTTCAAACAGACAACTCGTCCGGTTTTCTTGGAGTTTTTGGGAGCAATGTTATCCTCTTCTTTATTTTCCATTCTAATATTATTTTCTACCTAAAATCCAGGTAACTAGTAGTTATCTTAGAATAAATAGTGATTAGTGTATTATTCGGTATTAGATTATTACGCTAGGAATTGTTTAAAAATACTTTTTAAATGAAATTATTGATGAAATTTGACGTGAATATATTTGATGCATGCTGTATGAATATTGTATACAGAAAAATAATTTTCGTCTGATTTTTAGTATTTATTCGATTTATTTGGTATCTTGTGTGTTTTTGGCTTATTTGCAAAATAATTATTGAACGAATGTTAAAATTGCTGAAATCATTTTTCGTGAATCACGTTTATGTGTAATATGTATTTAATGCCTTGTAACAATTTTTTTCTACTGTTTATAGGTTTATTTAATTGCTTTAACTATTTTTGTATTTTCGTGTCTGTCTGTATATAAATCGCGAAAATTATTTCTAGAGGCTGAAAAATTCATTTCTTTGTATATTATGTATTACCATGAGTTTATAAATGTTATATAAATTTTTGGTATGTTTTGGGCGTTTATTTTTGATTTTTAATTATTATATTGGCTTTATTGAGTATTATGTAAATTAACATTTAAAAATACTTTTAGAGTCCGAAAGTTAGAAATAAAATTTGTACCATGTCATTAGAGACATAATGGTTGTATGATAATTTTTGTGCTATTTTACTGATCGTACTTATTAGTTTAATAATTATTATTGTGTTTTTGTTGTGAATTTGAGGATATTCTTTTTAATTATTTAAGGGCTTGAAATAATTTGTGACCTTTTATGTTCTTGGAAGCTGGTGTTTAGTAGGTTACTGTGAGTATTATTGAGTATCATTATATGTACGTTTGGTTTATGAAAAAATGATTAGTCGTGTACGTTTCATTTATTTAATAAGCCTTGGAGTTAATTGGTGATCTTATTTGATATGATGCATTTCTGATTGGACTATTAGTGCTGTCAAAACTAGTTTATTATCATTGTTGATGCTTAGTGATATTCAAAGTATTAATTGTTGGAGATATTTGTTATAAGTTTGTAAGTTACTATTTTGAGTAATTTTGAAGAATTGTTTTTTTTTTTTTGATGAATCATGGGTATAAGGCTGAGTGGCATTCCTTCTCTCTTCTTTTTGAAGAATGGTTTTGAGTTGGTGAATACTTTTTGATTTTATTTATTTTGAGATGAGAACATCCTGTGGGATAAATGTAGTCCCCGGTGAAGAATATGCCAACCACGGTAAACCTGAGTTAATTGTTGTCGTCTGAGAGGTCAGGGAGTTCTGCGTGTTCTACCCTACATCGGGAGTTTGACCATTCTTAGACACAGGCAGTGGGGCACGTAAGCCCATAGACTGACCTGGAGATTGCAATCTGACAAACCTTTGGAAGTGAATTGCGATTCACTAGCGTTCGGTTTCTAACTCAATAACTTGTGGTACTTTTGTTTTATTATTATTATTTAAGTATTCTAGAGTTGATTTACTCACTATATCTTGTTTACTTGATGTTGACTATCACTTGTATCACTTGTGAGATTTATGGTTTTGGATGCATGTTATTGTTATCATGATCGTATGTTTTCCATTCTTATTAATCTATGTCTGAATCATGCTTTGATTCCTTTTGTTCTGGGAGAACTGCTAGTTACTCCCCACTGATTGTGGATATTTGTTACATATTTTGCAGGTTCTATTGATGGGGATTTACTTTAATTTTGGGCTTGGGTTGAGATGCGAGAAATAATCTATTAGTGTTTTAGTTCTAGACTTCTTTTTAGTTTGAGATAGTTTTCTCATTTCGATTTTAATCTAAGTAATTAATTTATTTAGAGTATTTATATAAGTTTGTTTGTATCACTTAGTTATTTAAAATCTTGGAGTAGTGACATTCCTAGAAGACGATGTTTCCGCCATTGTCCTATAATACTATTAATATTTCTTTCTTTTTCGCTTTGAAATTCTGGGGTGTTACACTACCGGTGTGCAGATGATGCATCATGGGGTTTCTTTAATGGAGAGCTTGTATAGCATGTTGATTATTTATTGTGTTATTGTGGATACATTATATTTAAGTTTTATTTGGAGTTAAAATTAACATTGTTATTTGGTTTAAAGGTTACTTTGTTATATATTATATTTCAATTCTAATGTTTAATTATATGTTTTCCGCTGCAAAATTCGGAATAAGCCGATACGTTATCTCATGGGCGATAATGTTTGATGATTCGCTAGTTTTATATTTGGAAACTATTTTTGGAAAAGAGAGAATTATCGAGGTGTTACACTTTAATACCAGATATACACTTAAAGTATTTTCATAATCAGACTTTAGTTTTTCAAAATTTGTCCTGGTACTAGTTGAAGGAACAGATCCTTCAGGAACAAAGAGTTTCAACTCTGCCAGTTCCATGTTTAAACGATAATTCTCATTTTTAACCTTTTTGAAAACTTCTTGTATACTTTGGTTTTTATCTAAAAGGTCAAAGAACTATTTTTCAGTATTGGTTTTTAAAGAACAAAGCCAATTTAAATGTTTCTTATTGACTTTTAAGGAATTCTCTAGTCGATCCTCCTTAACACACGTAGCCTTAAAATCATCTAAGCTTTCAAGAAGTAATTTCACAAGTTGGCTTTTTTTAAGTTATGTAAGCTCTTCTTCTATAGTGTTAGGACATACCTTGGTATTTGATGACTCTCCTTCATCTTCGGTTTTGGCCATGAGACATAGGTGAGTAGGTTCTTCTTCTGCCTGTTCCTGCTCCTCTTTAGAATCAGATTCTCCCCATGCATCAACCATGGCTCTCTTCATCTCTGTTTTTGAAAAAGGGTTTTGGTTGATCGTTGTTCCTTTCATTGAATTTTCCTTTACCCTTCTCGGTATCCTATTTGGGACACTGTTTGATGAAGTGGTCTGGATTTCCACACTTGTGACAACTTAATTTGGTAGCCTTCCTTGTGATCTTCCCTTTATAGTTCTTGTTAAAGAACTTCTTGAATCTTCGCACTATCATAGCAGCATTGTTGTCATATGTCTCTGACTCTTCTTGATCATCTATTTTGAGAGCCAGAACCTTCGATCTCACAACATCTGATTCATGAGTTTCTAGATGCAATTCATGGGTCATCAAGGAACCTGCCAGCTGCTCTACATTGAATGTAGTGAAATATTTAGTTTCCAATTAAGCAGTAACTTTAGCCATCCCCTTCTCATCATGTGGAAGACTCCTTAGAACCTTTCGAACTTGTTCCACTGAAATAATGATTTTTCCAAGAGACTCAAGTTCATTTATGATGTTTGAAAAGTGTGTTAGCATTTCTTGAACAGGCTCTTATTGTTTCATTTGAAACAATTCATACTTATGCATGAGCATGTTGATCATTGATCTATTCACTTTGCTTGTTCCTTCATGCGTAACTTAAAGGAGTTTCCACATATGTTTTGCGGTCTTGCACCTATTTGTTGTGTTCATGAGGACCAAGACCACAATGGAGTAACTTTTAGCTAAGTTGTTCATCTCCATTTTGTCGAAATCTTTTTTATCAAATTCTTCTAGGGTTTTTGGGATCAGCTCCCCTTTATCATTTTTCTTAGTAACTTCGAAATTACCAATCTCAATTACTCTCCATACTTGATAGTTTCTCGCTTTTATAAAGATCTACACACGATTTTTTCAGTATGGATAGTGCTTCCCATTAAACATAGGAGGACGTTGAGTAGAATATCCTTCATCAAGTATTTCACCTGTAGTGTTCATGGTGTCAGGTACTAGCTCCTTAAGGTTAACTGATTTTTGGAGGTACTAGGGTTTGATACCAATTGTTGTTCTTGTATAACACTAAACCAACTACAAGAGGGGGGTTGAATTGTAGTTGAGGGAAAGTTTACGAATTTATAAAGCGGAGTAAAGTTAAATTTAAAACTTATGAGAAAAGACACACGAGATTTTACATGGCCGGAAAACTTCCTAGGCCCAATAAGAAGAAAATCCTTGACCACAAGGGATTTTAACTAAACTTTCTTTACTGAAATAGGCCAAAAGAATCATTCTTTACAACCTAACAAGGACCTTATCTATTCCTCTAGGAAGCTGTTCCCAGTCACTCAATTTCCCTTGAACTGATGGCACTCACTTTGACTTCACTAGAAGTCCTCTTTTCTCTCGTTCTTTTTCTCTTTTTTTCTCAAGGATATTCTCTGAATTTTTTCTCTCATCCAAAAACTTAGAACATTACAAGGGAAAGTAAAAGAAGAAAAATACAGAAAAAACTTTCTAAATAATAATTGATTTTTTGAGCTAGAAAGTTGTGTCTTTTTCTTTGACTAATCTTCTTCTTATATAACTGTTGTAGTTGATCATCTTCTACCGAAATTTGATTACTCCATGATCTCCTAATTTCATGCTTGTAATATCGTGGAGATCATGGCCTTAGTTGATCATCTTCTACCGAAATTTGATTACTCCATGATCTCCTAATTTCATGCTTGTAATATCGTGGAGATCATGGCCTTAGTTGATCATCTTCTACCGAAATTTGATTACTCCATGATCTCCTAATTTTATGCTTGTAATATCGTGGAGATCATGGCCTTAGTTGATCATCTTCTACCGAAATTTGATTACTCCATGATCTCCTAATTTCATGCTTGTAATATCGTGGAGATCATGGCCTGAATTGCTGCACATACTCCACAAGTATAACAACAGTAAGTAATAGCTTCCATTATCCTTTAGTGGGGAGGAATTCCAACAGGTAGTTACTCGGGAACGAAGCTCAGGATCGAAATTATCTGACTAGGACATCGTTGCACAAGTCTTCATTGAAAAACATGTTGAGGGATAACTACGTATTTACTAGTCAAGGACCACGTAATAGATTGGATGGTTAATTAGGCTAATTTATATTTGAATTTAGTTTAATAAGAGACGAATAATTTTTCTTCATCTTAGCTTTATGGGATATTTAATTGGAAATATTTCTTTCAAGTTAGACAAAATATTATTAACAAAAATTCTTAATAAAAATACTTAGGAAACAAAATATCAATAGTAGGAACTCTCTTTCAAATTAGATTCAGAGATGAGGATCAAATTCTTTTGTCACTTCTTAAAAATTGCATAATGCTTTAAAGATTGGTTGATTGATGGGGTTGTGTGTGCTCCCTAGATTTATGTGTTTACATGTAAAATATATAGAATAGAAATGATTTAGTAACCTGTATCATCGGAGGCTATATAAAAAACATGAAACATAGAGTTGAATATTTTCATACTATTTATATAAGCACTTCATAACCATATCTTTAGAAATTTTTTCTCTCTCTTTTCAATTCATCAAATGGTGTAATTTTCATTTGGCCATATTTTTTTTATTTTAATTTAATCATCCAGGTTTGCAATATTATTCATTTTTTCTTTCATTATTGGAGTATTATTATGACCTCTTATTTGATTTGTATTTTTTTGATCTCCATAATTTGTATTTTCTACTTTCGTTACCTATTTTCTTCCTATCTTGTTGTGAAGATTGCAATATATTCATCTGTGGCTTGTTTTTGAAAGGAAATGAGAAGATACATGAAAAGGAAGCGAGGGTGAGAAGATTCTAGCAATTTCTAACGCTTATCAATGTAAGTCAATCCTTTTTTTCATTAACCTCATTATATATTAGGTCTTGAATTCTATGTATGAATATTTAATATTTACATATCTGACATGTTCAATGAAGATATGGATTATGATTACATTTTATCAACGTACATGTATTCCTTGAAACCATGTCTTAGCCATATAATTATTAATTTATTTTTGAAATAAAAGAAAAAAATATAATTAAATATTCAAATATGGATATGGAAATCTTTCATTTCAAAGCTTGTGTCATCTTTGTTAAGGTTTAGGGAGCTGATGACTTATACTTTTAGGATGGAAAGTGAAATCTAAAATTATGAGAAACGATAAGTGAGCTTCTCGTTAGATAAGATCTAATCCCTTATGATAGAATAATCATATTGGTACTAAGATCCACGTAATTAAACACCCATTCAATAAGGAATTATAAACCTAGGCTCTTTGAAGTCAAATTAGATTACATTTTACGTGTTGATAGCATCAAACAAAAGGACCTATAAATTAAAGTGACTAGAGATTATGACTTAATTACATCGTAGAGAAATGTTAAATATTCAATTTGATGATTCTTATCAATTGTTTATTCTAAACTTCAAAGGCAGACAATATGTATACGAAAAACACTTAATATCCTTTATTCAATATACAGAAGCATGGTAATGTGGATAACTTTAGGCGAATGTTCTTAGAATTAAACTAAAACTAATACAAAAGTCTTGCGCAGATTAAAGAGGGTAGATAGTTTGTGTGAAGGATTGTGTGGTAATTTATCTTATGCTTTTTGCTAACTAACTCTTAATTTTATATTCTAAAGAACATAGGACAAAAGAATCTCTTAAAGGTGACGGTACTCCTCATATATAAGCAATTTATATAGTTCAAAAATCTAGTTATATTGATAAATCAATTTTGGATGATAGGAAAAAAAACTATTGTGATGTCGGAAATAGATTTAATGTTGAAATGTAAATAACCAGAAACTTGGAATAAAATTTCTTTTTCGAATTTTAAGTTGGAAAGTGAAAATTTGAGATGTCATAAATTTAGTGCTTGGACAATGATAGAGTTCTATATATTATTACAAATTAAAGGTTTGTTACTTTCCTTTAATAAAATAAGTTTCAGGTTTAATGTTAATAGATATTTAAATGTGACATGAGAAATTGCGTTACTTACACGTCCATAAGTCTTTTCGGGATGACTTGTGAACCCAATACGACTATTTGAAATGAACAGTTTTTAGAAACATTCCTTAAGATAACGACATTGACATATCCATCTCGTAACCTATAGAATAACATTCGAAATGAGAAATGAATCAAGCTAGGAGCGAGCTTACATTCACCCAATAGTTAGTCTCTACTAAATGGTGATTGGCAATAATTTTATGAAAAAATATAACCCCATAAAAACTAAATACTCTAAAAGTAATTAATCCAATGTGGGTGAATTAATCATAAGTTACAAAGTTTTGGGTGACGATTTATAGAATAATTATTTTTACAATGTTACTTACAAATTCACCAAGGGTGGAAGAGATTATTTAGTTCTTGATTAACAAAAACATTCATAACGGTTATATCAATATAATTAAAACGTGATCAAATCAAAATAACCAAAGAATGTAATTTATTATATCAAGCATGATCATGCAGTTCCGAAATTTTCAAAAATCTACAACTTGAAATATACAAGTCAATAATGAAGAAGCGAAGATAAATAAAGAGCATAAATATTTAGTTGAAGATACTCAGAGTTATACTTCGTCTGAGTTGTTTTTTTAAGGCATCTACGTCTGAGTTGTTTATGTTTAGGAATCTTGATCGAAGAACGAAAGCTTTTGAGAAGAGGTATGTATGTGAGAAAATATGACAAATTTGTGTTTAAGGTATTATTCAATTATGTACAAATGAGCTCAAAAATCTATAACAATTAAGTGTAATTATGAGGAAATATGGATGTAAAAGAAAATACAAAGCCAAGCAAGTAGCCGCCTTCAATTGCATGCCACAGGCACCTTATAGAAATTGCATAAGGCGACAACTTGCACATTATCTTGACATTGTTTTAAATTCGAAACTCCCTCAAAAGGTAGGAATTGTGCAACACACAAAATGGACCATGTGCAATACATAATTGGCATGCCCTAAACACAACCAGGTTGCTCCACATGCAAGGCATAAAAGAGAACAATTGAGATTCAAAGAGAAATGCTCTCTTTAGTTAACCTGCTTATTTAAGGCTGCTACATCTTCCAATCAGATCGAAGAAGTAATTAGCTTTAAATCTAGTTTCTTTGATATGTCTTTATTTTAATAGGTTTTTTCAAAGATATATTCTAATTTTTAAAAATTATATGAAAGGTAGAAATACATTTTGCAAAGATATATTCTATTTTTCAAAGATTGTAGAATACTAAAAAATACTTATATCTCTTGAGTCAATGCTCTAATCTCTATGATTCCCTTTGAACTGATCTAACTAATGTATTAATGTTAAATCAATTAATACAAATTTTTCATATTCTGGGAACTAAGAATTACTTTTATATACTCAAGATTTTGATAAATGATTGCAATAGAAAAGAGACTTCGAAATCCTATTACACAAAAATCATTGAAATAATATGTACTCAAAGAATATTTTCCATATTATCCTATATTCCCTCTTCCGTCCATAATGTAGTGCTTGTTTCTCACTTCTCACGGGAATTAAAGGAAGTAAAATATATCTTAATTTATATTTAATGCTTTACTTGTATTAGGTAGTCAATGATTATTTGCCTTTTCTTTTTTTAAAAAAACTACAAGACAACATTATTTAAAATTTGTGGTAATTAAATTGTGCTCAATGTTTAATAAAATGAACTTCAACAAATAAAAAAAACGAATATGATTAGGATAAAGTTAATAATTAAAATATAAAGATTTCACATAGACATTATATTTGGAACACCCTAATTGATATATATTTTGGGACGGAGCTAGAATTGCGCACCGATCAAGGACGAGACTAGAACCGTGGACTGGTGGACCAAAATCAAGAAATATTTTACTCTGATCGGGTCTAAACCGAACCCGTTGAACCGGAATCTGTATTTTCTATAAAAATAATCTCTTTTCTTAAATTTAAACATATTTACAAATTAGATACATTAAAATTTAATAATTCTAACTACAATAATCCTAAAGACTAGGTTTTTTCCTTCCTAACTTTCTAATTTTTTAAACTTTTTATGAACTTTAAACCTTTTTTTTAATTAAAAAAATAGAAATCTCGGTCCAACGATCCAGACCAATTTTTTTGGGATTTGGAATGGATTGGACAGGAAAACCGAAATCACAATTTTCTGTGGACCGAGGACTAGGCCGGAATCTTCGATTTGGTCCATTACGAATTCAAATCTGACCCTGATCTTTGAACAGTCCCAAAAAGAGTGATGTACAGTAAACTAGTATAATTACATACATTTGTTTTTGAAAAATTGGTCATTTTATCTAGATATCATAAAATTTATTTTCCAATTAGATCATTCAACATTATTTCAACTCAAATATTATAGAAACTTACCTAGAATCGGGCTCTTAACCTTTACAAAATCACATTTAACGCCTTATAATAAACTTTAAACTTAATTAAGCATAGAAAGCAATAAGATCATGTAGCTATAAGATCCGTCTATAACATGAGAATTTATAAAAAATAATTATCTGTATTAGATGAAAATAATAATACATATAGCGTGATTTTTTTTTGTACTATTGAAAATATATCATTAGTGTTCCATACAATTAGTTTGAGGTATATGAAAACCATATTTGAACAATAGGTGATGGGCTAGTGGTATTGGCATCTCCTATGATCCTAGAGGTCTTAGAATCTAGTCTCATCTTTTACATGGGTTCCTAAATTCTCCTCTCATTGCAAGAGACTTCAACTTACCTACCTAAAAAAATAATATATGAAAACCATATCCAACTCACAAATATATGAATGAGCACAAATTCAAAGGATAAAAGGTAAACAAGTTTAGTACGTACCTTCATTGAATTTACTTAATACCTCCATTAAAAGAAATTTATTTTTTTCCAACTTTAGAAACTTGTAGATCAGTCTCATAACCATCACTATGACAAAGTAAAGGAGAGAATAAGACGTGTATGAAGGAAAAACAACCATCTTAATGAATTGTATTTCAAGTAACTCCAACTTCAAGACACCATAAGTCCCTTTAAATTGATTCATTATGGTGATATTTCTGTAGTAGCAACAACTTTTAGTTAAAATCAGGATCATAAAACACAAAAAAGGGAAAAGAACTGGCACCTCGCACAGGTATAACCAGCAAAATTTGCAGGTCAGATTCCTTGGAGGGAGGAGGATGGTAAAGGAAACCTCACCCTCAAGGAGCCCCTAGTGGGATTTGATCCCATGAAATTGAAGTCATGAGGTCAATCTTTACCAGTAGGTCAAGCCGTGCTTAATCAAAGTATAACCGGGTAGACATATTTATGAGAGAGAAAGAGGAAATAATTTTTTTAATCTTAATTTCAGGTCGTCGTGGTCGGGTTTAATATCACTAAATATAATATTAAGAATTCCTCATTTATTTATTTATGTTTTCAGCTTTTTCTCAAAGAATATAATATTAGGAATTCCTCATTTATTTATTTATTTATTTACATATCTATTCATTTATTTACTTATTTACTGATTTATTTATTTGTTTAATTATTTTTTTATTAATTAAATAATTAATTTATATATTGATTAATTTATTTATTTATGTTTCTACTGTGTTTCCAGCATTTGAGATATATAGGGATACCAAACTTAAGTGAGATGATAAAAAGGAGAGGATGCTCATGTACAAAAGAAGATTTTCTACCAGAAAACTCATTTCAAAGTTGGACCAATTACTTAAATGCTCTTAAGGAGATACCAACTCGATTTATAGATCGAGTTGTGGCTCGATCACAAGATTACATAGAGTTACATGAAGTGAAGGCTCGAAGTCAAAATGAGATGATTAAGATTCTTACCGGGTGGGACCTAATATGGTTTGGCGTAGGCTCACTAATTGGTGCCGGTGTATTTGTACTCACTGGACTTGAAGCTAAGGAGCATGCTGGCCCTGCTGTCGTTGTATCGTATTTGATAGCTGGAGCATCGGCCATGCTTTCGGTTTTGTGTTACATTGAGTTTGCTATTGAAATTCCAGTTGCAGGTAATAAACGTACATATTACTTCCCTCGTATATGTATAAGTGATACACTTTCTCTAAGAAGCTTTCACATCAAAATGGACAAGTGTATCACTTATTTAGATATGAAGGTTAGTAAATTTCTTGATTTTTCCTTTATTCATTTAAGAAAATGCTTTGATTATTCAAATTATTAATTAATTAAATTATTTCTAGCCTTATTTCATTTTACTAAATACACTATCTAAAATCAAATACATAACCATCTTTTGAAGCATTGTTATTATAAGACTACTACTGACGGACAAAGATGATATTTTTTTTTCTTCTTTTATATAGTTCTAATGCAATATCTATTTATATTAAGGGAAATATTTCATTTGTTACTCAATCGATACATTATTTTGATTAAGAATACTGGCTAATGTATGCATAGTTTTGATCACTAGTAACTTCAATTGTATATTCTTAATATATTACAAATTATTGTATTAGAAGGGTTTATCTCTATTATATAAGGAAAGGGAAGAGAAAAAATTACCGTTATTGATCTAACGATATGAAAAAAATAACAAAATGAAATAATTTAATAACCCTTTCTCATTTCAACCTGTCATTCTAAACAAGTTAAAAATAATATATGCACCAAATATTTCAATCAAAAAATTATATGGAGAAAATCACATCTTGACTTTTTTTTATAAGAGAAGATGTTATACATGACATCCACCTGAAAAATCTAAAACACTCACTATATTTGATACTCTTCAATTCAGTCAAACCAACTCATTATGTCTATTGTTTTTGCTCAACATTCATTCACAAAGAGTTAATATCAAAAAACCCTCACAACCCCTGTTAGTTTTTTACATTAGTGAATTAATATATCTAATTGTAATAATAATTATAGTACATAAGGAATATCTAATATAATAACAAGTTTTGGATTTAAAACACGTATCATGTATATATAAGGCTAGTGGTAACTTATTGTACAACGATGGCTAACTTTGCATCCGAATAACCCGTTTAATTAAGGTAAAAAGTTACATGTTGGACGGGGGTAACTATGTTTTATAAATGAATCACTTTACCTTATATAGAAATGAGCATCTAAGGTTAACAAAAGAGCATGATGAAATAATTCTTTACTTTCCCTTCAAGCTGGAATTTGGATAGAAGTTCAAGCTTGGAACAAAGAGCATGATGTTGTGTAGAGGATAATGACATAGTGAATAAGTATGCCAACTTGTTATCAAACATAGTGCATATCTCTTTTGAGATGTTTAGTCTTCTCATGAAATTTGGGATTCTGAGCTAGATGTTCTGCAGATGAATTATCACAACACATTGTGATAGGAAGAGAAATAGGAACTTCTAGATCTTCTACTAAACCATGAAGCCAAACCAACTCACTTATTGTAGCTGACATGCTTCTATACCCAGCTTCAGCTGAAGATTTGCCAACTGTAGATTGCTTCTAATTTTTCCATGCCACTAAATTACCACCAAGAAAAACAGCATAAGAACTCAAAGACCTGCTTGTAAATTGACAAGCACTCCAGTTTACATCACTATAAGCAAGAACATCCAGTTTGCTATGAGTAGAATAGTATAAACCATGATCCATTGTACCCTTAAAGTAGTTAACAACATGTAAAGCTGCTCTAAGATGAGGAACCCTTGGTTGATGCATAAATCGACTTAGATGTTGCACTAAGTATGATAGATCAGGCCTTATGAGACCTAAGTATAGCAACATACCAACCAATCTTTTGTATACATCAGGCTAAGATAGAATGTCATCAAATTCAGTTGATAACTTCAAACCAACGGGCAAAGGTGCAGGATAAGGGTAACATTGTAGCATCTCACAACCTGTAAGGATATCTTTGATATATTTCTTATGAGAAAGAAATATACCATATGAGGTTCTTGAAATTTCAACTCCCAAAAAATAATTCAGACCTCCTAGATCCTTTATTGTGAATGGACTATCTAGAGACTTCTTGACAAAATTAATTATTGAGTCATGCTTGTGCATGTGATCACCATATCATCTACATATTCTAATATGGCCAAGAACTGATCATCCAACCTCCTAGTAAATAAGGAATAATCCTGTTTAGATTGCAAAAAACCCAGGATTTTAAGGAATTTACTAAGTTCCTTATTCCACTGTCTTGAAGCTTGTTTAAGTCCATAAATGGACTTTTTCAGTTTACAAACTTCACTTTTAGTAGCTTTAGAATACCCAACAAGTGACAACGTATAAACTTCTTTTTCTAAATAGCCATGTAGAAAGGAATTATTGAAATCCAATTGACAAAGAGGTCAACCTTTAACATTAGCAACAACGATCAACAACCTGACAGTTGCAAGCTTTGCCACATGGGAAAAGGTTTGAGTGAAATCTTGACCTTCTATCTGTTGATACGCAATAGCAACAAACGAGACTTGTATCTTTCAACACTCCCATCAGGCTTTAATTTAGTTTTAAAAACCCATTTTGAGCCAATAGCATGCTTTCCAATAGGATAAGAAGTCAATCCCCATGTTTTATTGACTTCAAAAGCTTGTAATTC
This sequence comes from Beta vulgaris subsp. vulgaris, assembly GCF_026745355.1. Classification (NCBI taxonomy): domain Eukaryota; kingdom Viridiplantae; phylum Streptophyta; class Magnoliopsida; order Caryophyllales; family Amaranthaceae; genus Beta; species Beta vulgaris. The sequence continues at coordinate 29,998,142 of NC_079209.1, forward strand.
TTTTTCCATAGCCATAATCCAATTAGGATCATGTTTAGCCTGGTTATAATTCTTAGGTTCAGTAATATGAGAAGAGTTAACAACAAAGGATGTTGACTCTGAAGAAGGGGAAGGTAGTTTGTTTAGAGTAGTTTTGTGGGGAATATATGTAGTAACAAAGTCTGTCAATTTGACAGATGGAACAACTTGTCTAGAAGATTTTCTAGGCAAAGGATGATCAGGAGTAAAAGAATGTGTATGGGTAGCAGTTTCAAGTTCATGAGATATGATAGAAGAATTAAAAAGAAAGTTTGGAACAAAATCAAATGTTTGAGAAGATTTAGTGTTTAGAGTAGGTGAAGTTGAATCAGAAATATGAGTAGGAATAGAAGAATATTTAGTTGAATTCTGAATGAAAGAAGAAGAAAACATTTAGGGGTTTGTGTTTTAATATGAGACGAGTCTGTATTATTATCTTCAGTACTAAAATTGACAAGAATTGACAAGAGAAGCAGGAAAATGAGTGAGAGTAGAAGAGTACATCTTGTGGAATATGGAAAAATAGTCTCAAAGAATATCAGATATCTAGAGAAAAAACAAGTGTGAGAATGCAAATCATATAATTTGTTTCCTTTCTGGTCATAGGGGTATCCCAAAAGGATTCATTCTGTGGCTCTTGTGTTAAAATTTTCCCTATTAATGTGCATGTTATAAGCATCACATAAATACCCAAATACTCTCAAGTTTGCATATGAAAAGGACTGATGAAACATGATTTCATAGAGTGACTTCCACTGTAAAATTTTAACAGGTAACTTGTTGATAATGTGTGCGGCTTGAAGAAGACAATCTCCCCAAAACTTCTTAGGCAAATTAGCATTAAATCTTAATGTCCTAGCCATTTGAAGCAAGAATTTATGTTTCCTCTCAACTCTTCCATTTTGTTGAGGAACTTAAGGAACACTTATCTAATTTATTATACCCTTGTCATCAAACAATTTAAAACATCGCTCCTTGATAATTTCAATCCCATTATCATATCTAATACCTTTGACTCTTGTATTAAACTGAGTTTCAATCAATGCCAAGAAATTAGCTATAGTTTTAAATACTTGAGACTTACTGCGCAGCAAGAAAGTCCATTCAACTCTATTGTGATCATCTAACGTAGTAAGGAAATATGATGCTCCATTTAATGCCTTCACTTTGTAAGGTCACCAAAGATCTAGAAGGATTAGATCAAAACAAGCTGAATCTCTAGTTGTACTTATATTAAAAGGAAGTCTGTGCTGTTTGGAACATAAACAAACATTACAATTATATTCGTTTAGTCCAGTACAATGACAAATGGCAAGATGTTGCATTTTGGATAAAGACACATGACCTAAACGATAATGTGTCATGGACAAAGTTATTTCAAAACTACATTTATTTTTGGTACTAGTTACAGTTTTATCAGGCCATCTCATACTAATTGGAAACTAAGTAACAACGACATTGCATGAACTATCAATACAAGATAATTTATTACTATGTACCTAAATATCTCTTGATTGCTTGAAACACTCAGCATTGAAGATTTATAAACCATGTACTTTCCTTGTAACAACAATAGTATCATTACTAAAGAGGCCATGAAAACAACATCCATTGCTTGTAAATGATACTGTAATTCCAGACTTTGCAATAAGTTATCCTATATACATCAAATTGTTCTTGAAACCTTCCAACAAAAGTACATTAGGAAGTACTAAGTCTTCACTTAACATGAATTTCCTAATCAATTTTACAACCTATAGTACCTTCAGGTAGCCCTACTTGAATAGGTGTCGACATAACTCTTTTATCTACTAATAAATTAACATAAAAGATCATATGATCATGTGCCAGAGTCAATAAGCCAACTTGCATAATCAATCACAAAACAAGCAAGTGAATTTAGTTGTATACCTATAATGCTTGCAAAGCTTCCAACTCCAGTTGAGGAATCAACCACCTCTTTGCCCTTCATGTTCTGTATAACTTGTAGCAAATAGAAACTACTATATCTGGATGAGATGTTTGAGAATTTGTACTAAAATTATGAACTCCACCATATTGAGCTCCACCAGAATTGTCAAAATCCAAAGGTGAATCTTCATAGTCAGTATATGCATTGGCAACAATCTTGTGTCTAACATTGTTGTATGCATTTCTATCTTTTTACCAGCCTTGATCACATTATACCACTCAGGATGTTCGATCAATTTGAAGTATTGATCCATAGTATGACCTCTGACTTTGCCATTTTCACAAAAAAATATCATTTTTCTCTTTCTTCGAATCTCTCTTAGCCACATTAAATGAGGATTTATGTGACTGTTAGGATGAGTTTCTATGCGTTCTTTGTGTTGCCATGACACTACTTTCTGCAGTAATTTCTACATTGCCAGCACTCACTTCCTTCTGTTTTTCAATTTATTGAATAATTGAAAAGGACGATTAATAGTAGGATGTAGATCCATATAAAGAATGTTTGAAAAGTAGAATTAAATCCACTATTTAAACCAAGCAAGAACTGCATTAAGCTGTCTTCAACTTCAAGATCTTGTAATCTCTTCAAGAAATGATTACAAGTAGAAGAACTCACTACTCCACAACTTCATATTGGAAAATTCTTCAAACTTTGCAATTCATCCCATAATTTCTTAATTTTTCCATAATATGCAATTATATTCATTCTTTCTTGTTTCAAGATATCAATTTCTTTCTTTAATTGATAGATCAAAGGTCCATTATATTGACCAAAACGCTCATGTAATTATGTCCATAACTACATGGAATTCTACATTAATCCGAATTCATCTGCTAACTCAAGATATTGAACTCAATATCCAACTCATCACCATATAATTAGGATGTTTCCACTTCTAGAAATTCTTGTCCTTCTCATCAGGCATAGATAAGAATCCATTAATGAAACCTTCTTTGTTTTAGCTATTAAAGCTCTCCGCACATTTCTACTCCATCGCATAAAATTTCCCCCAGAAAATACAGCAATAACTAAAGAAGAAGTAGGATTATTAGAAGAAGCTATGAAAAGAGGATCTATATTACCTCCATTATCAACATTGCCTTTATTTCCACATTTTTCACCATTCAAAGATACCTCTGAATCTATCGCCATGAAATCTTGAAGAAACGAATTGATTACCAAGATTTAAGAATAGTAAATCAAACGCTGAAGAATTTGAATGAAAAACACTCAAATTCAACCTCAATTTAATCAGGAACAAACAAAATGGAACTGAAATTTCAATTTCAAAACAACAATGAAACCTCAATCTCATGAAAGTGATTGTGCTCTGATACCATAAAGAATCTGAATATATAGATTCCTTTCATTATTAAGATGAAATCTAGAAATAAATCTTACAATGAGTAGAAGAAGAAAACTGTAATAATGAGCTTAACCACATAATGTAAGAGAGGAAAAGTATTTATACATCAGTTTGTTATGAACTCTAACTAACATGTTGACTAGACTAACCGACTAGCTTTTATAATAAATTATAAATAATCTTATATAGGTCACTTGAATAGATATGTGAGAAATTTTTTTTCTTAAAGATGGATGTCCAATGATTAATAGTGAACATTTATAAAAGGGAAGTTATATGATTTAAAGAGATGGACGGAAGTATATGAATATGCCAAAGACATAATAAGATTGTTACAGAGATATTGTATCCATATCTATCTTAAGCTTTACTTCTTACTTATAAATCCTACATTTGATTAGTTTATAAATCGAACTTTTATTACTCCCTTCATCCCGAAATAATATACACTTTCATATTTTGTTTGTCCAAATTAACCTTGAGCATTCCATTTTTGGCAGGTTTCCACTATTATTATATTCTCCTTCTAACACCCCTTTGACTTTCACTCTACTTCTAACCAAAATACCCAACTCTCTCTCCTCCAATAAAAAAAAAAAAATCCAACTTTCTATCTTCTTTGATAAAAAAAACTCTATCAACTCCACCAACTTTGACATGGGTGCACCTAACACCACAAAGTTCGACTAGTAGTCAAAACACCCCAAACTATTGACATGAGTGCATCGAGTGTCATAAATGACGCTGGAGCTAACTTTTTTTTGCCAACTTTGGGGAATCCATGTTAACTTTTTTTTTCATATTCTCCTCTTTTTCTTTCATATATATTATATTGATTGGAAGACTAAGTCACGTGAACCTGTGTCGAGAAAAGCTAGATTCGGTGTCATTTATGACACCTACTGCACCCAGGCCAATAGTTTGAGTTGTTTTAGGTAAGAGTCAAAGTTGGTCGCGTTGGGTGCACCCGCGCTGTGGTGTTGAGGCCAGTTTTTCCTTTATTTTATCTTAATGGTTGGGATTGTAAAAGGTGGTTTATCAAAGGTACATTAGACAATTAATGTACACTCATGTTTTGATACTTTCCGTAAGAATAAAGATAGTTAGGAAATATATGAAGTCTTTAGGCTCGTAAATTAAGCATTAAATACATTTTCTAAATATTGAAACATAATCTGATTCCAGCTCAGTAGCTCCTCATAACTAACTTATCTTCTCCTTTCTTTCTAGTTAGTTCTTTTTGTTATTGTTTAGTTGCAACAAGATTGATGGTAGCTCAATTCTAGTTAATTCTTGTATAAGTATATGTACTCCTCTCCTTTGTAAATTAATTCATTCATCACAAGAAATAAAATTTCCATGAAGCTGTATAATTTACAACTTAGTCTCTCTATTATGTTCATTATATTTCTTTGAAAATACATCTGATTTCTTGCAAATTATCATGGTATCTAGCAGAATCTTGTTCTGCGATCCTGAAATTCACCAATTTTTTGAAATTCTTCATTTGCAATTCGAATTTTCCATTCAAATATATCTCCATATGAAGATCTAAAAAAGAAGTGTGCAATTTAGAAAGACTGATGTATTCCTTCTTTAATTTTATTATTGAATTTGAATCTAATTCATTGACCTGGATGATTAGAATCGATATTAATCTGAGAATTTGTTGCTGAGATCGTTGAAATGATTTACAATTCACTTATCAATTGAACATTTGTTGTTTGATTATCTGAAATTCTAGTATGATTTTTAGCTCATTAATTTGAACTTTTTCATTTTTGAGGTTCATAAGATTCTACAATTAGACTGAACGATAGATTCCTGATTGATTCTTCATTTGATCATCTGAAATCATTCTGGAGCTGCTCTGAAATTGATCTGAAGTGACTCTTTCTTCTTGATCATCTAACATTGTTATAAGATCCTTATGAATATGATTCTTCTTCGTTCTTGAAATCATTTTTTCTGTTTCAATTCCTAATATAAACATGCCTGAATCAGAAACTACAAATCCTACACAAAACTCTAATCTACCTCTAAATCAAGATCCTAGCAGTGTGTATTGCATTCATCCTTCAAATACAAACTCAACTCAGATTGTATGTGTTAAGTTCAATGGTAGTGCATTCAATGATTAGAAGAGATCTATGATGATCTCATCATCTGCTAAGAACAAATTATAATTTTTTGAAGGAAGTTTAGATGTTACTGGCACATGAACAACCGAGTAAGTTGCTTGGGAGAGGTGTAACAATTTAGTGATATCTTGCTCCTTTCTAATCTTGATCATATTGTTAAGAAAAGTGTTCTTTTCTTTTAGACTGAAGGAGAAATATGGAAAGTTTTGAATGAGAGATTTCATTATTCTTCCATGGCTTAAGTGTATGCATTAGAACAGAAACTTGTTGAAGCAACTCAAAGGAATGCTAGTGTATCTAAATTTTACACACAACTGAAGATAATTTGGGATGAGATCAATGAAGTTAATCCATTACCGTATTGCTCTTGTCATAAATGTACTCGATTGTAATCTTACACAAAAGATACGTACAAGAAAGCAGGAGTAAAGATTGATCCAATTTATGATGAAATTGAATGAATGTTTCTCTATTGTGACAGGAAACATTCTATGTCTCAACCCTTACCCAAGGTGGCTCAAGCTTATAGAATAATATTTGTTAAGGAAAAAAGGTATAAAGAAGTTGATGCACTTTCCTCAAATACTGAATCACTAGCCTTTACTGCTACTGATAGAAATAGTTTCAAGCAATTATAAACTCTTAAAAGTCTTGTAGTTTAACCAAGCCTTCAACTCTGACTAGCAACAAAAGACCAGGCTCCATAACTATTGCATTCACTTTTAGATACCAGAACACAGTATGTAAAGATGCTTCAAAATACATAGGTTTCCACCTTGAGTCAAAGGATTTTAAGAAAAAAGAGGCAGCCGTTTCACATTCTTCAGAACATACTGATTCTTCTTTGTCTTCTGAGCCTAGGGTTGATTCTATCTCTACTAAACAATTTCATAAACTTATGAGCCTTCTCCAGCAACAAAAATAAACTAGTACATGTCACAAGGTTGGTGGTCATGCTCTCATGCCAGGTACTTATTGCTTATTAACTATTCTTAAATATAACTTGGTTGTTGGATAGTGGTGCGACTGATCACGTATGTTCAAATCTAGCTTTATTCCACACATATACTCGAACAAATGATCCTAAACATCACATTACTATACCTGATGGTAGACACAAACCTGTTAAACGCATTGCTTCTGTGCAATTGACAAAATACATTACGTTGACAAATGTTTTTCATATTCCTAATTTCCAGTTTAACCTCTTATTAGTGCATAAATTTTGTCATGATTTAAATTGTTACATTATATTTACTCATAGTAAATGTTATCTTTAGGGACAAATAGGTCCTTCAATGCCTCTTGGTAATTTACAAGGAGGTCTTTACAATATCACAACTTCCTCAGTGACTTCAGTGGAGGATTCTTCTCTTAATGACTCCATTTCTTGTTTCTCTGTTATAGATATAGCTAAACTTTGGCACCTTCATTTAGGACATTTACCTTTTTCTAAAATAAATCATGTCTTGCCTGATTTTAATGTTAAGTCTTGTCATCATGATATGATCTTCAAGTTTGCCCCACTATAAATTAAGCAAACTCGGAAACCATTTCCTATGAGTAGTATCAAAATCACTAAGCCCTTTGAATTACTTCACATAGATGTCTAGGGTCCTTACTAGACTACAACACATTTTGGTTGTAATCTTTTCTTAACAATAGTGGATGATTTCACCCATTTTACATGGGTGAATTTTATTTAACACAAGTCTTATTGTGCTAATATACTTGATATTTTTTTCACTTACATTCAAAAAAAAATTTAACTCTTATGTCATTTATGTGAGATCTCATAATGCCAAAGAGTTGGAAGAAGATTTATGAACAAAGGGGAATACACCATCAAACCAGCTACTCTGACACTCACCTAGCAGAATGAGGTAGTTGAAAGAAAACACAAATATTTGTTAGAAACTGCAAGAGCCCTATTCTTTCACTCTAAAGTTCCAGCAAGATTTTGGAGAAATTGTTTCATCTATGCAGCCTATCTCATCCAAAAAAATGCCCCTAAAAAGTCTTCAATCTACCACTCCATATTCCAAGTTATTTCCGAAGACTCCTACCTTGGAGCATCTCAAAGTCTTTGGCTGTCTATGTTACTTATGTACTACAAAAGTTCATAAGCATAAGTTTGATCCTAAATTTTATCCTGGAGTATTTCTTGGTTATTCTGTTACACAAAAGGCTTCAAAGTTCTGGATCTTGTTACTAATCAAGTAATTGTTACAAGGGATGTCACTTTCCATGAGAGACACTTCCCGTTTCACTTGCTTACATCTGATTCTACAGCTCAAGAACCTTCCATTTTTTGTTCCCAATACTACTCACGCTTTCTTTGATGATGATTATCCTTCTTTCTATCCTACATCTCTAGCTCCATCCACTAGTCCTTCACCTTCTACTAGATCACCATCAAACAGTTCTACTTCCAGTTCTGAACCTTCTACTTCGTAAACTAAACCTCCTTCTATATCTTCTTCCTCTCTAGTAGTTGAGTAAATTGATTCATCATCATAGACATTATCTCCTTCTAATCTAGTTGACTTTAGTCATCTACTATCACTACCATCACCACTAGTTAGCAGACACTCTACAAGAACTATTAAACCTCTAGCCTATCTAGTAGATTATCAATGTAATCATGCTACTGCCAAGTCTATATCTCAGTACTGGTGTAACTTGGTCTTTATTTTAGCATATGCTACTTCAAATAAAGCCTTCTTATCTGTCCCATCTTTTGGCATAAAAAATACGTTTCCTATGCTGCAACCTCAACCAAACTTAAGTGGATTACTTCTATGAACAAAGAAATTAAAGCTCTCACAGACAACAATACATGGGTACTAGTTCCTCAACCTCAGGGCAAGAAAGATGCAAGATAAATATAGTTGCCAAAGGTTATAATCAAGGACATGACATTGAATGAGGAGACTTTTTCTCCTGTAGTGAAAATGCCTATCATTAGATGTCTCATTGCACTCGCTACTCATCAAAAATGGCCTATTTTTCAGCTAGATGTCAATAATGCATTTCTTCATGGAGATTTACATGAATAAGTATATGGTAACACCCCTAGGTGTGCAGGAGCCCACTAGTAGCTATTGTCCTCTTTGGATCCTAGCCTACAAGGATTTTCTTTGGTATAGAACCGAATTCCTATCCAAAAGGTGCCTAAGATCTTGGCTATCCCACGTCGAAAGTTGAAGAGAAGGAAGCCTTTTTTATTAGGAGGTGGACACCTCAACCTAGTGAGACCTTTCGGGTAGGACTTCGATTCTGCACCAAAGCAAATCCTTGCAGGTCAAGGCCCAAAGAGGACAATATCTACAAGTGTGCTCTTGCACACCTAGGGGTTTTGCAGATGGTAATAGAGCTAGGGCCCATTTCGATGTCCTGTAATGCCTACGGGACGCAGGCTCCTTAAAGGAGGGGAGAAGTTGCCTAAGATCTTGGCAATCCCACATCTAAAGTTGAGGAGAACGAAGCCTTGTTTATTAATAAGTGAACACCTCAACGTAGTAGAGGCCTTTTGGGTAGGATTCAGTTCTGCACCAAAGCAAATCCTTGCAGGCTAGGGCTTAGAGAGGACAATATCTACTAGTGGGATCATGTACACCTAGGGGTGTTACAAGTATACATGAAAGTGCATGTTGGTTTCCCTAATCCACATAATCACGTATGCATGCTTTGAAAATCCTTATATGGCCTTAAACAATAGGCAATGGTTTGCCAAGCTTGTGTGTGAACTTACTACTCAAGGTTTTTCACAGTCTAAGAATGGTTACAGTCTTTTTTATTGAAATATCTGAGCTACATATAACCATAGATGTAGTGTATGTGGATGAAATCACCCTGATTGACACAAATATGTAATCCATCACTGCCTTGATCGGAAGACACATCTTTATCATACTTTCAGTATAAAATACCTTCGTACTCTTCACTATTTCCTTGAAATTGAAGTTGGATATGTTCGTGAAGGGGTCATTTTATGCTAGAAAAAGTTCACAAGAGAATTAATTGTTGACTGTGGCTTTAATCTCACTCAGAAACCTTCTACGTCTCTCCCTCTCAATGCTAAACTTCAAGCTTATGTTGGTGATATTCTTCCTTGACCTAAAAGTTTCTAGATCACTTGTTGGTTAGCTTAATTTTCTTACCAACACTAGACCTAATCTAGCTTACTTAGTAATAACACTAAGTCAATTCACACATTGTCCAAGAACTTCTCACTTGAATGCCTTACTTCACACCCTTAGATATATTAATCATTATGAAGGGCATGTTATTCTTCTTACTGGTCATGATTCCTTGACTTTATAAGCCTACTCTAATTCTTTCTGGCATCATGTAATGACAGTAGAAGATCCATCATTATTTATCTTCTTTTATTTGGCAAATCCCCAATTTCTTGGAAATCCAAGAAACAAAGTATAATCATCAAATCTTCATTAGAAGCTAAGTATAGGGCAATGATAGTAGCAATTGTAGAAGTTACTTGGGATGTCAGGTTGTAAGAAGAGATAAGTGATACTAATATTTAACTAGTTACCTTGTTTTGTGACAATCAAAGTCCATTGCATACAACAAAGAATCAAGTCTTTCATGAGGAATAAACACATTGATATAGACTGCCATTCTACAAGGGACAAAGTCATGGAGGGTCTTTTGCAACTATCTTATTTGCCTGCTCAATCTCAACTCGCTGACGTCCTTACTAAGTCTTTATCTTCTCCTCACTTCAGGCTTCTCCTTTCCAAGTTGGGATTGGGATAAGTTGATTCTACAGCTCATACATCCACCTCCCAACTTAGGGGGGGGGGGGGGGAGGGGGTATTGGAACATTACCTGATTCCAGCTCATGAGCTCCTCATAACTAACTCTTCTCCTTTCTTTCTAGTTAGGTTTTTTTTATTAGTTAGTTGCAACAAAATTGATGGTAGCTTAGCTCTAGTTCAGTCTAGTATAAATATATATGTACTCCTCTCCTTTCTAGATTAATTCATTCATCAAAGAAATAAAATTTCTTTGAAGCTATAGGATTTACAACTTATTCTCTTTATTTTCTTCATTTTATTTCTCCGAAAATACATCTAATTTCTTGTAAATCATCACTAAAATAGTACTCCCTCCGTCCTATAATATAATGCTTGTTTTTCGATTTACACAGGAATTAAGAAGAGGAAAACATGTTATGATTAACATTAACAAAGTTGCATGGGAAGTGTGTACTTAGATACGTCTTGGGGAATAAAAAATAATTTGAAAAATGTTGTTTGGTACCGCACATGTCTACGATTTTACGGAGTATTTGGAAAGTGTGTCCTCCTTCACAAAAAGACGATATTTCTCCTTATGCATTAATGAGGGATTAAGTCTTGAGGAAGAGGTGGTAACTCAATGGAGTACCACCCTGAATTTGAGGGCATTGTCCAGTGTTTGAATCCTCATCCCAACAATATGTTGGGGAATTCGTTTCTAGGATGTTTAGTTTCTTGTACCCAGCCTTCGAGCGGGTGGTATAACCAAATGGAATACATGCACTATATTATGGGAAGAAGAGAGTATTAATTTATGAATTTATAATATAACCACACGTCAATTAATGCAAACTAGAAAAAATTCCATTTATTATTGAGAAAATAACTTTTATAAAAGTGCCAAAGAAAATTAAATCGGTTTGAACTATTAACATAAATGTTAAGTATTCTTTCATATTAGTGTAATTGCAAAAGATTACGATTGATCTGAGATAATAAGCACAAATTATATTTCAGGTGGTTCATTTGCATATCTAAAGGTTGAATTAGGAGACTTCATGGCATTTCTAGCTGCAGGAAACATTTTATTAGAGTACATCCTTGGTGGTGCAGCCTTAGCTAGAGCTTGGACATCATATTTTGCTACATTATGCGATCACGTTCCTGATGAATTTCGTGTGACAGCACCTAGCCTTGGCAAAGATTATAATCAACTTGATCCAATTGCGGTAGTTGTTGTTGCAGTAATTTGTGTCTTGGCTGTTACTAGCACAAAGGTCTCATCTCGTGTTAACTTCTTTGCAACCATCATCCATATGGTCGTCATAGTTTTCATCATTATAGTTGGCCTTACAAAAGCAGACATTTCAAATTATAAGCCATTTGCACCATATGGTGTTAGAGGTGTATTTCGGTCTTCCGCTGTTCTATTTTATGCATTTGTTGGATTTGATGCTGTTTCCACAATGGCGGAGGAAACAAAAAATCCGAGTGAAGATATTCCCTTTGGTCTGATTGGATCTATGGTTATTGCAATTGTTTCCTATTGCTTATTAGCAATTACCGTTTGCCTTATGCAACCTTATTCACAACTTGATCCTGATGCTCCATTCTCAATTGCTTTTCAAAAAGCCGGGCTCGGATGGGCAAAGTACGTTGTGGATATTGGTGCTCTTAAAGGCATGACAACTGTGTTACTTGTTAATGCTATGGGTCAAGCTCGATATTTGACGCATATTGCTCGAACCCATATGTTGCCTCCCTGGTTTGCACAAGTTAATAGTACATTTGGGACTCCTGTTAATGCAACTGTTGTAATGCTCATTATTACTGCTATCATTGCCTTATTCACCGACCTTCTTGTTCTTTCTAATTTACTATCAATTTCCACATTAGTTATGTTCATGATGGTTCCAGTGGCTCTCTTAGTTCGAAGATACTACGACGCAAATGTAACCTCATATATTAATCGCATCAAATTATTTTGTTGCATTGCACTTATACTTAGCTCTGCTATTGGAAGTTCTATATACTGGAGCATCAACGATACACATTGGATAGGATATATCATAACAACATCTATTTGGTTTATATCAACATCATTTTTAAAGATATTTGTACCACAAGCTAGAGATCCTAAGATATGGGGTGTGCCATTAATGCCATGGGTGGCTTCAGCTTCTATTTTCATCAACATCTTTCTACTGGGCTCAATTGATAAGGATTCTTTTACAAGATTTGGCATATGGACTGGAATCCTTATGGTTTACTACCTGTTTTTCGGATTACATGCTTCATACGACATTGCTAAAGCTACGGAGGATAATAATATGCGCGATTTGAAAAATTTGAAAATGATTGAACAAAGTGATTAGAAATCTAACATAGATAGGGCATTTAAAAAAAATCCTAAGTTGGGAATTTTTCTTCACTATTCTAATTTGTTCCTCTCTTATTGAATTATTCAAAATTGTTAACGTTAACTTGTGTTGTATCATTCATATTGTACATTAAAGTTGATTCTTTATTAATGATAGAAAGTAATAATTTTTTTTTTGAGGGGATGATAGAAAGTAATAATAATCGTAACATGAATTGTTATTTTATTTCATTGTACTTTGAATATGGTTCTTTCCATGATATAAGTAATGGTTGTAAAATTACAAGGATAAATTTACAAAAAAAATAAATGAATTAAGCAATACAATCTATTGTTCTTACTTCATCTTGACGTTCTACTAGAAAATCATCAAAAAGTTTGCATAAGACATCTCAAACTCATAACTTTTTTGATTCAAATACCTCATCCGTTCTGAAATAAATGAAACACATATGTGAACAAGCTCTCACATAAAAGAGAGAAGCATTCCATTTATTTAAGAATGGAGGAAGTATTATGATCTCACCACCAAGCTTCATATTTTACATGCAACCAAATTACAACAATTAAATCCTTATGAATTTTCATAAAATCTAAATGATAAAATGACAAGAGAAAAATCAAATACGAAACACAATCTATTATTATTATAAAGCATGAGCGAAAAATGTAGCATATGTATTATGTGCCTAACTAATTATATGTCACGCTTGTCTCAAACAATATTATAAAACTTCATAATAGCAAAGTAACCAAAATAAAGAGAAAATTCATCCTTATCAATTATATAACTTCATTGCTTAACTTCTTGAATTTTAATTTATTATACTGAAACTCTCTTTACTAACGTAAACATAGTGTTTTTCCTTAAGAAATATGAATAAATTATATAATATTATTCACTAATCATCGGATGAACAATTGATTCCTTTCCTTAATCAACAAAACTATCAACTTGTAGACATAAAATAAAATAAATTAATTTTTTATTTGCAAAATTGAAAATAAATTAATTTTTTTTTAGTTTGTTCGATAGTTGGTTAACCAATTTTTCTACTAGATTATGATTAAGAAAGATAGTTTAGATTTATATATGTGTAGCATCCCCAAAATCCATACATGTCTAAACTACGTCGCATCGACTTTGGGAGTATTACCGCCGCGGTGAAAAGCAAGGCTTATTGAAATGAAATAGTAAGTTAAAACATTATTACGAAAACTAAACTGTAGCGGAAATAAAATGTTAACTACGACTCAGGAATCATCATTGACCCCTTTTCATTCAAACCACAAACTAAGTAAATTATAATAGTTGTATAATGTTCAACCAAAAAATTTAAAAGTTTAGGAACCAGAGAATATTCCTCGTATGCCCATTCTCCTGCAGCAAATCCAGCATACCTAGTCTGCTTCCCATTGAAGCATCAATGGTTCATCACAGGTCAACAACAAACACGAATAACAAACAATCAACTATGCTGAGTACGTACTAAAACATTGAGATAATATACTAAGCATAATAAAAGCAATGAAAACTTTTTCTAGATATGATAGTACATAATATTACATATATTACTTTTATAATTTAGTTGGTAGCGAACGGGCATCGTCATCTTACTAGAGTCATACGAGATGCTTAATAATCCTTAATAGACAACATGGTGTCTTAGATGAGATGCAAATACGGTTTTGTTTCATCCCACTTCCATCACCTTAGTATGCATACCCCCAAGATTGTACAGAACCTTTCGCCTACTTGAGTTATCAAAATTTACAAGGACACTACTGTTGTCACAGTAGGCCTGCATAGGAGTGTAGAACAAGTCCCACACTCCACCCATTGTTCATTACTCGTAGGGAGTCCGACTACAAGTTTATTGCCAAAATCCTTTCTTAATATTATCCATTCACATAACATTAAACATGTAATCATTTAGTGTTCTTGCTTAGATACATTGCTTAATTCCTTAGCTCTTGTAACATCCTTCCTACACAATAAATCAAACGATTCCAATCCAATACATTTAATGCTTGTGGTGCGATAGAATTACACATTCTAATAATAATGCAATCCAATTCACAAGTCAGACAATCAATCAGGTTGTACATACAGATTTCCAATCCATTTCATGATACCAAACAATCTCATCAATCATAATCATACAATTGTTCCTTATCATGATTCTAGGTTCCAATAAAATAATTCATTGTTCCTTATCATGATTCTAGGTTACAATTGTTCCTTACGCTGACTATTTAAACGCCCCGCTTATGAATTGGGATCTTATCGAATAATAAAATATTTCAGTGCTACAACCTTGATATTATGAAAATAAAAATAGCTTGACTAACTATGTAAAACTTAGTGTTCCGAAATAAAATAAAACCAATCTTCTTGTTTGAACTTCCTTTCTCATAAACTTTATTGACACTAACGTCTTTGGAAACTAATAAATAATATGTTTGCAAATATGATTTTACTTAGCTTATATTATACTTACTCATAATAACCAGAACTTAACCCAATATGTACCAGTCTTATAAAATCATATTTGAATAATAAAATTACTATAAAACTACAAATATAATTGTAAATCTGATTTCCTTACTTAATTTATAAGTTGCTAGAATTTACAAATTTAATCAAATTACAACTTAATCAAATTACAAACTTAACCAAATTACAAACTTAATCAAAGATACATTAGAATTACATAAATTAAATTTTACAAATTCATTTAAAATTAAAATGAGAAAATTTATATATTTTTACTGAACGGATCGCCGGTGAAAGAATTCCGGCAGCACACTAGCCACGCACCACCGCTTGCACGCACGGTACACAACTCCCACACACACCACGAGCCTCGACGCACTCACGCGACTCGCACACCAGCACTGCACTTTGCACTCGACGCACCCCTCGCAGCCTCGCACTCTCACTCCACTGGCTCTACCCTCGACGCACAGCGTGATCCTCGCACCGCACACACACGCAGCCTCGCTCGACTCGCCTCGATACACCTTGCATAACACCCACTCCTCGCACACTCTCGAAGGCCTCGTAAATTCTTGAAGGTCTCATATGCCACACACACAACATGACCTCGTCGAAGGCCGACGACATTCAGGGAAGGGGAATAGTGACGATAGAGAAGAAGAGAGGAGAGAGAAAACTTTGAGGGAAGAATGGAGGAAAAACGGTTGATTTGAAGGAGTTATGGTTTAGTTATTTGTTTTCTTTCTTTTTCTCCTATTTATAGCATGGTAGACCTCGGTTTAATAGGATCTGTTTCCAAATCAAATTCCTATTTGTTATTTTATCTACTTCGAAATTGAATAAACTAAACCATAATATAATAAGGTATAGAAGGTAGGTTGTATATTTAAGTTATAACTATAGGCTTAACCATATTATATTTTTTTGTAAATGATATTAATATATTTTCAATTATATTCTTTGTATTTTCTTATTTACAAAAGTAACTCCCAAAAATACGGAGTTTTAGAGGCTTCCCCCCTTAAAAAAAAGTTTTGTCCTGAAACTTCAAGGTAGCCAGTCTTAATGACGATCTTTTGCACTTCTATGTCCTAATATTTCTCAAGCGTTTTCTAACTTTGGCACGTCACATAAACAATAAATACACATAATTAAAAGACTTAACAAACTTAACAAACTTTAGGGTGGAAGCGCGAAATTTTATCGCATTCTTCACCCTTTAAAAGAAAATTTATGTCCTCGTAACTCACCTACCTCTTGAATTGAAAAAGATCAGGGTACTTCAGACGCATCACATCTTCTGCTTCTTATATGGCTTCTTCAATTTCTCCACAACACTTTGACAATTTTGACGTCCTTATTTCTCGTACTGCGCACCTTTTGGTCTAGGATCTTGATGGATTTGTCTTCGTAGGACAAGGTTCCATTGACCTTGACGTTTTCAGGTTCTAGGACATGTGACTCGTCAAGTACGTATTTTCGGAGTTGGGATACGTGAAACACGTTATGAACCCTTTCTAACTTGTTGGGCAATTCCACGCGATAAGTTACTTTGCCTACTCTTGCCAAAATCTCATATGGTCCTATGAACTTAGGGCTCAGCTTCCCCTTTTTCCCAAATCGTGTCACTCCTTTCATAGGGGACACCTTAAGCAACACTTTTTCTTCAACTTCATAATTCTCTTCCCTTTGCTTTTGATCCGCATATGACTTTTGCCTGTCCTTTGCAGCCCTAATATTTTCTTGAATGACCCACACTTGATCCACTATCTCCTGAATCATTTTAGGACCTAACACCATAGTCTCACTAATGTCGTTCAAACATAAGGGACTATGATATTTTCTCCCATACAATGCTTCAAATGGAGCCATTTTAATACTAGCATGATAACTATTGTTGTATGAGAACTCTATGAGGTCCAATTGGTCTTCCCATGATCCCTGGTAATCTAAGGCACATGCTGTAACAACCCGATTTTTGAGCTGCTAGCTAAACACACTTAAGATTCACTAATCACAATCAACGCTTAATAAATCTCGAATTAAATATTTACTCGCAGCGGAAGCATAACCTATAAAATGATCATGGACCTGTGGGTTATTGCACCCACAAAACAAAATCCTTTGTATAAGACTTCAATTACATAGTCATTGAATCTCAAATTCAATGGCAAAAGAATAATCTATGTTATAAGTAATTCTAAATAAACTCCTCTATATACAAACTTAATCCTTAATCTAGGACGACATCATAATCTTGCTTCACTTCCATTCTCGAGCTCTTGATGCCTAACCTGTAAATTCAGAGAAGAAATACAAAACAAACAAAATTCAAAAATGAGTGGAAAACTCGTAACCTTTACTTCATCCCGTTATAAACATTTTATTTCTCAAATAATTTTCATCTCGTTACAATGCTGGCATAGCTCACTCTCTTAAACAAATCAGTGGCAAGTACAGGCTTTGAATAAAGGACAAACGCTACCTCCAAACTTCACTATGGATCCCAGCAATACTACCTCCAAGGTTCGTTATGGAGCGTAGCCGACCGTATCAGGTTAAAAGAGTAACCATCCTCCACCCACACCTTTCCCACTTTCTATTTTCAGTTCATAAACTAAGCCAACAAAATAATTGCGTATGCATATTCATCGAATAACATTTCCAGAATCAACTCACAACATCACATTCAAAACTATGGCCATAGTACGAACTTAAGTATCAAAAACAGAATAGAGATCCACACACACATGGGCATGAGTAAATACATTTTTACTGAACATAACCGCAATCCAATTTCTTAATCTCGGAATAGTACTCCACTCCATGACCATCCTCCAACAATCACCTCATAACAACAACAGTAATCAATAACCAAACTTAGACTAATATAAACTAGAAAACATAATCATAACTAATTCCCAATTTAGAAATTATCAACCTTTAACATCCCTATTCCATAACAATCCTCCAACATTAACCTCAAAATAATATCAATTTAACAAGACTAATTACTAACCATTCTCACAAAATCTCAATTAAAGAAACTAATCTAATCAAGCAATCTAATGAACCTTTCTTAAAACAACCTACTACACTGATCAAACTAAATCCCAGAATAAAACCTAATGAAACCCATTTTCATAACTCTTAAACTTAACATCAAACATAACCACTATAACTACGAATTCAAACTTACTCAACTAAGAAATAATTCATTAGAGTATAAATCTAAATTAAAACTAAGACTCAATCCAACAACTCAACAACAACCGTTACAACGCAGCAACAATAACAGCAACAACAACGTAACAACACCCACTGCAGACAACCACCACCCAACAGTAGTGGCACAACACCACCACCATAACAACACATCACGACCACCAACAATCCCAGCAACAACATAATAACAACATCGGTAACCACATCGCAGCTACAACAAGAACAGAACAACAACAGCAATACAACAACACAACCAACAACAACCACCACAACAAGAACCACCACAACTCCTCTTAATTAAACTATACTCCATAATTAAACTCCAAATCATAATCTTAATATAAATTAGGCTTGAATTACTAATCAAGGAGTTTGAATGAGATTACCTATACTCTACTAGGAGCAGCGAAGAACAAGGGACACAGGGGGTTTCGAGGCCTCTGTACCCAATGGTGGAGCACCAATGACGTAGTGACAGGCCATGGCGGCACCAAAACCGCCACCACAATAATATCAACGAACAAACAGAATAGAAGGTGGAACCACAACACAAGAGAGAGGAACACGACAATAACAACAACATCGGTGTGGTGGCTTACGAGCAGCACCACACGCACAGCTCCGACGAGTAGCAAGGCTAAGACAACGCGTTTCACCGACGATGAAACAATCGGATTCCGGTGAGGCAGGAAGTAGGGGACGAGAGAGAGATTGCGGATTTAGGGTTTTGGACTTTCTTTTCCGGGGTTTGGGGTGTCCTTCTTTTTGGTGAGATAAGGATGAGGGAGTTGGGGTTTAATTCATGGCCTGACAAAATAACAAAAGGGGGAGGGGGTTTTGGTTACCTCCTTAAACCGACATCGAAAAGTAATAGTACGAGAAACCGACTTTGGTTTCCTAATCGGGTATATACAAATCCAGAAATTACTTATTAAATGCGATATATAAATAATATATAATAATAACTCCATAAAATTAATATAACATATATGTTACAAGAACGATAAATAAAATTCATACTCGATAACTCAAATAAAATAATATTTTTAGAATATAATTAGCTTAATAAATATATTTATCTTTCAAATAAAGACTATTAAAAATCGAGCTATTACACATGCTCTTAACATGTCTTCCAAGGTCTGAATGGTTCTTTGTGTTTGATTGTTTGTAGCAGGGTGAAAGGTTGTACTCATCAGTAGCTCACTACCAAATGCTTCTTGGACCTTTTTCCAGAAATTCAAAAGGAATCACGAATCCCTATCCGACACTATAATTGTGGATACTCCATGCAATGAAATGTCATGTTTAACGTATGCTTTGGCTAGGGCTTTCATGCTCCACGTGGCTTTCATGGGTATGAACCACACGGTTTTGGTTAGTCTGTCCACTCTTGTGTTATTGCCTCCCCGACTCCTAGGTCAGGCTACAACGAATTCCACGAATATCGAATCCTACTTTCATGTTGGAATAGGTTAAATTTTTCCTTGTGGTCTCTGGCTTTCACTCTTAACCTTCTGACACGTCAGACATTTGGAAACAAACTCAGCTACTACCCTCTTCATCTCAGGCCACCAAAACATCTTTTTGAGGTCCTTATATAACTTATCCCCCCTAGGTGGACGGAATAGTTCGTGTTATGGCCTTCACTCATTATTTTTTGCTTCAACTCCTCATATTTTTGCGGTACACACCACCTCAAATCAGTTTACCACCACTCCTAATCATCCAAATTCTCCCAATTCCATTAATAGATTCTTCTTTCCCATCACAATTCCACCTAATTACCCTTAAATTTCATTCCAATTTGCAAGAATTCTTCATTCCCAAATGTCATCAATCTCCATCAATTAATTAACCATTCTCAATCTCCATCAACTCCATTAAAATTTGTCATTTCTAGCTCTCTTCTCTTTCAACTTTCTGTCACAAAATAATTAAAATTAAAAAACTTCTCTACTGAATTAGCTCCCATTTCATCCTCTTCAAATCGTTATCTTTAGGGTTAGGTTTCAAAATGGATCCCGTTGCTTCGATTGTTGAGAAATTAAAGTCTTTCGCAAAATCCGGCGAAGATTTTGTCAACGGTTTGCTGTCAAATGCTGAATTTTGTCTTATTTTTGGTCAATTATTTATGCTAATGTACAAAAGTGCTGCAAATATTTTCTTGGATAATGTCGATTTCTGCCATATTTGTTTGTGAAGTATTCTTTGTGACATTTGTGTGGATAATTGGTTTAGTATTGGTTTATTGTTTTAGTATTTTCTCATGATGATTTTTAGCTTTCCTATTGTTTTCTTTCTACTCTTATTTGCAATTCTACCTCCATTATTCTTTTTGTAAAGATACTCTTTAGCCACTTAGAATGCTTAGATTCCCATTGTTTACAAGGAACATTTCGATCCTGCTTGATTCTTACTTGCTCTATTATTCTTGTTGTTCATCGAGCATTCATGTTTTACCAAATAGATTGAGAGATATGTTGGGGGTCCTTCTTATTTGTAGTCAAAGGTTGTTGTAACATTGACCTACAACTCTATAATGTGGATGTATGAGCTACATTTTTGGTGAAATATTTTATGTTTCATGTACAATGTAGATACCAACATACGTAATGTATGTCCTGCACTTGCTTCTTTTATCTATATTAGTATTAATTATGGGTATTTGTACAAGAAGGCTCCAATAACAAAAGCAATATTACACTATGTTTATTCATCATAAATAATAATTAAAATATATATGTGAAACACCATAGAATTGATATATGTTATTTTGGATTGTATTATAATTCCATTACCTTTAACATATATAACTGTTTTTTAGTGCCTAACATGTTTCTTCATGTAAATTGTTGTCTCTACTATGTTGCGAGCTCTCAATTTTTAATTGAGGCTTCTGTTTCTACTTTACTCTCAAAACATGCTACTTTATTTAAGCAACTAAAGTATTTTCTTTTGTCGTCTCAAGCCGGAGGAGAGACAAAACTAGGGTTTCAACTTGCTCGCAAAGTAAGATTATACTTGCCCTTTTAGTTGTTGCTTCTTAGTGGTTATGTTATAAAGGGTTTCAACTATTGTCTCACTGGATGCCATATTATGCACTAGGTTTGTACAATATTTGGTGAGATTTGGTGCTTATTTAGAAAATCAAGATTATCTTTTATGCCACTGGAGGTTCTGGAATAATGCCCACAACAGTCTACTACTCTACTCTGGAGAAGTTTTGGAAACTTTGCGAACAACATATTCATATATCAAGTAAGTCTTTCTTTGGCTCCTAGATAGTCACCACTATAATTGGTTTCATGAGTGATTGATTGGTTCATTACTTCCTTTGGATAAAAGTTCACTAAGAGGGGTTTGCTAGATAATATTGGGAAGTACCCATTTGATTATATTAAAATCAGATTATTTCTAATGTTTCTAAGGCTTGATGTGCAAGGAAAATTGTTGATGTCAGAGCTTTGGCCGGGTGTAAATTATGAGATAGGGTACGTTGTTAAGTTGACAAAATCAGCATCTGGGTGGGAACATCCAGTTAATTTGAGATTGATTGTTCCAGGTATAGAAAAACCTATGATTAGGAAAGTTAGCTTGTTAATGAATCCAATAGAAGAATGGTTTGAGCTAAATTTGGGCAGTTTTAAAGCAATGGAGAATGAAGTTGGACAATTACATTTCGATATCATAAAAAATAGCAATCATTGGAAGAGTGGGCTCATCATCAAATCTGCCATCATTAGGCCAAAACAATATAGCTACGTCGTAATTTCCTACGATCTTGTTAGGATTTTATGATATTCAGTTGATTTTCTGTTAATTGGTTGTTTCATTTGAATAAATATTTTATGATCAAATGTATTCAAATTTGTAGGAAGTCGTCGAAATGCGATGTTTTTTTGTAGTTTCACGGAAAATTAGTTGTTTGTTAAAAATAAAGGAAAGGGTAAAGTAGAATATAATGGATAAATAGCTACTTGATTCTATCAAAATTTGTAGGGAGTACCCATTTGATTCTATTAAAAGTTCACAATTAGTTGTTTGTTAAAATAAAAGGAGAGTATTGGTGGTGAATTTGCTTTGGGAAGATTTATTAGCTTGATCTAGATTTTCTTAACACAAAATCTTCTATGTGGTAAATCTCCAATACGAAACCGAATGTAGTGGACCACAACTTGATGTGGATGTTCTTAGCAAATAAATCGATTGGTTCGTACCAAATTGGCACGATATTTAATGAAAGTGGAGATAACTTTACATGCATGCATGGGGATCTTCGTAGGAGTTGATTTTTCCGATTATTAGACTATTTCATGTTCAAAGGCTTTGCTCGAGTTTAGAAGTCAATGAAAGATGAATGTTAAATGCCCGTCAAGTACAAAAGTAGAAAGAATGAATAATGATATTGTAGCATAAATGATGAAATAATAAATTGGGCATTCCATTATGATCTATAATGAAAAGGAACTGGTGATCATTTATTCTATAATGTATTTTTTTTTTCTTTTGTCATTGAGATCAAATGATAATCTCTTATGAGTTATGACTTAATAAGCCACTGGAATTTGTGGTTCCATCTTACATGTTTTGGTTTGGTGATACTTGCCCTTTGAAAAGGGATGTAACATGATATTTTACTTTTGACTTGGCAATTAGATTTCTTTCTGATGCATTATATCAATTGTATTAGTCGAGCTCTCTAGCTCATGGATTGACAAATAACATGGATCTTGATGCTAGAATAATTTGAAAAGTTTGGTCTATGTTGCATTGGGTGAGGGATTTCGCATGTGTTTTTATGGTCTTTTTGTCCAGCTTTGTTTAAGTTAGTCCAGCTTTGTTTAAGTTATCTTATCTCAAAATAGCTTTGAGCATAAGAAAAAGAGTTTATTTTAAACGTAGTTGTCAGAAGCAATGTGTGATATACACATAAGTAGAATCTTTTTTATGCGGTCCTTAACAATTGTATACTTATATTGTCTTGCTAGGTGGTGATTTTGGATGATGGGCGTGTTGATGGGACGAAAAGAGTCGCTTTTGACTTCGTCAAAAAGTATAAGGTGGACAATGGCAGGGTTCTCCTTCTTGGAAGAAACTATGACAAGGGAGAAGCTATAAGAAAAGTGAGTTAACTCAGGCTAGTCAGCAACTTCTACTAGGAAGTATTTTAATGCTTCTCAAGAAATTTTGTTGTATGCATGCAATTTAGCAATAATTGATTGCAACTCTTTACTTATGTGGAAGCATTGTGTAACAGGGAATAATGCTTGATTCACATGGTGAATTACATCTCATGCTGGATGTAGATGGAGCGACAAAGGTCAATGATTTGGAGAAACTTGAAACCCATGTTGGTGTCAATTATATAAATTTAAGATCAAGTAATGTAGAGAATGATGGAGATTAAATAATTAGATGCATACTTGCTCATAGAGTAGCTGATTTATTGCCCATCAGATCCGTACAGTTGCTGGAAAGGAGTTATAATTGGCTGCTGTTGCTGGTAATTTAGGTTTGGAAATACCTGATATTCCTATTGTTGCATTTTGTTCTCGAGCTCATCTTGAGGAGAAGGCTCTCGCCGTGGTTTGGCTCCTCGAGCTTGATCATACCCTGTAAGTTGTTCTTTGACTTACAAAATGAAAACTAATATATCCCGTTTTGCTATTTATAATCAGAGAAAATGGCATCGTAACTTTTTGATGAAAGGATTTCATCTGGTTGTTCTCTTAGCTGTTGGTCCTGGGAGTTGTGATACACAGGTATTCCTCTATGGCTAGGGCTGATGAATCTTTTCCCCTCATAGAAATTACAGTATTTCTTATTTTTGTTCTAGAAGTTTTGTTAAGTAAACCTGAAGATGTGTCCTTACCATTGGTTTTGCTTGCCTCCAGTGTGGTTTTAAGATGTTTATCAGGGCTGATGCGCGGAAGCTTTTCAGTAATGTCCGCTTGAAAAGGTTACTTTAAGCTTTTTTTGCTCTTGTGTTCATATGCTTTAACTTAAATTAGAATGTATTATCTGTATTGTAGTGAGATTGCTCTATGTGATATATTGTGACTTCATTTTATACGTATATGTGTAAAGTGGAATATTCATGCTTTCTTGCATTGTGCTTGTGGTATCATGATATGTGATATTGGACGACTGACAATTTATTGTGCTTGTGGTATGTGGATGGGTGCTAGTTTGCTTTACGTCGATGGTTCTTGCGTTTGAGCCATTCTTGAATTTCAATGTCTAGCTCATATATGTTCTCCAATTTCAGTCGTCTCTTGTGATTTTCATACTAAAAAGTATAGGAAAAATTGATTCTAATAATCCAACCTTTGGGCAGTTCGCTCAAAATAATCCAACCTTTTCATTATTATTTAATAATCTAACCTTTGAGGACAATTTGCAAATAATGCATCGTGACCTGTTGAAACAGGTAGGTGACTATTAGAATAGGTTAATTGCACACGTGTCTTGCTCTGATTTGTTGTGATCTAATTAATCAATGTTAATCTTAATTAAGATAACCAAACAACACCCCACCCCCACCACCACTACTGCCACTCCCAATAACTCCCATTTCACCCCACCACCACCACTGCCAACAATGCCCCCCACCACCACACAACCGCAGTACCAACCATCACTGCCAACCGCATCTCACCCCCTCCACCACCACTGCCAACCGCATTTCACCCACACCACCACCATTGCCAATAACCCCCATTTCACCCCCACCCCAAACAACACCACCACCACACAATCGCAATACCTTACATCACACCACCAAACAACACCCCACCCCACCACCACCACTGCCAACAACCCCCATTTCACCTACACCACCACCACACAATCGCAGTACCAACCACCACGAAACCATTTGCACAATCTGCCCCAAGATTGGAGGCGTGGCATCAGCAAGAAGAAGAGAGATAGATTCGAGGGGGGGGGGAGGCGATGCTGCGGGATTCGAAGGGGGATGTGGGGCGGAGGAGAGGGTGGGGGAGGGATTCGAAGGGGGATCGGGGGCGGGGAGGGGAGCGGGATGGGAGGAGATGTTGTGGGGAGGGGGCTAGTAGGGTGGGGTGGGGTGCTCAAAGTAGGGTAGAGGGCAGAGGAGGGGGCGGGGTGCTCACACTGGGAGTTGGGAAGGGCAATGGAGGGGAGGGGGTGCTAATTGTGGGGGTCGGGGAAAGGAGAGGGGGGAGGGGGCAGGGGAGGGGAGGGGGGTGGGTGAAGTGATGAGTAAAGGGTGGTATAGGGGAGGAAGAGAGATAGGGAGGGAGGAGTTAGAGAAAAAAAAAAAAGAAATATGGGAAATAAATTAATTTTACAACTTCGACAGGTTACCGGTTTCATGGATCATTATGAGCAAATACAACTTCAAAAGGTCGGATTATTAAATAATAATCAAAAGGTTGGATTATTTTGATCGAACGACTCAAAGGTTGGATTATTAGAATCAATTTGCCAAAACTATATGTAACTCTTGTTGGTGCCTTGGCGTGGTCAGTGGTGTTTCTCTTTTGTTTGCAAAAGATCAAGAAAATAATATAATTATGAAGAATAAGATGTTGCAGTGTAAAATGTTTGTGGGAGTTAGAGATAAATTAGGGTTTAATTTTTTTTTTTTTGAGAAATATGCTTGGCATTTACCATTCTCTTTTTGTTTTTTTCCTTTTTTCTTATTTTTTGGTGTCCCCTATGTGTTGTCTTATATAATAGAGATACATATATATACTGATTCTAACTATAATTATCTGAAATTATTTTGTAGTACTTTCTAGCAATTCTTAGTACTTATTCCCAAGAGATGATTGACGAACGAGCTAAGATATATGGGTGAATTATTTAAACAATCAAACACAAGATGATGAAGATTGAAGATGACGGTGAAGTTTGAATTGTACATATTATTTGATTATCTTAGAATTTTAGTTTTAGTAGCTAGCATTAGATTAAAGAAACTTTATTTTAAGACATTATTAGAAGAAATTGATGTTTTGAATAAAATTGGTTTTGTATATAAATTCAATATAGCAAATATTTTTGACATGATGAATAAAGCAAGCAAGAATTTATATTTAATAATATTAATGTGGCTATTTATAAATTGTTATACAAACGTGTAAAAAAAATTAAAAAAAATTGTCATTAAAAGCGAAGCGTATATACAAGGAGGCGCAAATACACGATAATGTATGTATAATATAACATTTTAATTAAAAAATTACGTATAATAAACCTAAGAAACCGGTTGTGCTCAATAAATGGTTTCACAGGGTAAGGTAGGGAGACCGGTTTTTAATGTTAAATGGTCTCCTAACCTCTTTACATATTATATATACACTTATCTAAGAGACTGGTTTTACCTGTCAATTGGAGAAATGTTATAGTTCGGTTTCCTAAGCCATTTTCAACTGGTTTCCTAGGCCTTTTTTGTAGTAGTGGACCCCTACAGCGTATACTCACATCTTCATGGATTTCAAACCCTTTTGCTTTGTGCTCCTTAAGTTTTGCTTTGACTTGCTCATGTTTTATATCCCCAGGCTGACTCTCTCTTATTTCATCTAGAAGGTTCGGTTGCATGGTTAGGGCACTCAACAACTTTTCTACTTCCCCTTCATGAACCACCTCTATTTGGTGTTTAGAAAATTACTCACAAAGTTTGTCGGCAACTACCAAGGTGTTCAGGCTATGGCTAGATTATTTGCGACTTAATGCATCAGTGACAACATTTGCTTTACCCTTATGGTATTGTATGTTTAAGTCATAGTCCTTAATAAGCTCTAACCATATGCGGTGTCTCATATTAAGGTCTTTCTGGGTGAAGATGTATTTGAGGCTTTTGTGATCGGTGAAGATTCGACAGGTTACCTTGTAAAGGTAATGTCTCCAGATTTTAAGGCAAAAACAATTGTAGCCAACTGTAGCTCATACGGTTTAAGTTGACGCGACGCATAGGCTATGACTTTTCCATTTTGCATAAAAACATAACCCAACCCATTCTTTGACCTATTACTATAGACATCATATCCCTCATTCACATTAGGCAAGGTTAGGACAGGTGCTGAAGTTAATTTCTCTTTTAGCGTTTGAACGACTTTCTCACTGTCCTCATTCTAGTTAAACCTAAAGTCTTTCTTCATTAAGTTGGTCATGGACTTTGCTATTTTTGAAAAGTCTTTCACAAACCTCCTATAATAACCGACTAAACCCAATAAACGTCTTATGTTTGTGACATTCTTTGGTGTAGGCCATTCACTCACAGCTTTTATTTTTGCAGGATCTACTGGCACACCCTCCTTAGAGACAAAATGACCCAAAAATGATACTAGATCTTTCTAACAAAAATTAACACTTTGAAAACTTTGCATACAATTGGTTTTCCCTAAGTGCCTGTAAAATAAGCCTCAAATGACCCTCATGTTCCTCCTTGCTCCTTGAATAGTTCAATATGTCCTCTATGAATACGACTACAAATTTATCACGGTAGGGTCAAAAAATCCTATTCATGAGATCCATGAAAATAGTAGGTGCATTGGTTAACCCAAAAGGCATGACGGTAAACTCATAGTGTCCATATCTAGTCCTGAAGGCAATCTTAGGTATATCTTGATAAGAAATCGTCAATTGATGGTAAACTGACCATAAGCCTATTTTCGAGAACATCCCTGCACCCTAAAGTTGGTCAAACAAGTCATCTATCTTAGGTAATGGATATTTGTTTTTCACATTGACATTGTTCAACACACGGTAGTCTATACACAATGTCAAACTACCATCCTTCTTCTTCACAAATAAGACAGGGTCTCCCCATGGTGACATACTAAATCTAATATACCTATTCTCGAGTATTTCTTCCAACTGGTTTTTCAAATCGTTGATTTCTGCTTGAGCCATTCCGTATGGGGCTTTGGAGATAGGTCCAGTTCCATGTACTAGGTAAACAGTGAACTCTACATCTCCCCTTGGAGGCATACCAAGTATTTCTTTAGGAAAAATATCCTGGAACTCTCTGACTATAGGCACATCCTCAGGTCTCAATGGATCATTCTCAACCCTTCTCAAAGAACACATAAATAAAGGCCATCCTTTGTCTATATAACTTTTACGTTGTATGGCATTGATCACTTTAATCCCAGATTCTCGAGGTATTCTCCTATATGACACCCTTCTTTCCCGAAGGATCTCTCAGTTCCACCTTCTCTGCATCACAATCTGTCTTAGCATTGTACTTCCCAAACTAATCTATTGACAAAATAACGTCTAGGTTCGATAAATTAAACTCTATTAGATCGGAAGGAAAGAAGCCTCCCCAATTTTCAGCGACACATTTAGGCTTCTTTTAGAGCAATTATAAGGATCCCCTGATGGAAAAACTATAGGCATAGGAATTGACTCGGACTCAACCAGTGCTAGATTTCTATCAGTTGTATGGGTAATTAAAGAAAATGATGCTCCAAAATCGAACAATACTTTAATACGAATATAGTTGATAGAAAAAAGTACCCGTGACAAAATCCCTACAAGCTTCCTCTTTGCTAGCCGTCATCATATACAACTTCCCTTTGCCATTATTATCATTGTTGTTGGTCACATGATTCCCATTTGGTGCCTGATTATTGGTATTTGCTGGTGGTTTGGAGTAATTGGAGTTCCCTGACCCATTGTATGCATTTCCACCATTCTTAGGCTTGTCTCCGTAGTTCCCTTTCTTTTGACCATTGGGGTTAGCTTTATTCTTCGAGTACCACTCATACGCTATATGCCCCAATTTCCCACATTCACGACACTCCACCATACTACCCTCGTAATCTCTCCCTGGATGGTTGTTTGGGCACTATTTACACCTGTACACATGCTCAGGTCTGTGGTTTTTCGTGTTATTGTTGCGGTTATTGTTGTTGTGGTGAGTGTTGTTGTTATTGGGTCCCTTACTGAAGTTTCTTTGGGATTTCTCGTGGTTCTGGTTCCCATGGTGTTTCTTTTTAAATCGTAGAACCTCGGGTTATAGATTCTCCTTTCGTTTCTCACCTTATTTACCCCCTTCATCTCGTTTCCTTATGGCATATAAATGAGCAGCTTTGCCAAAAAATAGTCTAACAAGGTGAAGGTATCTCCCCCAGTCTCCCTTGCAGGTCAAGGGTGATCCCTAATTCAAAATATAAGGCCTTAGTTTCCTCAATATGGGTAATTACAGGAGCAAATATCATCAGCTCGATTAAATTACGCTAATATTCCTCAACAGACATGCTCCCTTGTTCTAGCATCATAAACTCACGGGCTTTCTGCTTTTTGAGGTATGGTGGGTAATATTTATCCCTTAAGACCTTCTTGAAAGCTTCCCACCCAAAGCCAAGTTGTTTTAAAAGGTTGTCCTTAGCTTGAGTCTACCAAAAATGGGCATGTTCCTGTAGGTAATAGCTAGCTAAGGGCATGGTCTTGTCATCCGGACAAGTGAGGGTGAAGAAAAGCTTATCAAACTCCCCAACCCATTTCTCCATTTCGTCCTCCCCCCCCCCCCCCTCCTTTCCCATTTAGTACTGGTGGGTTCCTACGGGCAACCTTTTCAGACAAGTCCCCATACCGCTTATGACCTTAGGCTAGGTTACCTGTAATTTGCACTAGGTCACGTATCGATTTATCGAGAGTCAGTGAGGTCTCAGGTGTGCCTCCTGATCGAACCATTTTGCGCTAAAAATAACACAACAACTATCTCAGTGACATACACATAATCATTCATTCGCTTAGCCATTACACATTTTCACACACTCATACAACACGTTTTTATTGCGAACAAATACTAAGTCTTTATTGACATGCAACATAAACATCTCAAATAAGACGTCACATCCAATAATAAAAGAATGAAAAAAACTGTATTATTGTTGAAAATGGGAAATTTATTATTTTAAAGGAAACATGATATAAATAAATAAAGGAATGAACAATGCTAGTTTACTACTTGGCAAGCAAGCCTTATTAAAACTAAAATGAATAAATAAAAGAAAAATAAAATAATACTTTAAACCTAATTATATTTTTTTCAAAAGAAACTAGGGGCTATAATGGTGAGCTTCGTCATCTGACTCAAGATTTTTTATTCCTTCTTCCATGCCAGCTTCGTCCTCAATAGGCTCATCATCCTTTTGGGGTTCCTCTTCCTCCAGGGGTTCTTCCTCATCTTTCATAGGCTCATCTTCTTCTTCTATTGGCTCTTCTTCCTCTACATGCTCTTCCTCAATCGGATCCCCTTCAACAGGCTCATCTTCATTTTGTAAAACCCCCAAAATCCATACATGTCTAAACTATGTCGCATCAACTTTGGGAGCGTTACCGCCACGGTGAAAGGAAGGCTTATTGAAATGAAACATTAACTTAAGACATTATTATGAAAACTATATTGCAGCAAAATTGAAATGTTTACTACAACTCGGGAATCATCATTCCCGCTTTTTATTCAAACCACAAACAAAGTAAATTATAATAGTTCTATAATGTTCAACTAAAACATTTAAAAGTTTGAAAACCAGAGAATATCCCCCGTATGATCATGCAGCAACACCATCATATGTAGTCAGCTCCCCATTTAAGCATCAATGGTTCATCAACGGTCAGCAACAAACACAAATAACAAACAATCAGCTATGCTGAGTACGTACTAAAACATTGAGATAATATATATACTAAGCTTTATAATAACAATGAGACTCATTCTTAGACATGATACTATGATAGTATTACGATGTCATCAAGATACACCACCACACATCTGCCTAAGAAAGGGTTCAACACCTCATTGATCAACTTCATGAATGTGCTAGGTGCATTAGTAAGTCCAAAAAATGGCATGACAAGCCACTCATATAGCCCCATCTTAGTTTTGAATGCAATTTTCCACTCATTTCCTTCTCTCATCCTAATTTGATGGTAACCACTCCTCAAATCAATCTTAGAGAAGATAGTAGAACCATGTAACTCATCAAGTAGGTCGTCCAATCTAGGGATAGGAAAACGATGCTTCACAGTGTTGTTGTTAACAACCCTACTATTAATGCACATGCGCCAATTGTACCATCCTTCTTAGGTACCACCAGTGCAGGAACGGCACATGACTCATGCTTTCTCATACATGCCCTCTAGACATCAGTTCTTCGATTTGTCTTTGTAATTCTTATGTCTCTTAAGGATTACACCTATAAGCAGCCTTGTTAGGAAGAGATGCACCTGAACTAGGTCAATTTGGTGCTCTATGCCTCGAATTAGTGGCAATCCTGGAGGTAGATCTTGAGGAAACACATCACTGTACTCATCAAGTACATCTTAAGATGCTTAGGGATCTTGTACCCTTGCTGCTCCCCCTCAACTTCACGTGCAACCAAGATGTACCCTTCACTTTCCTCTTCCAATTCCCTTTCAATCTCCTTAGCACTCACCAAAAATGAGCCCTTTGATGTAGGAGAGGATGACAAAGGTTTCAAGGTTGTTTTCTTACCTCCCACAGTAGTAATGCACACATTTGAGCGCAAGCAATCATATTGCCATGGTCTCCCTAACAAGATATGACAAGCATTCATATTGCATACATCACACAAAACCTCATCCTTAAACTTGCCAATTTCGAACATGATTAAGGCTTGTATTGTTACTTTAATACCATTATCATCACTAAGCCAATTTAACTTGTAGGGGCGTGGGTGATCAGAAGTAGGTCATTTTAGTTTATCAATGAAGGTGGTAGACACAACATTAGCACAACTTCCATTAGTAATGATCAAGTCACGTACCCTTTGTTTCACTAGGCAACGAGTGAAGAAGATCTTGTCCCTTTGAGCTGGTTGTGTATGCAACATGCGCCTAACAATGAGTTGTTGGCCTTCATGGACCGGTTTCTCCTCATAATCTACCTCATAAGCATCCTCATCTTCATGATTCTTATCCCCATCATGCTCCTCTTCTTCAAAGTTATCCCTAGCATAGCCAGCATCAATCTCTTGGATGTCTCTTAAAGTCATGTCCCTATTGTTGGGTCAATCCTTCAAGATATGGCCATAACCCTTGCATTTGAAACAAATGCGCCTATATTCAATAGCTAAGGGTGTGGAGGACTTCCCTTTGTCACCTTTGAACTTCTCAAACCTAGTTGAAGGTGTAGAGCCACTTACTTCGTCTTTTTTGGCGCCACTTAGTTTGTCCAAGTTCTTCACAAAAGGCTCAACGGTTGAGGCTTTCTTGGCCTTGACATACTTCTCAGCCCTCATGGCCACTTGCACTACCTCCTCGAAACTCCAATAGGGTTGGAGACCAACCTTCTTATCTAACTTCTTGTCTAATCCAGATATGAATCGAGTAATCTTGTGCTTGACATTCTCATCCACATCACAAAGCATGTTGATCCTTTCGAGCTCCTCCACATAGTCTTCAATACTTAAGGTGTTTTGTTGAAGAACTTGAAGCCTTCGAAACATGTCTTGTGTGAAATTAGAGGGGAGGAAGCGTTTCTTCATCCTTGTCTTCAACTTCTCCCATGAACGTAGGCTAGGCTTGACATCCTTGCGCCTTTTAGTCCTTAGGTTCTCATACCATAGGCTAGCATATCCTATGAGTTTTAGAATAGTCACCTTGAATATCTTAGCATCATCATAGTCCTTTTAGTCAAAGACTCTTTCCATTCTTTGTAGCCACTCCAAGAATTTCTCAGGTTTCATGGCGCCATCAAACTTTGGTGGTCTTCTATGCCTAGAATTGTTAGTCTACTCATCAGAACTAACCTCTTGGGTGCTGGTTAGAGTACTCCTAACAAGACTAGGAGTGTTGTTGCGTTGAGTGCCACACATACCTTGTTGCATCATGTGCATCAACTCGTCCATGTGTGTGATTAGATCTTCTAACTGTCGATACCTACGCAAGTTTGGGCTGGGTGGGCTGGATTGGCCCGCACTGTTGGCGATCTCTACTTTCAACACTCGACAACTAGTAATGATGTCCTAATACAAGTATAACTAGGAAAGCAATAAAGATAGTATCAGTCCTAATAGAACTAGAACTCTCATAGACATGTTAATATCACACGCCTATTCCACGCTACCTAAGTTGGTTAGCAAACATGATACCACCTTGGTAGTCATCCCCATGAAGATTCCTCCATGTACATCAATTGAGCCAAGGTCCACTGAGACATTCTAATGAACAAGAGCTAGTAAACTTGCATCAACTACTCTTGTATCATGTTAGCTTGGTAACTATTGAAGATATAGATATTCAACATAGTTGGTATTATGATGCTTGCAAAAGATGTAATAGTGGAGTGGGTTAAGAAGGAGATGTAAGTCGATGTAGGAAGGACAATTATGTTATCAAATCAACCGTCCCGATGTAGGACGTAATTTCATAATGAAAATTATTTTTTATGTTAGTTTTATATTTCAATAATAATAATAATAGAAACTTTGTTTTTGTTGTTTTCTTTGTTCCACAAAATACTAATATAATAGGTTCAAGATCAAGTTCATCGTATCAGACAAGACTACCGATACTTCTTTCATAATGATTGATAAAGAAGTATCTAACTTGGTTGGTAAGACGGTCAAAGAGATACTAGACTTGTAAGACAAGGTTGTTATGAATATAATTACATAAATTAGTTCACAGTTTTTAGATTTTTTATTTAATTAAATTCATTCTCAAAATGATCTCTAATATATCTGTTAAATTATTTTTCTTAAGGATTCTATGGAAACTACATTCCCTTAACAATTCAAGTTTTTGCTTGGTAAAATTTTTTATTTAAAGTGAAGGTTCCATATAACAATGTTGTAGATGAAAATTCTACCTACACTGTTGTAAGCACCACTGATGAGATTAGTGTGATCGACAAGTGGATGGGACTTTATATCATGATTGACGTAATTACATCATCAACAACAATTTTGCCAATTCAATTGAATGAATGTTTAGTAAAGTACTCCCTCCGTTTCATTTTAATTGTTACACTTTGACATTTTATACTATTCACAAGTTGCACTTTGACCCTCGTTTCTGATTTATACGTGAATAAAAATATAGTCATGCGGGATATTGTTAGATTCGTCTTAGTATGTATTTTATAAATATGTAATTTTTATAATTCTTACAATATAAAACTAAAGATATATGTCCTCAAAGTTTTGCATTGGCATGCGTGAAAAGTGTAAGTATGTAGATTCAAATGAAACGGAGGGAGTATCTTCTTATACTAATATTTGTTATTTGTATTTTTTCGTTTTCATAGCATGACTTATATATGAAGAAGCTAAATGAGGCTGAAAGTGTCAAAGATGGTAGATGTGATAAGGGATGTTGAAATTCAAATATTGTAAAGTTTAAAATCAATAGTACTATTAATGAAATCAATGTATTTTAAGAAAAGAATATATGCAAAAAAAATATATAACATTGTTAGATATGTTTTCTTGATTTGTAATAAAAAATTTATGTGAAAAATATTAATCAATATATACTATGCATGGATACATATTCAAAAATACTTAAAAAAGCCGAAATTCCTTTACAAAAACTAATATTTACTTTCCTTCTAAGAATTTTTTGAATAAGTTATCTTTGGTCAAAAAATATACTTTTAACTTTGTTCAATAAGTAAATAACTATAATTACATATATGTTGCTATTAGATCATATATTATGATCAAATATTTCTAGGAAAGTATAATTTTCGTATAGTTGATCTCATGAAACCAAAAATTTGTACAATAAAATTGTAACCTAGATATTTTTAGTTATATATTAAAAAGTTCTTTACACAACTTAAAAGATTCAAAATTAACTAATGATTTGATGTGTATCCTACACTAATTCTTATTATGAAGCGTAATTCAGAAAAAAAAAATCTATTGGAGTGCCTTCCAAAAGAAATTGTGGTAGACATAATTTCACCTGTTGCAGCTTTTTTTATTGGTGATTTGTTTAGGTGCAAAATAAGGTACATTAAATGTTTAACAATTGATTAAAATGTTCTTAATGTAGTTGCAAGGGAATTAATAATATTTTTGATGATAAAAAAGTTCTACAAAAACTGTCTATTGAAAGCTTGCTAAACTTATCATGGGATTGCATTGGTAAGATCGATTTTTTTTACGCGATGTTTAGAGTGCAGCAATCTTGAGGCTATTGTACGAGTTGGAATGGTAATATATATATTAATTTTTGTACATGATTGTCTATGAAATATTAGTTTATAATTTTATAATTTATCAATTTATTGATTTATAAACATGAAGGGATATAAACATGATGTTGATATTTAAATTTTTATTAATACTTCTAGGTACAGTATTTTACTCAAATGAAGATAAAAGATGGTATTGCAAGTTTTGAGAAAGCATCAAATGAAGGCTATTTAGTTGCAACCTATTTACTAGGCCTAATATCTCTATGCAGTGAAGACGTGAATTCTAAGAAACTTGGTTTAAAAATGATACCAAATACACTAATTAAGATGGGATTGGAAGAGATTGTAGAATGTCGAAAGAAAATCTGCTATAATTTCGCGACTATATGGATAGAAAATAAAATTATTATATAATCGGAATTCTTTTTATGCGATAACAAAAAAGTGAGGTCAAAAAGAACTTTTGGGAAGGTGATGATTACTATTATGAAGTTTCAGATGAACCTAGCATAGTATGTAATTGCAAATGTAATCAAGAACTTATTTTCTAACCTATTATTTATGTCATTATTATAATTAGATGTTTAATTTGTAATAAATTTCATTTTTATATTCTTTAAGTTTTGTCTTCATATTGTCTCTCCAATATATATTATGGATGAGAAATGTTTTTTAAATGTAAGATTGTTTTATTTCGTACTACGTCCAACAATTAGTTTTAGCCATCGTATTGGTGATCATAATAATATAACCTACATTTTATTAATTTAGTGAAATAGTAAAAAAAAAACCGTTTATTTTTTTGGTAAAAATAATTATTTGGTTGGTAAACGACATTTTTTTTGTAAAGCATAAAAATTGTCTAGAAATAGAGTTAAGTTTTAGGCATTTTGTAATTTTCAAAACAAGTAAGTAAATTTAAAAAAATTGTCATATAAAACTTGGTTTTCAAATTTATTTTGAATAAGTTATATCTTTGGTTAAAATATATGCATTTAACATGCTTGAAAAGGTAAATAACTATAATCACACATAGTTTTTAATTTAGCATATATTATGATCTATTAAATTTGGGAAAATAAATATTCACAAAATCAAATCTTATGAAAATCGATTTATCGTACAAAAAATCGTGTAACATAGATACGTTTAGTACTATTTCATAAAAATCAACATATATATAACGTCTTCTTGATGCATAAATTCATTGTACATATAAATAAGTTATTTATACAACTTATATGATTTGAAATTTCATAAATCCAAATAGTATAAACTAATTCTTACTATGAAGCCCCAATATCGAAATATATGTATACTAGAACGCCTTTCCAAAGAAATTGTCGTTGAGATTATTTCACATGTTGGAGCTTATTATATTAGAGATTTATTTAGGTATAAAGTAAGGTATGTTACATGTTCAATAAATTATCCATATGTTTTTAAATTACTTATATATAAAATCTATAAACATCATTCTTTTAATATAGGTGCAAGGCATTCAATATTATTTGTGAAGATGACAAAGTTCTACAAAAACTATTATTAGAAAGCTTGCTAAGCGTATCGTGGGATTACATTGATAAGATGGATTTTTTATTTATACGATGTTTATAGTGCAACAACCTTGAGGCTATTGTTTGAGTTGGAATAGTAACTTTTTTATAATAATTTCCTCAAAATATTTATAATTTTATAGGACTTATAATGCACATTATAAAACAATGATATGTGATGTTTTTTCCAGGTCTATTTTACATTATTTTATTCATATATGTACATGTTTTTTATAGGTATACTTTTTTACTCAATCAAATATAGAAGATGATATTGCATTTTTCAAAAAGCATCAAACGAAGGATATTCAGTGGCAACTTATTTATGAGGGCTTATATATCTATGTAGTAAAGACGCGAGTTACAAAGAACTTGGTTTCAAAATGATACCAATAAGGACATTAATGAACATGATTTGAAGGGATTGTAGAATGTCGGAAGAAATTTCGTTCTAATTTTTCGTGAATATGGATAGAAAATAAGATGTCTATTGAATCAGGATTTTTTTAATGTGATAAAAAAACAAAAAAAGTTAGGTGAATAGAAAGGTTTTCGAAGGTAATGATTGCTACTACGAAGTTTCAGATGATCCTAGAATAGTATGTGATGCTTGCAATTGTAATCGAGACCTTATGTTATGTTTAAGTATAATTATATGTTCGTATTTTTAATTTATTTCATTAAAAAATGATTAATTTGTGTCTCCAAATTTTCTACTCAATGTATATTTGTTATTATAATAGTTTTAAAAGAATGTAGGTTTTATGTAGTTGGAACTTCGTCCAACATTTTAAATGTGACTTGAATTTACTCTCATCCCTTTTTTCAGTATAACCTTCAACTAATCCAAAAATTATGTTTACAGTTAAATAATATATACATATTTACTCCTACCATAATGCAAGACGTTCAACCTTAATATATATACAAGTTAGTATTATTTTTATTTAAGAATTTTTTAAATCGTAATTAGTGTTTATTAACAAGACGTATGCAAGATTTCAGGTAATATTATCTTATAATATCCATTGTGATTCTGATTTTTATGAATTAAAATATATATTTCGAATTAAGCTTCTATATATGTTACATTATAATTTAGACTAATTGTAGCTAGGTAATATTTGACAACTCAAATTTAAAAGAAAATCAGGATTGTGATCTTTGCCAACCATAAATAATCTACTCCTATTATATAATATATATTATGTAATAGTTTATAATATCCACTCAAACAATATACGAACATACTCAGGGTCATTCATTTCTAATCTTTCAAATTATTCATGCAATTCGAGATGAATAATGAAAATGATGATCCAAGAGTATCGAAACAAGATGATCACGTTAAGAGGGAAAGGGGTTCAAAACAACTTGCATATCATACAGGTATGTATTCCTCTAAATATTTAGTACTTAGCTTTTATATGTTAATAATATGATATTCCACCTTCTTGCTAATAAATACAATGACCAAATAATTAGATTACATATTCACTATAAGTAAATTACAATAACTAATTATTACATTAAACATTTCACGATATATATATATATATATATATATATATATATATATAATAAACAAGTTAGTAGGTGAGATTTGATTTATTTGTCTTTATTTTAACATTTATGTTATGGATATCTATATATAAAAAAATCTTAATAAAACACACATATCCAACGTGTTATTTGTAAAAAAAAAAAACTTGTTTTTTCAAGTGTAATTATAATTTGTTTTCATTTTAATTATAGAGATGTTTATAGACATTCAAAATGTCATGGTAAAAATGGATTGCATTTCATGAAATTTGCGAAATTCATATGGTGTGGTTAAGTATGTATGCTTTTATCTAATTAAGTTCTTTTATTAATTTTTCTTGCATTTTGTTGTAACATATTATATAAATATATTAATATACTATATCAATTTTTCTTGCATTTTGCAATATATTAATGCATTTCGAGATGAATAATAAAATGATGATCCAAGAGTATCGAAACAAGATGATCATGTTAAGAGGGAAAGGGGTTCAAAACAACTTGCATATCATACATGTATGTATTCCTCTAAATGTTTAGTAGTTAGCTTTTATATGTTAATAATATGATATTCCACCTTCTTGTTAATAAATACAGTGACCAAATAATTAGATTACATATTATCTATAAGTAAATTACAATAACTAATTATTACATTAAACATTTCACGATATAAATGAAATATCAAATATATATATATATATATATTAAAAACTAAGTATAAATGAGTTAGTAGGTGATTTTTGAAAGCAATAAAAGATAATATATAAATAATCTAATATATAGGTATTAGGATTCTCACCTAAATTCTTCATAAAACTTGTGCCATTTGGTGTAAACTTTTGAGTTAACTCATGTTATTCGAATGCATTTCCACATGTAACACTAGTAGAGTAAATGCTCTATTGCGGTCGCGCAACAATTAAGGACGTAGCAATAGGTAATTCAACTATTGCTGAGGGTTTTAACCACAGCAATAGAGCCACATATTATTACGGTTCCTACCCAAAACCGCAACAACAAGTTTTTTTTTAAAATAAAAAAATGAAACTTATTGTTATGGTTTTTGCCCAAAACCGCAGTTTTAGGTCCAGGTACAAGTAATTTTGTTTTTTTTTTTGCATTTTGCCATCAATTTAAAAGGCAAAAATGTAGAAAGATAATAAAAACTAAAAAAAGATCCAGCTGATACCGCAACAATCCAAAAAAGAGTTCTTAAAACTACAAGATCAGGACCATTAAGATTAAAAGTCGGAACATGAAATTGGAAATAACTTCAAAAATTGGGACGTGAACCTCTTTAGTCACAAATTGGAGACTAACAAATCACTAACACTCATCGTCCATAAACGAAAAACAACACACTCATCTTCCAAACTAAGATGGAGCCATATTAAAATAAAAATGATAATCCAAAAAAGCAAGTATCACCAACCTAACATGATAACTTGTAACGAAAAACAAAACCTAACTAAAATAGGAAAAAACAAAAACAAATTGAAAATAAGAATCATTAACACCGAGCAAGACTTATCAGATCTCAAAATATGGCCATTAACACCGACGAGCACCATTAACCCTTCTTACGGTCGAGTGACATCGCTGGGCTTCGCAAGCAACGAGTGTCGGCCGTGTATTTTCGGCAAAGAAAGAGGAGAAAAAGGTCGTGTATATTGAGGTTCCAGCCATATCAGGTTGATAAAGAATGATTCGCATCTGACGAGTGGGAAATTGGTACATGTAGTTTTGTTAGGATTTGATGGAGTAGGAGTCATTAGGGAGGCACCTCACAGAAATGTAGAGAGAATTTTTGATGAGTATTTTCGACGACCAGTGAGAGAAGAGATAGTGAAGGAGGGGGAATGGTGAAGGAGTAAGGCGTTAAGGAAGAGAGAGTGAAGGAGGGTGAATGAGAAAGGGAATAGTGAGAGGGAGGGAGATCTGCGAAAATGAGGGAGGAAGGCGTAGGAGTGAGATGGAGAAGTGTGAGGGAGGGAGGCGTGGTAAGTTATGTTAGATTTAGGGTTTTGTAACATCTAAGGCTGCGATTCAACAAACATAATATTGAGCCTTTTTATTGCCGTGTTTATTTATAAAAATTGCAAAAATAGATTAAAATTGTAGCACTCCGTCCATTCATAGGCAATGAATAAACAAAATAGAAAGATTTATTAAGTAGTGGACGACAGCGGAAACATCGTTAAGACGAACAGTGTCACTCTAAAGCTCAAATCTAAAACAACAACAAAAATAAATCCCAAAGATCATTAATCCAAAAGAATCTATAACGAAATAACATGATCCCAAAATCCCACAAATAACGCAAAGAAACGAAATAAGTAATCCTCCTAATTAAGCTCGTCGGTATCTCTCAAACCCCATGACAAAACCATACTGCAACATATTAACCTGCAAAAATATCCACAATTAGTGGGGAGTAACTAACAGCTCTTCCAGCTCAATTAGAATCCATGTAGAAGTTATCAAGCATTAATGATAAGTCCCAATCAACATAAAATAACAAATCGAACCAAATAACAGCCAAACAACAACTAACAGTTTAACATGGTTAAATAAAGTAAATGATGATTAATAAATTTAATATAAGCATACAAGATCCATAACACAAGCCTCCAAAATAATTAATCAAAATAATATAATAGGTTTTGAGAAATAACAGATGACAGTGGATCGCAACCCACTTCCTAAGGTTTGTCAGATCGAAATCTCCATACAGCATATGGGCTTACGTTCCCTACTGCCTGTGTCTAAGAATGACCAAACTCCCGATGCAAGATAATACCCAGCTAAGTACTACTCAACCTCTCGGATGACAACAATTAACCCATGTAAGACCCTTAAATCGCAACCTAGGTGGTTGGCATGCTCTTCACTGGGGACTACGTCTATCCCACCGGATATCTTAATCTCAATAAAACAGTTCTACAGAAAAAAAATTACTAGAATGTATTCTACAGTTACTCATCAAATATAAATAATAAGGATGCCCTTCAGGCCTTATACCTTAAATCAGTAGAAACTAGGATCGCAATCCAAGAGTCACAATTGAACAATATTTATTCTTCCCGAAGTAATAGTAATAGTAATACTAATAAAATCATTTCATCAAACTAAAAAGAAAAAACCTTCATTAAACATAAATTATACGCCATGTAATCCTCCATAATTTTAAATGATTTTATAAATATATTTAGTATTTATATATTTATATTTAAACATAATCTAGTTTTAAAATGATTTGATTATTTTAAAAGTCAAATGAAATTATTTTAAGGTTTCAAGAAAGTTAAAAATATTTTATTTAGGCATGCCTTGAAAAACGTTTGAAATATTAATTTGACTTGGAAAAGAAGTCTGAGTGGGCTTGAGGAACCCAAAATTCTAAATAGATGTGGAAAAGTAGTTATATTGATGTTAGAAGTTCTATTTTATTTATTCTATTCATCATCAAACTTTAAATGAGCTCAATTTCTTTTTCCTAAGCCCAAAAAGAAGCCTCCTTATAAATATTCTAATACCCAATTATTTTACCCCGCACAGATTATTTTCTCTCTCCTCACGGTTTTCTTTTCCTCCCTTCACTCGTTTTTTTCTCTCTCACCCGAATCTGATTGACCATATTTATCATAGTTTCGTTTATTTTTAGCCAAAACTTCCTTCTTAGAAATTGTAGATTTCGAAAATATATTGAACTTAGGCTCAAGAATCACTTGATTCCGATTATTATTCTATCAGTTATGGCCTCTGAAAATTTCGCAATTTTGCTGCCATATTTCACTCGCGATTTTGGTATTTCACTCTTTTTCTTCCTTTTTCTTTTGATTCTTTTCCTCATTTTCTTATATATTGATTTCATATATATTTATTTAATATTTTGTTAAATTATTGTTTAAAGATTGTCTCTTTAATATTTCAGATTATATGTTTAATATTAGTAAGTAAAAGAATTTCAGATTTAATATTTTATGTTCAAGATGAGATTGAAATATTAAAGTCTTGATTTTTGAGGTTTTAAAAGCCTATTTTAGTAGTATCATATTTTAGGGTTTGAAATATATAATCTTTGGCGTCAAAAGAATTTTAGAAAAGGTTTTGACACGTTTTTAAGTGAAGTTATATTGCTGAAAATTTATTGGTATACAGGCGGAGATTATTCCCTAGGCAACTTTTAGAGTAGAAAAGTGGCCTATCAATTTGTCTACACAATGTACGTACATACCTGTGTGCTATATGATTAGTATCCTGATTTAAGGAGAAAGAATTTTTGTATCATGTATAGGAACTTATTAAGTTCATATGTGTTTTATGATATTATTGATTGTTACATGTTTTATGCCTGTCTGCAAGCATGTTATTTTGAGATTTATTATGAGTAAAGATTTTCATGTTTGTATGGAATAATTGATGCAAGCATGTGGAAAGGAATTTTATTTATTAATTCACATGAGGAATTAATATTTGTTATAGGGATTGAATCATGTTATTCTTATGTTGCCTTATATATTATTTTCAGTACATTATGAGGACTGTGGGCCTTATTTGGTAAGTTGATAAATCATGTCTTTGTAAAGGTAAGTTGGATTGTTGGCTAGGTTCAACAAATAAGATGGATTGAAATTAAAGGAAAATCTCTATTATATAAGGGAAGGGGGAGCAATGGTATCCTCCTTTGAAATGCCTATTTTGCCCCTCTTCCCATTCTAAATTACAATTCACTTACAAATCAAATGGGGCTTCAAACAAAAATTCTAAAAATATAATTATAACAATCACTCACAAGTCAACTAAAATCATAAAATTGCATAATTTACGTTATCACTAAAAATGAGGAAACTTTATAAAAATTTAAAAATTGACTTACAAACTACAACCTATGAAAAAATGTACTTAAAATCAAAGTGTCCACTTTCTTTACAATTTATGAAGTACTGTACTTAATTCAAAAATCAACTAAAAAATTATAATATTAGAAATCATAAATAAATTCAATAAATTTTCTATTTTGTTCATAGTATTTAACTTTGAAAAGTAAATAACTTTGTATGTATGTCTAATGTTCAAATTTTGACTCTTATGCCAACGAAAATCGAGTTTCTATTTCGAAAAAAATTCAAGCACGCATCGCGTGCAAAAAATTCTAGTAATCTTGGGTTGTAAGTTGTGATCACTTATTAAATCCTAAGATAAACGAAGTTCAGTTGTGACTATTTGGTTGTTATTTCTGTGTTACTTGTATGTGTGTCATAACAAGTGATAATTGGTAATTAACGTAAAGTGTAATGAGAATAGTTGTAGACTTTAGTCTGCTGCACGTCTAGAGTTGGACATTGGGAGTTGGAGTACATGGTGGTAGCCCATGGCTTTTTCTAGGAGATGGATTGATCACCATCCCTCTTTTTTTTTTCAAAGGTTCCTCCATATCGCGGATCATTCTGGAATACGGAATCGCGCCCGTATTTCATCTTCTTAGTGAAGACATTGGTGGTAGGACAGCTCGGTCCAATAACTATTCCATTTGAGTAAAAAAAAAAAGATGTTTAGAGTTAGTTCAGTAAAAGTTGTCTGCAAAATGTTACTCCCTCCGTTTTTTTTTAGATCTAACATTATACTTTTCACATTTGCCGAGGCACAACTTTGACCGATAATATCTCCAATTGTATAAAAGTAAAAATTATAAAAAATATATATTTGGAAAGTGTATACCGTGACGAATCAAACAAGATCCCACATGACTATATTTTTTCTTATGTATAAATAACAATTAGTGGTCAAAGTGTAATGGATGAATAGTGCCCAAAGTCAATATGTTACATCTAAAAAAAATGGAGGGAGTATATGATTATATTATTATTTATCCGTGCATGTTGTTTATTAGTATCATGTTAGGAATGTTTATGTTTTAGTATGTAGTACTCAGCTTTGCTGATTATGTGCTTTGTTTGTGT
Source organism: Beta vulgaris subsp. vulgaris (assembly GCF_026745355.1). Lineage (NCBI taxonomy): Eukaryota > Viridiplantae > Streptophyta > Magnoliopsida > Caryophyllales > Amaranthaceae > Beta > Beta vulgaris. Next base: position 30,042,744 of record NC_079209.1, read on the forward strand.
GTGTGGTCATGGCTTTGCCTTATTGATCCTGTGATGACCCATTTTGGTTAGCAGATTCAGTAAAGTATTGACATTACAGGTTCGCAGATGTGCATCATTGGGAATCTGGAATGGAGAGAATGTGTAACTAGTTTATTTTATTTTTCTGCATTAGTAGGAATACACATTAGTAAGTTGGTGGGAATAAGATTCATTTAGATTGTTGATTTTCAAATACGTGTTTATTTATTTATTTATAATAAAAGGTTAAAATTTAGTTATATGTTTTCCGCTGCAAAATTTTGAATAAGTCGATATGTTATCACACGGGCAATAATACTTGGGTAATTCTCTACTTTTATATTATAAAGGTATTTCTGAAAAGGGAGAATTATCGGGGTGTTACACGCCAAGACAATATAGTCAAATACTCCAACTCCTACACTTTCATTGTCTAAGTTTGGGTACAAGGTTAATTACAACGTTAGTTATAATACCCCTGGTACATAACTCTTGACGAAACGGTACTAAAGACAGTATTATTCTCGCTCGAGTACTGAAACATCGACAACTTAGATAATAATTTATAAAACTACAACAATATATATATATATAACCTCAATTTGATACAAAGAGACAAAAACATTATAAAATAATGAATTTATTCATAAATATTTTACAAAGATGTAGCCAAAGCAACTTACGACCATAACCAGTATAATAACCAGAAATAAGAACTCAACTATTTATAAACATACAAACATATCACAAAAATATATATAGTCTTAGACCAAACAGTGATATATTGAATGTAATATACTTCATAACACCAAAGCATAGTACTTCTTAGCATATAACACATTTGACATTTCACACCAAACTGGTAAACCAACTAAGATTTGATGAAGCTGCCACTGCTCGAATAACATATAATAAAGGAAAGTAAAAGAAACTAAGTAACTCATATAATAACATAAAACAAAAGGAAAAGAAAGAAGGAAAGAAACAAAAACTATTAAAGTGGTAATACATAACACGTTGAACAACAATGCAACAACAAACTAAGCTTTCTGCATGCCTCATGAAATCATCGAAAAATACAAGAGAAGGCAAGATTTACACGCAATGAAACTATCCCAAGTCTGATGCAAGAACGCTTCTCACGCATGAAACACAACCACAACTAAACAACAACATTACATCCAACAAAAGCCAACACCAATAACTACTCACTCATCTCTCCAATGCAACACAACAATACATCACTTCTAAACATGGCTAAACAAAAACACTCTAACAACACAACAAAACCACGGTAACTAACAATCATAAAATCAGGAAATTTCAAGAAAATAACCACACTAACATATATATAATTTTCCCTACCCATAATTCTAGCATGATACTAACCGAAACTAATTACCCATTAAAATTAAATAAATCCCAAACGGATTCTAATCGTACTAAGATCGTCGTTAGTCACCTGGGCCAATTGGAGGAGTGAAGCAAGGTCGTCTACATCCGATCCTCGTGCGTGGATTCGTTTTTCAGTAGGAAAAGGCCATGTGTAATTTTTTTTTTTTTTTTTTTTTTTTGTGTCGAGTATAGAGGAAAACAAGGTAGATAATTTTTGTATGATGCATAGAGAGAAAATTTTCAGCACTCCTTTTCGCGAAATGCAACGGCAACAGCTAAGTAGTTTGAGTAGAAGAATTTTCTATCCAAAAGCACCTCAAATATGGCTAAAAAAAGGAACGAAAAGGGGGTTACAAAGGTTAATGATGGGGGTATGGTTATCGTAATAATAATGAGGTATTAAAAAAGGCAATACAAAGTCTAAAAAAGAAAATCATAAAATCTCCCTCATAATCTAAACAGTTTCCGCCCTCTTGAGAAAACAAAAAAAAATGAATTGGTCCAAGTGTCCGAGCTTCAAATAGTCCAAAATGCGTTACCGGTCCAAAATATAAAACGTATCCTAACACATATTTTAACTACCTTAAAAATAAATATATTTTTTGAAATAAATATAACGATAACATATACTAAATAAATATAGTTTTAAGCAAGTTGACAAAATATAACCTCTACGATATAATTTTTTTTAGAATAAATTACTAGACTTTTAGTGAATAAATATCAACTAAGGGACAAATAAGCTCAAAAAAAATTAAGAGGGAAAATCCATGGTGTTACAATCACTCCCCCTTAAGAAAGTTTCGTCCTCAAAACTTAAAACACCAAGCAATGCCTGGGATGAATAACTCGGGATACTTGAGTCTCATCGACTCCTCGGTCTCCCAGGTGGCTTCTTCAAATTTGTAACTCCTCCAAAGCACCTTCACTAAGGGAATGACCTTTCTCTTCAACGCTCGGTTCCGACGGTTAAGAATACGAACTGGTCGTTCCTCAAAGGTCAAGTTCGGTTCCACAGCTACTGACGCAACTGGAAAGACATGAGAAGGATCGCTACGATACCTCCGCAATTACAACACATGGAATATGTCATGAACCCTTGACAAATCTGGCGGCAAAGCCAACCTATAAGGCACTTCCCCTATTCTCTCAAGAATCTCATAGGGACCTACATACTTCGGACTTAGCTTGCCTTTCTGACCAAAACGCATCACCCCCTTTATTGGAGATACCTTTAGCAAGACCTTATCAACCACCACATAGGAAATAGGCTTACGACGAAGATCAGCATAGGATTTCTGCCTATCTTGGGAAGTCTTCATCTTAGCTTGAATGACCTTCACTTACTCCACAGTATCTCGAATCAGCTCTGGCCCCAAAACTAAGTAAACACTAATAAATGTCGCTCCAACAGGTAGGGCTACGACACTTCCTCCCATACAAAGCCTCATATGGAGCCATCTGAAGGCTAGCCTGATAGCTATTATTATAAGAGAACTCCACTAAACCCAATGACTTGACCCAAGATTGTTGAAATTCTAGGACACAAGCATGAAGCATATCCTCCAAAGCCTGAATAGTTCTCTCAGTCTGGCCATCTGTGGAAGCATGAAATGCAGTACTCAACTTTAACTTTGTACCAAAAGCTTCTTGCAGAGCAGCCCAAAAATGCGATAAGAACCTTCGATCACGGTCAGAAACGATATCCTTAGGAACCCATGCAGACGGATAATCTCACTAGCATAGGCCTCGGCTAACTCCTCGATAGACCAAGTATTCTTCATAGCAATGAAATGATCCACCTTGGTCAAACAATCCACGGTCACCCATACCGCATTCTTCCCACCAGCAGCTTTCGGAAGACCCATTACAAAGTCCATCGAGATAGAATCAAACTTTCCTGTAGTAATAGGCAATGGTTGCAGCAAACCATCAGGCCTTTGATGCTCAATTTTTACTTTCTGACGAACAGGCACTTAGCCACAAATTCAGCAATCTCCTTTTTCATACAGGGCCACTAAAAATTAAACGTAAGATCCTTATAGAGCTTATCACCCCCAGGATGGATAGAATAGGGAGTGTTATGAGCCTCCTCAAGAATTTTCCTCTTATTATCCCCAACATTAGGCACGCACCAGCATCCCATGAATCTCAATTTACCATCAACACCAATCCCAAAATTCTCATTTCGACCTTGCCCTTTTGCTTCACGAATCTTCTCGAGCTTCCGGTCATCTCTTTGTTTACTTCTCAATTCCTAGAACAACTCTGGCTCGACACTCATAGAGCCCAATAATGCCTTAATGGAACCTTGAGGCACCACCTCAATATCAAGATTTCCGAACTCATCACATAAATCCTTAGGCAAAATCATGGCAATGTTAAGAGAATGTTTTACCTTTCGACTCAGAGCATCCGTCATCTTATTAGTCTTACCCTCTTGGTACTCCAGGGTCAACTCATAATCTTTAATAAGCTCCAACCATCTGTGCTGCCTCAGGTTTAGATCACGTTGAGTGAAGATGTACTTCAAACTCTTATGGTCAGTATACACCTTAATTACATGGAACACCATACAAGTAGTGTCGCCAAAGCTTGAGTGCAAATACCACTACTGCTAATTTGAGATCACGAGTCGCGTAGTTCCTTTAGTGAGCCCACAATTGCGTCGAAGCATAAGCAAGTACTTTACCTTGTTGCATCAAAACACAACCCAGACCATTTTTCGACGCATCACTATACACCTCATACTCTACCCCATCAGAAGGTAAAGTAAGAACTGGAACAGATGTGTGACTTTTCTTCAAAGCTTGGAAAGCCTTTTCGCAATCCTCAGACCACAAGAACTTGCACTCCTTCCTCATCAACTTGGTTAAAGGTTGAGCAACTTCGGAGAAATCTTTGACAAAACGTCGATAGTAACCAGCAAGGCCTAGGAAACTCCGAACCTCATACACATTCTTCAGACTCTCCCATTCAACCACAACCTTGATCTTGGAAGGATCAACTTTTACCCCTTCTTTACTAATCACATGGCCAAGAAATGCGACCTCTTTCAATCAGATTTCACATTTGGATAACTTGGCGAACCATTTTTTCTTCCTCATGACGTCCAAAATTAGCCTCATATGTTTCTCATGCTCACCCTCATCCTTAGAATACACCATTCTTCAATAAAGATAACAACATAAGAATCCAAATATTCATGGAATGATCGGTTCATATGATCTATAAACACAGCTGGAGCATTCCTGAGACCAAAAGGCATCACTTCGAACTCATAGTGCCGATACCTAGTTCGGAATACAGTCTTAAGGATATCTTCCTTCTTCACAGGAATCTGATGATAACCAGACCTCAAATCAATTTTGGAGAAGACCCCAACACCCTCAACTGATCGAACAAATCTTCAATTCGAGGCAACGGGTACTTGTTCTTGATCGTTACCTTATTCAATTCACGGTATTCGATACACAAGCGCATAGTCCTATTCTTTTTCATGAAAAACAGAACAGGACCACTCCAAGGTGAGATACTAGGCCTTATAAAGCCCTTATCAATCAACTCTTGCAATTGAGTTTTCAATTCTTGCATTTCGGGAGGCGCCATTCTATAAGGAGCCTTTAAAATAGCTGCGGTACTAGAAACAAGATCTATATCAAACTTAACATCCCTTTCTGGAGGAATACTTGTTAGCTCTTTAGGAAAGACGTCCGGATACTCACGGACTACCGGAATACCCTCAAGTTGCTCTTCAAGAGTTAGATCCTTCACCATACACAAAAATACCTTATCTCCCTTCTGCCGCATTCTTCTCATTTTCAAAGCAGATACAATTTTCACTCCCTTCTTCACTACGATTCCCGAATAGAAAATCCAATTACCTTTAAGACCACGGAGTGAAATCTTTAGATCACGATAATGGATGCTAGCATGATACTCGAACAACCAATCTACACCTAGAATTACATCGAAATCGGACAAATCAAACTCCTTAAGGTCGGTCGGAAGATCGATTCCCAAAATAACCATAGAGACATCCTTATATTGAGCATAGCAAGGGTAACTCTCTCTAGACGCAAGGGATATGAGACACCTTATGGAGGAACTAGAGGTCAAATTTGATTTTTTCACAAAAGCACTAGATACAACAAACACAAATGCACCATTATCAAATAAAACATAAGTAGGTCCATTATTAATAAGAAAAGTACTAGTAATCATATATGGATGAACATCTGTCTCTGTCTGAGTCATCACATATACTCTGTTCTTAGGAGGAACAAAAGACCCGACTGGCTGAGTAGGACCTGTAGAAGATGATGTAGCACTCGAGTTCTTAGGGAACTGAAATGAATTGTGCCCAACCTCTCTACAATAGTAGCAAGTGATCGTAGTGCCATCATAGTTCCTGCTTGGGTGTATCGCCTTCTCACATAGATGACAATTAGTCGCATCATAAACCCTACCGATAACCAGAACCTTGTTGGTAGCCCCCACGGCTACTAGACTCATACCTCTGCCTTTTAGACGGACTCAGGACGAAGGATACAACATGCTTCTTCACAGCAACAACCCTAGCAGCCTCTTCTTCCTTCACGGAATCATGAATATTTAAGGCGATCTCATAAGTCCCCTAAAATGTAGAGGCTCCCTAACTCAGCACATGGGTCCTAACCTTCGGATCCATTCTCTTTATGTACCTCTTCATCCTCTCAGCCTCTATAGGTACAACAGTAGTAGCAAAATGGGACAACTCAGTAAACTTGTCCGTGCACTCCTGAATGCTCAAAGTCCCCTGAGATAATGAGAGGAACTCCTCCTGTTTCTAACAACGCAGCTCATCTGGGTAGAACCTCTCCTTCAATTTAGCAATGAACTATGCCCAACCAAAGTCTGGTGTAGCCATGCAGCTTGCACAAATCGTGCTCCACCAGTTGTCTGCCTCCATTTTCATATAATAGGTACCCATAGGGACAATTTCTACAGCTGGACATCTAGTGGCTGCAAACAATTTTTCCATTTCTCGGAGCCAACCCTCTAAGACTAAAGGATCAACAGCACCCTCATGGGCCGGAGGCCTATGACGATCAAACCTATCAAAGACTGACTGCCCACCAGCAGGACCATAACCACGGTTGGCTAAAGAGATGATGGCATTTTCTAATGCCTGACGTCTCCGGCGAGTCTGTTCCTTTCGTGCATCAAGTGTACGAGGGGTAGGCATACTACAAAAAGGAATACATATTAGTTAGTAAATCACATGAAAGAAACATATAGCACATCATGTAACAAAAATAATTCTCGGGACTTTCTTCCTACCCAAGTAACTCTCGCTAAGAATCTTTTCTTGAAACCCAAGACTATAGTAATCGTAATTACATGACTACATACTTCATATGAAACATGTAGCAACTCAGAGAGAGTTTTTGGAACGTTTGCTCTAATACCAATTGTAACACTCCGTCCATTCATAGGCAATGAATAAACAGAATAGAAAGCTTTATTAAGTAGTGGACGACAGCAGAAACATCGTTAAGACGGACAGTGTCACTCTAAAGTTGATAATCCAAAAACGCAAGACGCAATCCAAAAGTCTGAATTGAACAATATTTGTTCTTCCCAACGTAATAGTAATAATAAAACTAAAAGAATAAACCTTCATTAAACATAAATTATACACCAACACAATATAGTCAAACACTCCAACCCCTACACTTTTGTTGTCTGAGTTTGGGTACAAGGTTAATTACAACGTTAGTTATAATACTCCTGGTACATAACTATTAGCGAAATGGTACTAAAGACAGTATTATTCTTCCTCGAGTATTGAAACGCCGACAACATAGATATTGATTTATAAAACTACAGCATTATATACCCACAATTTGAAAGAAAGAGACAAAAACGTTACAAAATAATGAATTTATTCATAAATATTTTACAAACATGTAGCCAAAGGAACTTACGACTATACATAGTATAATAACTATCTTTGTAAAATAAAAAAAAATTAGAAATCATGACCTAAATATTTCTAAACATACAAACATATCAGAAATATATATATATAGTGTTAGACCAAACACTATTATATTGAATGCAATACACTTCATAACACCAAAGCATAATACTTCTTATGCATATAACAAATTTAACACCAAACTAGTAAACCAACTAAGATTTGTTGACGTTGCCACTGCTCGAATAACATATAATAAAGGAAAGTAAAAGAAACTAAGTAACTCATATAATAACATAAAACAAAAGGAAAAGAAAGAAGAAAAGAAACAAAACTATTAAAGTGGTAATACATAACACGTTGAACAGCAATGCAACAACAAACTTAGCTTTCAGCATGCCTCATGAAATCATCGAAAAACACAAGAGAAGGCAAGATTTACGGGGAATGAAACTATCCCAAGTCTAACGCAAGAACGCTTCTCACGCATGAACCACTGCCACAACTAAACAACAACATTACATCCAACAAAAGCCAACACCGATAACTACCCACTCATCTCTTCAATGCAACACAACAACACACCACTTATAAACATGGCTCAACATAAACACTCCAACAACAGAACAAAACCACAATAACTAACAATCATAAAATAAAGAAATTTTCAAGAAAATAACCACACTAAAATATATATAATTTTCGCTACCCAGAATTCTAGCATGATACTAACCGAAACTAATTACACATTAAAGCTAAATAAATCCCAAACGGATTCTAATCGTACTAAGATCGTCGTTAGTTACCTAGGCCAACTGCAGGAGTTAAGCAAGGTCGTCTACGTCCGATCCTCGTGCATGAATTCGTCTTCCAAGTGACCGCCTCCTAGCCACCAATGACCGCTTAGTATCACAAGAGTTTTAGTAGGAAAAGACCGTGTGTAAATTTTTGTTTATGTGGAGTATAGAGCAAAATAAGGCAGATGAATTTTGTATGATGAATAGAGAGAACATTTTCAGCACTCCTCTTCGCGAAATGTAACGGCAACAGCTAAGTAGTTTGAGTAGAAGAATTTCTATCCAAAATCACCTCAAAGGTGGCAAAATAGAAGGAACGAAAAAGGGGTTACGGAGGTTAATGATGAGGGTATGGTTATGGTAATAATGAGGTATTAAAAAGGGTGTTACAAAGTCTAAAAAAAAAAAAATCATAAAATCTCCCTCAAAATCTGAACAATTTCGGCCCGCTTGAGAAAAAAATATGAACTGATCCAAGCGTCCGAGCTTCAAATAGTCCATAACGCGTTAGCAATCCAAAATATAAAACGTATCCTAACGCATATTTTAACTACCTTAAAAATAAATATACTCTTTTAAATAAATATAATAAAAACATATACTAAATAAATATAGTTTTAAACAAGTTGACAAAATATAACTTATACGATATAATTATTTTTTGAATAAATACTAGACTTTTAGTGAGTAAATATCAACTAAGGGGCAAAATAAGCTCAAAAAAAATTAGGAGGGGAAACCATGGTGTTTCAAAAATATTAATATTTTAATATCTTGTTGCGGTTTCGTGTAGGAACTGAAGCGATAGATTTGGTTAAACCGGTCAAATCATTTTGAAAAATCTCTCATTGACATCTATTGTTGTGGTTTTCACCTAGAACCGCAACAATAGATTAATTTTCGATTTTTCTCTTTCTTTGACGCAATTTATTGCTGCGTATGGGTAAAATAGCAGCAATAAACAATCATTCTACTAGTGTCAAAATAACAAAAGAGAGGAATTATTATTACAATGGAAAATATATTTTAAACTATAACTTACAATTTATGAATTTGTTAAATTTCATAAATAGGAAAGACGATATGTATATGTATCTTGTTTGCATGAGAATATGTACATGTATTTTTTATACAAGTATTCCTTCTAATAAAATTTATGATTGATTAGCAGACTTATTTTAAACCCAATGCGATACTTTGTTGCCCATGATACAAGACCAATTCACAAGTCAACGCTCTCATTTAAGTGGTATTTCAAATGGCAATATATTTATTATTATTTTATAATAGAAACTTGATTTATGTATTTGGTGTATAGTTGTGGCATATTTTTTAATTATTAAATATATAGTTGTGATAAGCTTTGAAAAACAAGTGCAATCAAATGAAAAAGCATATATACCAATCATAAATGCAAGAGGGACTACGCAAAGAGAGAAGTAGAAATTAGCAAGGGAAAACATGAAATATATATTACATCAAAAGCGTAACAAAAATCATAACATATTACATGGTATGTAGTATTCATTGTATTTGTCTATGAATATTTGGTTTTAAGATGAGATTTATTATTTTATGCTATACTACCTCCGTTTTCTAAAGATCTTCCTTGTTAATGTTCCTACAGATACCAAGGAGGATCCATTTGTGTGGCGTGTAGGGTGGGTAAAGTAGGAGAGAGAAAAGAGTTAAAATAAATAAACAAATAAAAATGGGTTAAAATATGAGAAAGAAAGGGAGTTAAATTGAATTAATAATGTAATGGTGGACCATATGATAGGGACATGAGAGGGTCAAAAGGGAAAAAAAATTACAAATAAGGAATAAAGTAAAAGAGGGAAGATCTTTTGGAAACGCACTTAAACGGAAAGAGGGAATAACTTTAAGAAACGGAGGGAGTATGACATATAAACTTTAATTGTCTTGTTATTTCCCTAGGAACACTACAAGAGGGGGGGTGAATTGTAGGTGTAGAAATAAACGTAACTTTTTGCGGAAATTAAAACTTAAACGAATAAACAAGCTAAAGGAACACAAGGGATTTTTACGAGGAAAAACTTCTTGGGCCCAACAAGAAGAAACAACCTCGACCACTAGGGATTTTAAACTCAACACTTTCACTAATTAGGCCAAACAACTCTGTTACAACCTAATTCTAACTCGAGCCCTACCTTGAGTTCCTAAACTCAAGTTCCTGAACCACTGTTCCCTTAACAGCAGTTCCTCTCAACTTCACTCGAAGTTTTCTCACACATACAAGCTTCACTCAAAGCCTTTCTCTTACAGAACTTCACTCAAAGTTCCCTTACCCCAAAAACCAAAATACAATTGATCGAAATAAGCTTAGTGGAATTAGAGTAAGAAGGCAAAGAACAAATGGCTATTATGAGAGAATGAAGGCACTGACACTTAATAAGTTAAACTCACTTAATTACTTAGTCAGACACAATTTGGAACTTATCTAGACTTCTATATTTATAGTGTTAATCATGAAGAACGTGGGATTAATGTTAGAGTACACGTTTTAATCCATTTACCCATGATGTTCCTTCCCCTAAGGAACACGTTTTACATCATGTCCCATGATCCCATGAACTATAAATGAACGTGGATAAAATGCAGCCATTACTCCTAAATAATAGGAGTTCCTTCCATTATCCGAAAATCAGTTTTTATAAACTCTTTTTATCTTTAAATCTGAATTTCTAATCTTTAAGAAAATAATATCTTTGAAATAAAATCTTTCTAACAACCGGATATTTATTTTCTTATTTTCCGAAAAATAAATCTTTTCCAAAACAGATTTTCTTTTTAAAACTGATTTTATCATTTGAAATTAGAAATAACTAATTTCCTATAATCTAGGCATGACTTACTCCATTATCTTTTAACCGTTATACTAAGTACAGCCTAAGTCTAGTTCCTTATATTAGTTCAGTTCCTTTAACATATTTCTAAGTGCCACTGAGTTTGTTCCTTACAGAGGAACAAACGCTTCATTCTCAAATATTCTGCCACAGTTCCTTACCATTCTTTCTTTGTTCCTTTACATTGGAACTAGAAAATAAAACGCCTAGCTTCTATTATTCTTGATCCAATGCTTGCTCCAGTATCAACATAGAAACTTCTTTACTTAGCCTTTGAAATCCTCTCTTGACTTCTTCATTGACTTTGTATTCTCCCAGTTCCTTGCATTGATACCTTAGACACCATACACTTAAATAATTCATTAGTTCACTACTTAGTTTGTTCCTTTGTTTCTTTGTCATTATCAAAACTAGGGTTCAACAATTTCCCCTTTTTGATGATGACAACAAAGGTACAAACTAAGGAAAATAACAAATAATATAAGTGAATGAAAATAAAACATAAAGAAGAAAATGAAAAATAAACACAATTATGTGAGTAACTGAAGTTTTGATTTTTCATTTACCTTAACCTATTTTTGATTTTTCATTTACCTTATCCAATTTTTAATTTTTTTCAATTTTCATTTTTTTTGTTTATGTACAGTTTGTTCCTTAAATCCTTTTCCCCCTTTGTCATCCTCAAAAAGAATAGACTCTGCATGAATTGATGAATTGATTTAACACCTTAAGACCAATATGCAAGCACCATTAGTGGTTAAGTTAGAAAATCAAAGAGTAAACTTGCTCAAACATCAATCACATAATACTAGCCATTCCAAGGAAGAAATTATGCAAAGCATTTAGAAACATAGACAATATAGCAAAAGTCATTGATTATATAGCACTTGTTCCATAACAAAACAAAGAAAGAAAAGAAAAAGGAAGAAACAAAAGTTGTGTTCCTTGATAAAAGAAACAGGAACAACAAAACACAATAAAGAAACTAAGAAAGGGAAGGGGAATGGTGTTCCTCCAACTTCTTCTTCAACCACATCCTCCAACTTTTTCATCACCACCCCATGATGTAGTTCAACCTGTTCCTTCAGCTCCTCCAAGGTACGAGCCATAGTTCCATCTTCTTTTGCTGCGCAACCACGGTATCACTCAATTTCTTCATAAGACTTACATAGTATCAGTTTTGGCATCCAAAGTCCAATGAAGATGATTGTAAAATTTTATCATATGTTGTGCAGGAAGGCAGACTTCATTAACCCAGTTAGTGTCATCCGGATTTTCCTGTTCCTTACCCTTGGAACTAGAGGCAGATGGGGGATGTTGTGAAGGAACTGGGGAGGTTTGAGTGGAAGGCTCATCTGTTCCAGGAATGGAAACAAAGGTGAAGGGTGATAAATGGGAGGAAGAAATGGTGGTGTGGGTGGAAGAGTTGTGGAGGTGGAAGCAAAAGGATTTGGTCCTTTTATTTCATCCTTCAACTGCTCAAAACTTGAAGGAACAGAGAAGGACGAAGGTGAAATGGAGGGTATTTTTGTGAAAGGAACAGAGAGTTTGGGAGATGGTGGGGGATGGTTCCTTGAGAGTAGAGGGTACCTGTTCCTCATTATCCGAAAGGACTAAAGGAGAGTCCTCTTGGAAGGAACAGGAACAGGAGCAATTTTTCGACGAGTGCTCTTTCTCACTCTCAAAGGAACAGAGGGTTTAGGCTTAGTGGCAATGTGTTTGCGCCTCTTAGGTTTGGTTCCTCCGGCTTAGGAACAGGGTTATCCAAGATTACATCATTATCTTCTTCTAAGTCCAGTTTGGGCATTTTTCTTTTTCTTGAGGAACTGGAAGCCATTCTTCCTTGAATGAGAACACCTTCTTGGACGACAACCAAGTCCATTTAGGGTCTTCTCATTCAAATGTTCCCTTGTTTGACCCTATGGTGGTCCAACCAGTAAGTCTTACTTCAAAATGATGAAGTAAGGAAGTTATCAAGGCACCGTACCAATACACAATGATTTTCAATGCAGTGGGTTAAGTGTTGAATGAAGAGGGAAGGGAAATTATTTGTATGTGTGGTCCAAGCAAAACATGTAACACATATCCAAGAGACCCACTTCATTCCTCTTTTCAGTTCGAGGAATGAGTGCTCTCCAAACAAGTTAAACAGTACTTTGTGAAGGGAGAGAGTAGTTATGGTTAAGTTTGTTTTGGCCAGCTGTTCCTCCAAAATATTCTAAGATTTTGTCTTGAGGAAAATTCGGAAAGGAAACAGTTCCTTTCCTTTTAAAATACAAATCAGTTCCTTTGCAAGGAACTTCCCATACTTTGCTTAAAGTTGCTTGATTAAACCTTATTTTCTTGCCTCTAACTTCAGTTGTGCAAGTTCCATTAGTATTAACAAAATTTGCACAAAACTCGTCCATAGCTAGAGGAACAAGAGCATTATTAAAGGCGAATTCAAACAAGAATTCCATGCCTTGTTCCTTTAGAATGGAGGTTAATTCTAGAAATTCAATTTTATTTCCCATTCTAAATCGACGCAAAAGCCCAAGACATACCTAGATTCACTTCGTTCGACCCTTTTCTTGGAAGACGAAGAAACAGTTCCTTTGGAAGGAACAGGTGCAGTTTCTTCTTCTTCCCCCTGAGATTGTTCCGGGGTTTCTTCTTCATCGTCTTCCCCAATCAATTTTCTTCTTCTCATGCTCCTTCTAGGAGATTCTAATTGCTGTTCCTCTATGGGGTTTTCTTGAATTATGTCGGTTTCAAGGGTTTTAGTTGGAGATGAAGAAATTTCCATTTTTGAAGTGTCGGTTGTTTTTGGTGTTGGAAAAGGTGAGTTTCTTGAAGTTTTTGCCATGATTTATGAAGGTTTGGAGGTTTTTATGGAGTATCAAAGGGTGTGATGAGGTTTCGGATTTGGTGAAGATGAAGCGTTTGAGAGGAACACGATTTCCTTAGATGAATTGAAGAGTGTTTTTTTGCATGTAATAGTAATTATTACACGCGGGAAAAAATAAAGCAAAAATAAAAATAAAAATGAAGAAAAATGAAAAGATAAAAAGAACCAAGATTTAATTAAACTGGTTCCCCTTAATTTTTGGAATTTTATCGGATTTTTTGGATTTTTATGAATTTTAATTTTTGAAAGAAAATAAATGCTAAGGAACTTGTGCTATAGGAACAACTAATGCTACATATCAATATCCTTCATACTATGCATGTTTCTTGACCTTAGGAACAGTAAGGGGAGTATTATGTGACATTTGTGAGTTGTTTAGTTTCTTTGACTTCATGGTTATGTTTTGCAACATTCCAATTTGCAATGGTCTTAGGCAATTAAACACAATTATTTTTAGCACACAAAGTCACTCAAATTGATTCAAACATGGGGGAATTGACATAGGAACAATCACTTAATTTTTATTAAGCCTAACTCAAGCCTTAATTTTCATATCTATCTCTTTGCAAAGGCTTAGTTAGGATATCAGCAATCTGATAATCAGTTTGACAAAACTCAAGTTTGATCAAACCTTTTTCGACATTTTCTCTTAAAAAGTGATGTCTAATATGTATATGCTTTACTCTAGAATGATGCACTGGATCTTTAGATATACTATAGCACTTGTATTGTCACAATAAATAGGAACACATTCAAAGTTTATTCCATAGTCACTAAGTTGTTGTTTTATCCAAAGCATTTGAGAGCAACATGCAGCAGCAGCTACATATTCTGCTTCAGCAGTGGATAAAGCAACTGTGTTTTGTTTCTTGGTACTCCAAGAAACTAAACTATGACCAAGGAATTGTGCCATACCTGAGGTGCTTTTCCTATTAACAAGATCTCCAGCATAATCTGCATCTGCATATCCTTTTAGTTCGAATGTATCACTTCTTGGATAGTAGAGTCCAAGATCATCTGTTCCTTTAAGGTATCTAAGAATTCTCTTCACAGCAGTGAGGTGAGACTCCTTTGGATTTGCTTGAAATCTAGCACACAAACCAACACTGAAAGCTATGTCTGGACGACTAGCAGTTAGATACAAAAGTGAACCAATCATTCCTCTAATTTTGTTTGATCAACACTTGTTCCTATGGAGTCTTCATCTAATCTAGTTGAAGTTCCCATAGGAGTGTGATTTATCTTTGAATTTTCGAGGCCATATTTCTTTAATAGTTCCTTTATGTATTTTTTGTTGGTGAACAATTATACCTTTTTCAGTTTGTTTGATTTGTAGTCCAAGAAAGAAATTTAACTCTCCCATCATACTCATTTCAAATTCATTGCTCATGAGATTTGAGAATTCTTTGCACAATGTTTCATTAGTAGCTCCGAATATGATGTCATCAACATATATTTGAACAAGCAAAATATCAGTTCCTTTAGATTTTAGGAACAAGGTTTTATCAACCTTTCCTCTTTTAAAGTTTTTTCTAAAAGGAACTTAGATAATCTCTCATACCATGATCTAGGTGCTTGTTTTAACCCATAAAGAGCTTTATCAAGCTTGTAGACATGATTTGGGAGATTGTTATTTTCGAAACCAGGGGGTTGTTCAACATATACATCTTCGTTTAGATAGCCATTTAAAAATGCACACTTAACATCCATTTGATATAATTTGAATCCCATGTAAGCAGCAAATGCAATTAAGATTCTAATGGCTTCTAATCTAGCTACAGGAGCAAAGGTTTCTTCATAATCAATTCCTTCTTGTTGGTTATAACCTTTTACTACAAGTCTAGCTTTGTTTCTTACAATGGTTCCATATTCATCTAGTTTGTTTCTAAACACCCATTTTAAGCCAATTACTTTTTGTTGTTTAGATGAAGGAACTAGATGCCATACCTTGTTTCTTTCAAACTCATTTAATTCAGCTTGCATTGCAATAACCCAATCAGAGTCAGTTAAGGCTTCTTCATGATTTCTTGGTTCCATCATTGATAGGAACGCATGAAATGCACAAAAGTTCCTTAACTGAGATCTAGTTTGCGTACCTTTGGATATGTCGCTGATTATGAGTTCCACAGGATGTGACTTTTGTAATCTCCAAGGTTTTGGTTGAAACTCTCTTATAGGAACATGTTGTTCCTCATGAGTTCCTTGAGTGGATGAGGAACTCTGCTCAGTTGTTCCTCTGTTAGCCTCGGTGGACTCAGTTCCTTCATTTAGAGGAACAGGAGCATCTTCTCCTCCTTGAGGAACAGGAATATCATTGATCTCGAATTCATCGTTCCTTTCCTATTTCACTTCTTCTTCTTCTTGTGAATCTGTGTTCCTTGACTAGGTTGCGCTAACCCTATCTCATAGTCATCAACCTGTATGCTTGGATTATGTTTGTCAGATTCATCAAAGATTACATGAATGCTTTCTTCAACACACATAGTTCTCTTGTTATATACTCTATAAGCTTTACTATGTGAGGAGTATCCTAAAAATGTTGCTTCATCACTCCTTGCATCAAATTTTCCAAGATTATCTTTTCCATTATTATGCACATAACATTTGCATCCAAATGTTCTAAAATAGGTGATGTTTGGTTTCTTTCCAAAGTAAAGTTCATAAGGAGTTTTATTAATGATAGGTCTCATCATGGCACGATTAATTATGTGACAAGCAGTATTAACAGCTTCAGCCCAAAAGTTCCTTGGAAGTTCACTAGCAATTAACATGGTTCTAGACATTTCCTCCAAAGTTCTATTTTTCCTTTCTACAACACCATTTTGTTGTGGTGTTCTAGGGGCAGAAAAATTATGATCTAGGCCATTATCTCTGCTTAGGTCATCAAATTTATAATTTTCGAATTCCTTGCCATGATCTGATCTAATGTGCATTATTTTATGTCCACTTAGGTTTTGAACTCTTTTAGCAAAGACAAGGAACTCATCATAAGTTTCATCTTTACTAGAGAGAAAAATAACCCAAGTGTACCTAGAGTAGTCATCTACAATCACAAGTACATACCTCTTTCCACTTCTGCTTTGAATTCTCATGGGTCCACATAAGTCCATATGAATTAACTCTAATGGTTTAGTGGTACTTACAATCGTTTTAGATTTGAAAGAGGATCTTACTTGTTTACCTCGTGCACATGCATCACAAACTTGATCAATATGAAATTTTATAGATGGTAATCCTAAAACAAGGTCTTTTGATCTAAGTTTCTCAAGTAATGAAAAGCTAGCATGTCCTAGACGCTTGTGCCATAGAAGTGAATCATCTTCAATAACACTAAGACAAGTTAAATTGATTTGAGGAACAAGGTCTAGATCCACAATGTATGTGTTCCCTTTCCTTGTTCCTTCCAAATAACCTTCTTAGTTTTAATGTTGATGATTAAGCATTTTTCCTTATCAAATTTTACAGTATTTCCTTTGTCACAGAATTGAGAAATGCTTAATAGATTATGTTTTAGACCTTCAACTAAAAATACATTTTCAATGGAGTGTAATGGTGACTTACCGACCTTACCCATAGCAACAATGTTACCTTTCTTATTATCACCAAATGTTACACTGCCACCTTCATAGGTTGTGAGTGAGAGAAACTTCGTTTTGTCTCCTGTCATGTGCTTGGAACAACCACTATCGAGATACCAAGTGTTGTTCCCCCTCACTCCAACCTGCAAAAATCAACTAGTTGTTAGTTGAAGGAACCCCATCTTTCGTGGGTTCCTGTTCTTGACTAGGATTTGTTTTGACAACCCATTTTTTTTACTTATTGTCACATTTTTCCCAATCATCTCAGATTTTAGTTGACATTGATTTATGTAATGACCTACCTTGCCACAATACATACAGAACTTATCACTAGGTAGATCAACATATTTCTTTGTCTTGTTCCTTTTCTTGTAGTTTTCAAAACCAAGACCTTCCTTCCTTTTGGTCTGTGGTTTCTCAATCCACTTAGGAACTTTCATGATTTTGCCTCTGTTCCTTGCGACAACCAGTTCCTTTTTAAGATTACAGATCTGTTCCTTTAAAATATTTTTCTCTTTATTTATTTTTTCAATCTCAGATCTGTATCCTTTCAAAGGGGTTGATCTTATATCAAAGGAACTCAGAACAGGGACAAATTCCTTCAAGTGTGAAATCTCTAATTAATTAGATAATTTCATTTTCAAACTCTCATAACATTCTTTGATTTTTAAGTTTTTATCAAACAAATCAAAAAATCTAGTTTCGACATCAGTTCTCATTTTCTTAAGCCATTCTATGTGTTCCTCTTAAACTTGTTCCGTTTGTTCTCATCGTTTTTACGTTCATCTCTACATTCAAGAATTGCATCATAAAGAAGATCATATATTTCAGTCCTAGTTTTACCATCTAGTTCTGACTCAAGTCCATGTTGACTTACCTCAATTTTTTCTTCATCTTCTTTTTCGTCGATGTTTGCCATGAGGCAAAGGTTTGCTGTTTCTTCAGTTGGTTGTTCCTCTTCTTCTTCCGTCTCTGAATCTCCCCAAGCAGCTATCATAGCTTTGCGCACATTTGCCTTAGAGAAAGGTGCTTTTGATTCTTTGTTCCTTTCAGCAAAGCGTTCCTTGTTCCTTTCTTTGGTTTTGTCGTTTTCCCAAAGAGGACATTCTTTGATGAATGATCTGTACTTCCACATTTATGACAAGCAGCTTTGTTAGAAAATTTCTTAGTTTTACCTTTGAAGTTTCCATTCTTCATGTTCCTGTACATCTTTCGAAATTTTCGAACCATGAGGGCTGCCTTCTTCTTCAGAGTCCGAATCATCTTCATCATCTGCTTTGAGAGCAATTGATTTTGATTTGGAGCTTTCACCATATTCAGTATCAAGGTGAAGCTCATGAGTCATAAGTGACCCTGCCAGCTGTTCTAAGTTGAACTTAGTGAAGTCTTTTGTTTCTTGAAGAGCCGTGACTTTAGCCATCCATCTGTCCTTAGGAAGACTCCTAAGAACCTTTCGAACCTGTTCCTCAGATGAAATAAACTTTCCAAGAGAAGCCAACTCATTTATAATGTTAGTAAAACGAGTAAACATGTCTCGGATGCTTTCTTTGGATTTCATGCAGAACAGTTCATATTGATTCATAAGTAAATCAATTTTCGATCTTTTAACTTCATTAGTTCCTTCGTGGGTTACTTCTAGTAAATCCCATATTTGCTTTGCGGATTTGCATCCCATGATCCTATTATGTTCATGGGGTCCAAGTCCACAATGCAATAGTTTAATAGCCATGGCATTTACTTCCATTTTTTCAAAATCAGATTTGTCATAATCAGAGAGGGGTTTAAGAGTTACCTCATTTTTGTCATTTGTAGTTGTGACTTCGAAATCACCAACTTCAATGACTCTCCATACCTGATAGTTTTCAGCCTTGATGAATATCTCCATGCGGTTCTTCCAATAGTTGTAGTACTTCCCATTGAACATAGGAGGCCTTTGAGTGGAATAACCTTCTTCAAGTTTCTCGGTGGTATTCATTGTTCCTTGGATCTTTTCCTCAATAGGGTTTCCTATCTTACGTGAGTTCTAGCTCTGATACCAATTGTTATTTCCCTAGGAACACTACAAGAGGGGGGTGAATTGTAGGTGTAGAAATAAAAGTAACTTTTTGCGGAAATTAAAACTTAAACGAATAAACAAGCTAAAGGAACACAAGGGATTTTTACGAGGAAAAACTTCTTGGGCCCAACAAGAAGAAACAACCTCGACCACTAGGGATTTTAAACTCAACACTTTCACTAATTAGGCCAAACAACTCTGTTACAACCTAATTCTAACTCGAGCCCTACCTTGAGTTCCTAAACTCAAGTTCCTGAACCACTGTTCCCTTAACAGCAGTTCCTCTCAACTTCACTCGAAGTTTTCTCACACATACAAGCTTCACTCAAAGCCTTTCTCTTACAGAACTTCACTCAAAGTTCCCTTACCCCAAAAACCAAAATACAATTGATCGAAATAAGCTTAGTGGAATTAGAGTAAGAAGGCAAAGAACAAATGGCTATTATGAGAGAATGAAGGCACTGACACTTAATAAGTTAAACTCACTTAATTACTTAGTCAGACACAATTTGGAACTTATCTAGACTTCTATATTTATAGTGTTAATCATGAAGAACGTGGGATTAATGTTAGAGTACACGTTTTAATCCATTTACCCATGATGTTCCTTCCCCTAAGGAACACGTTTTACATCATGTCCCATGATCCCATGAACTATAAATGAACGTGGATAAAATGCAGCCATTACTCCTAAATAATAGGAGTTCCTTACATTATCCGAAAATCAGTTTTTATAAACTCTTTTTATCTTTAAATCTGAATTTCTAATCTTTAAGAAAATAATATCTTTGAAATAAAATCTTTCTAACAACCGGATATTTATTTTCTTATTTTCCGAAAAATATAATCTTTTCCAAAACAGATTTTCTTTTTAAAACTGATTTTATCATTTGAAATTAGAAATAACTAATTTCCTATAATCTAGGCATGACTTACTCCATTATCTTTTAATCGTTATACTAAGTACACGCCTAAGTCTAGTTCCTTATATTAGTTCAGTTCCTTTAACATATTTGCTAAGTGCCACTGAGTTTGTTCCTTACAGAGGAACAAACGCTTCATTCTCAAATATTCTGCCACAGTTCCTTACCATTCTTTCTTTGTTCCTTTACATTGGAACTAGAAAATAAAACGCCTAGCTTCTATTATTCTTGATCCAATGCTTGCTCCAGTATCAACATAGAAACTTCTTTACTTAGCCTTTGAAATCCTCTCTTGACTTCTTCATTGACTTTGTATTCTCCCAGTTCCTTGCATTGATACCTTAGACACCATACACTTAAATAATTCATTAGTTCACTACTTAGTTTGTTCCTTTGTTTCTTTGTCATTATCAAAACTAGGGTTCAACATGTCTTTTTGCAGATAATGTTAGTATGCAACAAGAAATACATTTTCATTCTCAAAAAAGTCAGATAAGTTGTATTACTCAAAGAAGCCTTTTCGGCGACATCTCTAACGGTATTTCCATTACATAATATTGTCATTTTACTACTAAAAAAGTTAAAAGCCCATGAATTACGTGATCTTTCTATACTATTCTATTTGTAGTTATGTTATGTTCATTTTTTGTGCAGCAATTATTATTATTATCATTATCATTCCTACTATGCCCATTAAAAAATTAAAATAACCAAGTCACTAAGTATATGAATAACATATTTACGTAACAGGATATCAAGACCAAACACAAGAGTATTTTTGTTCAGTAATTAAATTAACAGGATATTATTATTGAATACCTTTTATTATATGGTTCGTTCAAATTTTAAGTTCTATATTAATATATTGACATAATATGTTAGAAAAAAATGTAAGAAAAATTAATAAAAGAACTTAATTAGATAAAAGCATACATACTTAGCCACACCATATAAATTTTGCAAATTTCATGAAATGCAATCCATTTTTACCATGACATTTTGAATGTCTATAAACATCTCTATAATTGAATTGAAAACAAATTATAATTATACTTGAAAAAACAATTTTTTTTTTTTTTACAAATAAGACGTTGGATATGTGTGTTTTATTAAGATTTTTTATATATAGATATCCATAACATAAATGTCAAAGTAAAGACAAATAAATCAAATCTCTAAATTTTGAATCAATCCATAATTATAAAAATTAACCACAAGATGCTAAAGTAACCATTACTAATAAATCAATCCACCCATAAACTAAATCAATCAATTTATGAATTTTTTGATAGAAGTGAAATAAATCACTTTCTAAGCCCAATGCAACATCCCATGAAATTATTCCACTACAAAAAAGGGTGAATTTAGCAACCAAACAAATTCGTCGCTAACTCGATAAAATCCGTCTGCAATTGCTTTAGCGTCCAAATTGGAGACGAAATACCTTGGACGTGGAATCGCTGGTCGCCAAACAATATTAGCTACCAAAATTTCAAAAATTCGTTGTCATTTTAGCGTCCAAGTTTATATCACGTCGCGAAATTTAGCAACCAAATTTCATTGAGTTGGTCACTATTCTTAGCGTCGGATTTTTAAATTTCGTTACTAATTTATTGTTGAAGTTAACTACTACTAATATAATTTTGGTCGCTAAATCCTTTACCATATTGGAAGCCCATGTTACTCTTTGCTGCCTTTTTATAATCTATGCTGCTGCTACTATATATAAAGATGAAAAAACACTTAAAAGTATAATCCTTAACATTTAGCAAAATAAACTCCATTGCTAGCCTTCATCAAAAAGAGTAGACATGTCAATTTACATATCTACTATATATATATAAAGATGAAACCTACTTTTTCTAGATCTAAAATAGTTCATCTAAGTACCATTTACAAAAAGTATACCCCAAAATCCACAATTGGATCAAGCTTGAATTTCCCCATGTTGAACAAAAAAAAAAAGCACCATGAGGATAATGTGGAGGCAATCACGAGGACAAACCGACATCAAGGGAAGCATTGCAACGTCCACTCATAATAACTTGGAATTGTTCTTGAAGAGCCTTTACACTGTCATTTGTTTGATCAAGCTTCTTTGTAGTTGCAGTTAAACCTTCCCTTGTTTCAGCAAGCTCTTTCTTTAGTTGCATATTCTCGGAAGTTAGTTGCTCAACTTGACTTTCCAGTTGGTTAACATGATCTATTCGTGCTTTCTTTGCATCGTTAATTTTGTAGGGCCTTTCATAAAACATGTCAGCAGCTGAACCAAGACCATATATCCTCCCACTCTTCCAACCTCCTAAAGCCTCTAAGAACAAGTCATTTTCTGATTGTTGATTCTCAGATTCCAAGTTGACAGCTTTCTTACTCTCAAAATCAGCCTAGATCAATCAAGAATGGAAAGAATTATAAGAATACTATAAGCTATATCCACCAAAATAATAAGTGTAATAGTCACAAACCACAACAGAACAAGCATGCTGGGAAAATTGGTTCAAAAAATCAGACTAGCAGGTCAATCAAGAATGGATAGAATAATCAACATACTAACACCTACATCCACCAAAAAAGTTTCCTTACTTTCTTCACACTATTGTATCGGTTCACATGGTTGGCAACTTGGCACCTTTACATTAAAAAACCAAAAAAAGGCAGCTTGGTTACTTAATTCCCCCACTTTCTTCTTTTTTTATTGTCATACTCTTTTGTAAATTCACACCCACCAGAAGCCAGCAAAATTACCTAGAAAGTCAGACAAACAACTAAGTGAAATAAAAAATAAGCAAAAGGAGGATTGATATCCACCAGACATTCCTCAACTAGCAGTTGAGCACTTAGAAACTTTTATCTCATACACATAGTCATTCAGTCAAGGCATTGTATTTTTAAAAAGGAGGATTTCAGAAAAAGCAGAAAGCAAATTTTCAAAAGTGCTTCAAACAGTAGGTAGCAAGGATAATAATCAGATCAAGGTGATGAATGTTTAGTTGTCAACCAGCAAAGAACGAACCAGTCTAAGATAAATAATAAGGAAAGTGGTTTCATACTCTTTATATAACAGTATCTTGCACCTTAGATTTCAGAAGTTTTAATTTACTAAGTTAAAAGCTAAAATATAGTAGACATACCCATACAGTTTCAGACGTCTTGTCAACAAACTTTTGATCCTTGTTCACATGACCTTTGCGATAAACCTCAGCTGGAGTTACTTTACGCTTCAATGTTTTTTCCTTGAAATGAACATACTTTAAGTGAAAATACAATCAAGTACTTATAACTAATTATAATTCGCTACCATTAGTAAAGATGACAAGACATTTAATGGTGTGCTTTAAAAAAAAAAACCTACCAGTTCAGTCCTTAGTTATACAGTAGATTTGGATCCTTGGCAATGAAGCGGCATTTCTTTTTCGGGGTTCTTTTTATTCAAGGAACATTGTTTAGATCTTTTCTTGAAAACATCAGTAGCCCTATGTTGCATTATCTGAGATCTTATGCTTTGGGCACACCATGGTGCAACATAATTTTTTTTTTATACACATTGTAGATATCATACCCGACAATCGTCTCTTACATTTCTTCTCCCATCCTTTTTTCACGGTCTTAGCCACCGAAGGATCCCAAGAAAACTTTGACTTCAATAGAAAAAGTAAAAAAGATTTAATACTATAAAGAAATTAGAAGAATGTTCCATAATCACGTCAAATTATAGTAAAATAAAGGTTACCTTGAAGCCATTCCACCATATGCCCCGAGCTTCATTTGGAACCATTGACCAATTGCACCAAGGTCCACGAAAATACATCTTATATGAAGTTTCAACAACTTCTTTAACAACCTCATGATCATGAAACCTATATAGTAAGGTATAAGAATTGTCACGAGAAAAACAAAAGCCATCAAATCAATACACAAATGGAGAATAAATTAGAAAGAGTTTTTGGGCCAGAGGATGCAAAATCAACATAGGCAAATTATATTTTTGATTAGCTACGTCGTATAATAAGTTTTTTTTAGAGAGAAAAAAGGTAATGGAAATATACATACAGGCTGGCAGTAGCATAAATTTCATGGAAAACAATTTATAATATGTTATATAATCTATGAGCAGTGAACTTAACTTACCATAAACCATTAGTAGGGTGCAAGATAGCATCAATTTTATTAGAATTGCCCATTTCATCAGATACATTTGCACCTATTTCATGATCTTCAGAGTTAGAATCAGGGTCTTCATTCACCACATCATCTTGAGGAGAGTTATTTTCTTCAGTTTCAGGTGATGTAATTGGTGAAGGAGAGCGATCACGCAGCTCAACACGAGGTAATCTGGTCGACCATAATTCCGAATGATCGGACCCATTCCATTATGGCCACCTCTACGTCTACAAGTAGAACCATATTCTCTTCTCATATCCATCTCCACTTCAAGAAATATAGAGAAAACAAGATTAAGATATAATGAGCAGTAGCATGTATATTATATATAATGACTTGACACTTAGTTTATAAAATAAATTACATGAAGACTAAGTGATTCAAAAACAAAACTATTCCATAGATGATCAATTGTTCACGAAGGATAACAGAACAACATGTGCACATATAATAAGAGAACTGAAAAATGATACACATCAATCATCATCTTCTTCCTCTTCTTCCTCCTCTTCCTCTTGCTCATTTTGTTCATCCTCCCACTCATCCCAGTCATCACACTCATCTCCCCCCTCCCCTTCCTCCTCGTCCTCCTCCTCGTCCTCTTCTCCAAAAATCTCTTCAACAATTTCATCTTCTTGTACATCTCCTTGAACATCTGAAAGTAAAGGGGGATTTTCAATAGCTTCCTCTTGATATGCAGATTGCTCCACTGGTGCATCAATGGAACCTCTTGCTTTAATGTTGAAGACGGCCCACCATTTATTTCTGTCATTGCTTGAGCTAGGACATGGTGTATAATACACTTGCTCAACTTGATACGCTAGTACAAATGGATCATACTTGGGGTATTTTTTAGTGTGGTTCACCTCAACTAACTTATACTTCTCATGTGTCCTTGTACCTTGTCGAGGATCAAACCACTCACACTTGAATAAAGTTGTTTTGTAGGTCTTTTTTGCCCCAATATAAACCACTTCTATGACTTCTTGGAGGATGCCATAGTAATCATTTCCAAGTACACCTTTCACACAAACACCATAATTCATGTTGGACTTATTCTTGCCATAGTCATATGTGTGAAAATTATATCCATTGATGCGATAATTTTTGAACTTTCGAACCCTATTTGATGGACCAAGTGCCAAAGCATAGATCACATCGTCATTAGTTCCCTTTTCCAATACCTATACCAATTATACACATGAACACTAGTAAAAATAACTTTCATGTGAAATGTGAAAAGTGTTTGAGAGCAAAATGTTATCAATTAGAACTTACATATTCTTTGAACCAACTAGAAAACTTATCTTCATATTTGCTCCACACTTCGTCAGTATTTTTGCAACCATATGCTATCATCATTTGTTCTTCAAATAAACTGTTATTTTCATTGGTTTAATATTTTAATATGGTAAACTGCTAGTTGTATATAGAATTCAAATCAAGATAGTAGGGTATAGGATTACCGTTCATATGGTGTGAGCAACTCACAATTATTTAGGACATATCGATGTGCGACGTTGTAATCCTTTTCGTCAAGATAATGGAATTTACCTTTCGAAGAGCTATGGTCAACACTACATGAAAAGATCTCCGGTAGGTTTGCGTCTAATTGCTCGTCAGCACACGTATCAACCAATCCCAGATTACTTGCCTTTGTGTCAAAATCATTCTCAAAGTAAATGGAGCAAAAATTGGAAATCTCTTCTGTAAGGTAAGCATTGCAAATGGAGCCCTCAACTCGAGCTTTATTTCCCACTTTTTTCTTAAGGTGGTACAAAAACCTAGGAGAGACCATTATCAATTACCATAAGTTTGTTTATGCATAATTATTTTATAAGTGATACACAAAGAAATTTTTAAAATTACCTCTCATAAGGGTACATCCATCTGTATTGGACTGGCCCACCTACTCTTGCCTCATAAGGTAAATGAATAGGAAGATGTTCCATTGAGTTAAAAAAACTAGGTGGCAAGATTCTTTCAAGCTTACAAAGAATTTCTGGAATATTTTTCTCCAAACGAACCATGTCTTCAATTCGCAAAGTGGTGGAGCAAATATCTCTAAAAAATTGGCTCAATTCAGTCACAACATTCCACACATTGCTCGGCAAAAGATCTTTAAAAGCAATTGGAAGTAATCGTTGCATAAAGACATGACAATCATGACTTTTCATGCCTGATAACTTATGTTCCTTCGTATCAACGCATCTCCCCAAATTAGATGCATATCCATCAGGGAACTTTAATTTCTTAACCCATTCACATACAACTTTTGCTTTGTCTCTTGACAGCACATAAGGAGCAACTGGCATCATCTCTTTGGATGTTCCATCACGAGACACACAAGCTTGAACTTCTAACTTTCGTCTTTTACAATAACGTTTTAAGTCCTTTCTTGCATTCATGTCATCCTTTGTCTTCCCCTTAACATTCATGATAGTGTGGAACAAGTTATCAAATACATTTTTTTCGATGTGCATGACATCAAGATTATGACGTACTAAGAGTTTACCCCAATAAGGTAACTCCCAAAATATACTCTGTTTGTACCAATTGTGCTTATCACCATAACCTTGTGGATGAAATTGCAAATTTCCACTTGAATACTCGCATGTTTTTGGCATAGAGGACACACGTTCCCAAACTTGTTGTCCATTTAATCTCGGTGGAGGTAAGGCACATTCTGTCCTATTTTTGTAAAAACCACTTTTATTTTGTCGGAAAACATGATTATTAGGCAAGAATTGTCGATGGCAATCAAACCAAGTCTGCTTTCTACTATGACTCAATCTAAATGCTTTTGTATTCTCCATGCAATACGGACATGCCAATTTGCTAGCACTAGCTGTGCTCCACCCAGATAACATACCATAAGCCGGAAAATCACTTATAGTCCAAAGTAAAGCAGCTTTCATCTGAAAATTTTGTTTCCTTGAAACATCATAAGTTGGCACTCCTACCTCCCATAAGAGCTTCAACTCCTCAATAAGAGGTTGCAAGAAGACATCAAGATTTCCCTTAGGACTCTTTGGACCCGGTATGATCAAGCTCAAGAACATGAATGGTTTTTTCATACACAACCATGGTGGTAGATTGTATGGAGTTACAATGACAGGCCAACAAGAATATTGCTTCCCCGACTTTCCAAATGGTGAAAATCCATCGGTGCAAAGGCCAAGTCGGACATTTCGTGACTCTCTAGAAAAATCTTCAAATGTTTTGTCAAAATGCGTCCATGCCTCACCATCACGTGGATGTGACATTGAAGTGCTTTCTACTACCATTTGCATGCCATCTCATTTGATCTGCTGTATGTTTTGTTGCATACAGTCTTTGCAACCTAGGAGCAATTGGCAAATAAGTGAGAACACTTTTAGGACTTCTATTACCTTTGCTCTTAAAGTCTTGTAGCGACGTTCTTTGCAAAAAGAACATTCTGTAAGATCTTTGTTTTCCTTCCAGAATAACATGCATCCATTTACACATACATCTATCTTATGATGTGGAAGTTCTAATCCATCAAGCAATTTTCGAGTCCTATAAAAATTATCTGTCATTTTATTATCTTCTGGACACATATCTTTCATCAAAGATGTAAAATTGTCAATGGCTCTATGAGGAATGTTGTATTCACACTTGATGTTTGTTACCTTTGCAGCAACTGATAACAAAGACATCTTACATCCATCATATAACGGCTTTTCAGCTGCCGCCAACATGTCAAAGAACTTCTTTTGCTCAGGTAAAGGATCCTCTTCCATAACATGTTCCATATCATATTCTGGTCCAAATGCATCTATAACCATATCCTTATAACGATTAGATGCATCTCGACTAGAGGTGGCCATACTACTTAGAGATTCATCCCTAAAGCGTTCTTCTCCATGACATGTCCAACGATAATAGTCTGGCTTAAACCCATTCTTGTACAGATGTAGCTTGATGGTTTCGGGATCTCGGTATGGTATATTTCGACATTTTGAACAAGGACATTTCATTAACCCATCAATCAAAACATTTTCTCGCTTACTAACAAAATCAATGAATTCATCGACTTTGTTAGCATAGATTAGGCTAAGAAATTTCCCGTCAAGTCTTTTATACATCCATTCTCGACTTGATGTCATGATACTGCCAACCAACTTGTATTAGTAGAATTATCATGAGATGCATAAGATAAACATATTACATATATAATCTTCAAAATGTCGTTTTCTTGTTGTTAGTGGTGCCAACATTGCATATTGTAACAAACCAATTTTAAGTAGGAGTGTGTTAAGTTTGACCTTAAATTGTAGTTCAACTACATTTGGATCGTATATGAGGATTTTTAGTAAAAACTAAATAAATTTTGACCCCTTAAAGTTACAAATGTAGAAATACTTGCTTTAGGCTATGGTTCAATTGAAATTGAAATCCTAACTAGCTAGACTGCATTCAAGTTTGTGGAACTAACTTACTGTTTCTAGACAATTTAATCGAAATTTATCCTCTAAAATTATTCTTAGTACAAAAGCTTTAATTTCTAATAGGCATCAAAGAAATAAAACATAGTAACTAATTATATGTTACTGTACTCCTATAGGTATACAAGCGATAAAGAAAAATGGATAAGGAAGAGTGTCATATACTCATATGTCAACTATAACTAATTGTTAGGATCATTGGAGAAACTTTACTTAGTGTAGTAGTGTACTCCTATAGGTTTGATATTCATTAGTAACTGTACCCAAAACCTCAAAATTCTAAACACTATCTGCATAAAACCAGCAAATTTATTCACAGTTTTTCAAAGTAGCAAATTTTCTTAACTTCTAAATCCCTTCAATATCCCATCAACCCCTTCATATCATCGGCAACTTAAAGTAACCAAAACCAGTATATTAGACACACGAATTACACCAAAATCAACCCAGAAAGTAAATTAAAAAAAAAAAACCCAGAAAGTAAATTAAATTAGATGCGAATTACACCGACAATCACAACAGGAGAGAGGAGAAAAACCTGAATACACCGAGAATCGGAAGCAAAATTGACCGGCGACGCCGATGTGACCGGAAGCGTAGAAGTTACCGACGGCGTAGCCCGGAAGCGTAGAAGTGACCGGCGCGTAGACCGGCAGCGTAGAAGTGCTGCCGATGAGAGAGAAACCCTTTGTTTTCTAGTGAAGTGAGAGTGGCAGCGTAGAAGTGTTCGAATTTTTTTTTGGGTAAAAAACCCTTTGTTTCCTCCCAAAATATTGTGAATGAAGCGCGAATTATCACAAGACTAGTCCGCCAAAATGAAAAAGAAGCTAGCGACCAATTTGACATTTTATATTTTTAAATCTTTTTTTTTCATATTATTTGTGTATGGGTCGTCCAAGATTAACAAAAAAAATTATAGATTTCGTCGCCAAACAATTTTAGCGACTAGGAAATCAACATGACTTGTGGCATCCAAATGTGGGGAGACCGTTTCCAACAACTTAGTCGCCATTTTAGAGACCAAAATGAAATTCGTCTTCATTTTGGTTGCTAAATTCAACTTTTTTTGTAGTGTTCATGTTATTTTTTGATACAATTAACTTTTTATATATTGAAGCAAAAGATTGTTAATAACACAATCCTATTATAACGATTTCATATATATATATATATATATATATATATATATATATATATATATATATATATATAGTAACGGAGTTAAATTTTATTTGCATAAAAATGATGCACTTACCTTTTAAATAAGTATGCCCACAAGAAAGAAATTAATTACAATTGATATATTAGTAAACATGCCATCACCTATCAAATTTGTTATATTAAGATCAATAAGTTCAGATAAAATCAAATAAAAATTGGTAAGTTCAAATAAGTTGTGATAAGTTTAAATAAGTGTAATTCAATAAATATAAAGTTTAACATGCTAAAAAAAGGTATATTATATTCAAATAAGTTCTAATAAGTTTATTTAAAGTCCGTCATTCAAAAAAAAAAAATTTAAAGTGTAATAATGACTAATATGTTTAGACTTCAGATACATTTTGCAGTTAAGTTCAGATAATTTAGCTATTATGATATAAAGTATTTTCTTGCATACTTAAGAACGAATAAATAAAAATAATTTATGGCAGTTCAAATTTGTAGGAAAGAACATCAAGATAAAAATACATGTATTGATGAAAAAAATTGAAATTGATAGTGCTTTGTATTTTCTTCATGGATGAAGTGTTTTTGGTATAATTTTTTTTATAGGAAACCATTTGCATGACTAAAAAACGTGTAATTTGTATAGTATTCAATGAATGAAATACAGTTTACTATACTAATGATCGATAAGTGTTACACTATTTGATTTATTTGTGGTTTGTTTTAAAAATAATATAAAAAAATTAAATTTTTTACTTTAAATTTACAGAATAAAAACTAATAGTAAATGTCTTTATATTATTTTATTCACATGCAACCACATGTTAATACATACCGTATAATTAGCATGAAATAATTAACATTTGCATTCAAAAATTAAAGTTTTAATTAAAAAAATCAGCACATAAAATTGAAAAATTAATCTAGATTATATTTTGTATTAAACAAAAATTCGAGTTATTAAATTAAAATATATTTATATAAGATAATATTATGAATATTTAAAGTTTTTTCAATTTATATTTCACTCGAAAAATACATTTATTGTCCAAAAAAATACAAAAAAAATTTATACCTTACATCCTATTATCTTCAAGCATATTATATTTTGTTCGCAAAATATAGACATGCAACCCAAATTTTCCATGATTTTAACAAAAAAAAAAATGCAAAATTCGTATGAAAAATTCAAAATTGAAATTAAACTTGCTTAAATATAAATTTATTGACATAAATAACGAAAGTAAATAGAATATTTTACCTGAAATGGAATTAATTTGGACCGAATATAAAACTAACCTACTAATTATTGATATTCCACCTAGATCTATAATTTTACTAAGAAAAAATTAATAAATAATACACTGTATTAAATTTAAATGATAATAAAAAGTGAGACTTTTTACTTACTTGCATTATATTGATGAAAAAAATATAATTTTCAAGAAATGTTGACATGCAATCCAAATTTTCAATCATACATGTATTTATGACCAATAATTTGCATAATAATTATCATGAAAAAAATTGTAATTATAGATAAATAATAAAGAATAGCATCCGAACAAAAAAAGTTCAAAAAAAAAAAATTTGTTTGCCTCATATTAATCTTTTTTAACATAAATAGATGTGTTCTTTACCAAATTTAGAGATGCAAATAAATTTATCAATGTCATCTATTTTGTTTAGTATATCTGTAGAAGTAAAATGCAAAAAATATAAAATTACATATCTGGATAAAAAAATGTATTTTATAAAAACCGAAAATAAAATGTTTAAACCTACCTAAAATTTTTCATTTTCATCTTGAATTTGTTGAGATGGTGACATGCAAATAAATTCCCAATGAATTCCTCCATAACTAATCAACATGGAGCAAGTTTTCTAATGAAAAAATCGGAAAAAATGGAAATATGTAGCATTTTCATATTACTCCTTTGTACATCTTTCCAAGCACATAATCTGATTTTGTTTGTTGTTGTATGATTTGAAGTTGAATTTCTATATTTTCATTTTGTAAATTAAATATTTTAGGGATTGAATCATGAGAGAATTTAGAGAGAGAACGACGGTTTTTGAGGTGAAGTTAAATGGTTTTAGGAATAGGTTTAGAGAGAAGTGTGAGAGAAATGATATAAATGAAGTAGTTGGAAAGTCATGAGAAATGAAAAAAAGAGAAGCCCCCCACCTCCCCTCTTGTATCATTTTCGTTGTTGTTGATTTTGGGCCGAAAAAATATCAAATTCTCATGGGCTAAAAAATTTGGCCTTATATGAACAACCCATATCATCATATGTGAGTAATATTATTCTATGTGTTCAAATGAAATCTTTCCAATTTTGGGCAAAAAAAACATCAACTTTAGTCAGACATTTTAAAAACATTTTTCGGCTTTGCGTTTAGAGAAATAAGTTGTTAATGGTGTAATAAACTAAATATGAAATAGATTATATATATGAACCTAATTAGTAAAAGTGCATGAATATAAGTAAAAAAAAAAAACAAAATGTTTCATATAATGTGTATGAAAAAGTGCATATAGATTTACTAAATATTATGAAATAAGGTTTTGTATAAACATATTATGTTGAACCCACTGAATATTTAGTTTTAGTGATATTATGAATAATAAAGATATGGTGATGATATAATAATTTCTTTTACTTTAATTCATTAGTACAATGACAAATTATGTATTTTTGGTTTATTTTGTAACGATATTGTCTCTGTATAACTCATTTTTTTGTGTTGATTCTGTTTTTTGCTGTGTCTTCGGGATCTCTAAATCAAATTGTATCTAAATGAATTGAACAATTATTTGCAAGTCAAAAAAGAAAACTAATGTTGCCACAAAAACGTGAAAAGTTTTCGCTTAATTTAGGGACTCAACAATCCCTATTTAATTCCATTAATTTTTGTCATTCATCGAACGATATACATTTGTAATATAAAGCTTTTTATTATATGAAATATTATTGTAACTTAAATGTAAAAATTATTATATCTATTCATAATATCTTTAGATGGATCCGTTTTTCATTCACCTTCAATAAGCACATTAGTTAATGATTCAAGTATTGCTTGTACTACTCCAATGGTGTATAGAGGTAAATATATGACAAATTTCCTATATATGCTAATTCACCTGTAAATTTTTATTAACATTAATGAAATATCATGTAATGTCCCATATTTTTTAGTATTTGTTTAAACAATTAAATACTTATTTTATATTTATTTCCTAAAATAAATCTTTTAAGCAAAGGGTCTTTTAGTATTTTTACTAGTTTTAAATTATTTTGGCGGGAATATAGCCCCGAAATTGAATTTGTTAAGCTTTTGGTATTAAATCCTAGTTAAAAAATTTAAGAAAACCCAAAAATAAATTTTCGGCCATATTTTCCTATGGGATTTTATGGTGATTGGGGAGAATTTTGGTTTCCCTATAACTTGCAAATTTATGATTGAGGTTACAAATTGTGGTTTAATATCCTAATTTATGGTGAAAATTACAAACTATTTAATTTTGGAAGTGAAGTACTACCTATTCTACTCGTATAAATACCCCATACCTTAAGCCATATTTTTCAACACAAAAACTTTGGAGAATCCATACTCTCTTACTTCAAGGCCGTTCTTCTTTCTCTTCTTATCTATTCTTGTTTATATTTCTTATTCAAGTTTAAATTTTCTTTGGGTTAGGAAAAAAAAAAATTTTACATGTTTCTTACTAAAAACTATTATGCTCATGATAGGTTATTCATGTTTGAATTCATGATTAAGTTCATGTGATAACTTACTTATTAGATTTAAAAATTATTGATTTGTTAGATGATCGTTCAAGATTAAGACTATGTGGAGATACTAGTATACTCTTTGTGCAAGATCAAGCTACGTTATAGATCTTTTGAAATGTGGTTTTATGTGATAAAGTTGTTTATTGATTCACTGGTTTGAATTGGTTTAGAAATTTGGTTTAAAATGGTTACAATATTTTATTATTCACTCTTGAAAGTGAAAGGAAGGAATGATTTTATCAATTATTTTTATATATAGAAGTTTTGTCATCTTTTTTGGAAAATTAAATTATTTTTAAAAAGAAAGGTTGATTGTTTTTTTTGAACTTTTAATGTTAAAAAAGTTGTTTATGAGGAAAATAAGTTTATTCATGACTTAGGGCCTATTCTCCCCAGCATATTTTCAGTTTAGTTCATTTCAATTCAGTTCAATTTAGTTCACTTCGTTTAAGCTCAATTTAGTTTAGTTCAGTTCAATTTAGTTCAGTTCAGTTCAATTCAGTTCAGCTCTAGACAATTATTTTACTCTCACATATCACTATTCATTTAATTCAATTCAGTTTAGTTCATTTCAGTTTAGTTTAGTTCAGTTCAGTTCAATTCAGTTCAGTTCAGTTCAATTTAGTTCAGTTCAGTTCAATTGTTATTATTATTATTATTTCAGCTTGATTAACATCAAGAGCTTCAAAGTCCACTTGTTGGCAATTATAGTTACCCCTTGGTATACCTTAGGGTCTGTTCTCTTCGGCATAAAACAGCTGAACTGAACGGATTGGAGCTGAACTAATTGGAGTCGAACTGAACTGAACTGAACTGAACTAAACTGAACTGAACTGAACTGAACTGAACTGAACTGAACTGAACTGAACTGAATTGAATTGAATTGAATTGAATGAATTGAATTGAATTGAATTGAATTGAATTGAATTGAATTGAATTGAATTGAATTGAATTGAATTGAATTGAATTGAATTGAATTGAATTGAATTGAATTGAATTGAATTGAATTGAATTGAATTGAATTGAATTGAATTGAATTGAATTGAATTGAATTGAATTGAATTAAATTAAATTAAATTAAATTAAATTGAATCAAATTGAATGTAATAAATATATAAATAATATTTAAACAATAATAATATTGAATATTAAATAATAATTATAATGATAAGTAATAATAATGAATAATAATAATAATAATAATAATAATAATAATAATAATAATAATAATAAAATAATAATAAATAATAATAATAATAATAATAATAATATTAATAATAATAATATAAATAATAATAATAATAATAATAATAATAATAATAATAATAATAATAATAATAGTATTTTGGATATTTCTAAATGATAGTTATAAATATATAATATTAATAATCATAAATTATAAATAATAATAATAATAATAATAATAATGATAATAATAATTAATGATAATAATGATAATTAATAATAATAATTTATATTATTTGTATTAATATATTAATATTTGATGATGATATATAATAACAAGAATATCTAAGAAGTAAATTAATATTACTATTTTAATAATTAGATTTAATAATGTAATAATATTTAGTAATAAAAATAATGATTGGGTTGGACCGCAAAAATTACATCATAAACCGTCTTGACGCGATTTGATTGGTTTATAGGCTAAAAAATGTGGGTTTATTTGTGCTTTGACCTAAACCATGTTCCTCCTAATAATAATAGTAAATAATGAGTAAATCTATAATAAACAACGATAATATATAGAAACAATAATAATACTTAATAGTAATGATATAAAAATAAATAATAAAAAAAATTAATAATAATAATAGTAATAATAATAATAATAATAATAATAATTAGAGTAATTAGTAAAATAAACTATACCAACATAATAATAATATTTAACAAAATGGTTATAAAAGAATGGAGCTGAACTGAACTGAACTGAACTGATTGGAGCTGAACTAAACTGATTGGAGTTGAACTGAACTGAACTGATTGGAGCTGAACTAAACTGATTGGAGTTGAACTGAACTGAACTGAACTAAAAACAAGTTGGGGAGAACAGGCCCTTAGTGATGGGATGACTAGCTTGGGAGTTGTACACACTTAGCAAAATAAAAGGGGAGATAAGAAGATGAATTGTTTTCAAAATTATTTTTAATTCAAGTTGTTTGAAAATTGTTTGTTCTTAAAAGGTTATTCTTAAACTATTATTCAAGTGTTTGGAAAGAGTTTATTCTTAAAAGGTTATTCTTGAATTATTATTCAAGTGTTTGGAAAGAGTTTGTTCTTAAAAGGTTATTCTTGAATTATTATTATTAATTGTTTGAAAATAGTTTATTCTTAAAGAGTTATTCTTGAATTATTAGTGATGGAGTTTTCGAAATGAAAAAATGTTGCAAACTAACAAATGTGTTACTTATAGATATATGCAAGAAAATAATAATACTACAAAAAAAGATGAGAGAGAAAGAGAAAAAAGAAGAGAGAGAAGGCGAAAAGCACCCCCTCAAATTTCCCCATCTAAATTCGCAAAACCCTAAATTAAGTTCTCAGATAATTCACCATAATTTTTCTAATACTTTTGTCAATCCTAGCCGTCATCATGGAAATCCATTGAATAAAATTTCTGCAATTTTAATTATCTCCTTAGTTACTTCCCAACTCTATCTGATTTTTTGTTGGGTACAGTCATAGAAAAGAAGGGTTATTTGTTAAAATCGTCCTTTCAAATTCTCCAAATCAATTATCCCAACTACTCATATTTAAGTCTAATCAAGATTGGCTGAGCTGTTACTCACTCTTTTTGCGAAGATCTGATTATCTAAGGCTCCATGAATTCGGATTTCTCTCGTTCAAGTACAAAAGGAAATCTCTTTTTAGGGTTTGCGGTTTGGGTGCATTTAATGCTAGTGCTTTAATCAACTGATATGAATATGATTCCACACTTTGATAAAGTTACTCAAATAACACTCGAACAAAAGTATAGTACTATTTGATTGATCACTCCTGAACTCTCAAATAGGATTTTGATTCAATTAAGTCACTCCTGGCTTAATTAATCAAGCACTAAGCTCAATTCACTCCTGAATCAAATTCAATGGTTCTTAAACACACTCAAACCACTCCTGGAATTAAGTTGTTTAAACACGCTTGAATATCAAGTAATGGTTTGTAAGCAATTAACTCACGAAAATAAATTTTCATAAACTCTTACACTATTTTTATTAATGATCGGAAGATGTCTTATATAGGCATTACAAATACCTAATTATACCAGGACTAGAAAACATAAAAGATAACTAATAAACTAAAAGATAAACTAACTAACTAACTAAGACTCCTCACTAGCTTAAAATGATTGAAATGTATCCCAATTAGGATAGTAAAACCTTGTAAGCAAAAGACTTATTCTACTACTACAAATCTAACAAAATTATAATTCTAATCCAATTAGGAATCCTAATCCAACTAGGATTTGAATTTATAGCTTAACTAGAATTGATAAACTAATATACTCCTAACAAAACTAGGAGTTCTAATCCTACTAGGATTAGGATTTCAAGAGTCCTATTCTTACTAGAATTAGAAAACAAACAAACTCTTAACAAACTAAAAATTAAAACTCTCAAATTGCACAGAATTCTAATAGATTTAGAATACTACATAATTAACATTTCTCATACGCATAATACTCCCCTTCTTCAAAAAAAACTTGTAGTGATGTTTTAATGTGATCCATTAAATTATCCAAATCAAACATACAACAATATACACCATGAATATATGGCGTCATTCATCACCCTCTTCTACTGCACAAAATATCAGGCTTTCCAAATCTTGATTTGTCCCTAGTTCAAATTTATCCCTCCTAAAAAGAACAACATGTAAAACTTTGGGAAAACCACTGTCATCAGCAACCCTAGGCGCCAAAGTAAAAGAAATATTAACTAAAGGCTCATATTTATGCAAATCAACATTAGGTACCACCGCTTCCTAATGAGAAACTTCAAAGATCAAATCTTTATCCTTAGAACAAGAAAACGTTTTGATCTTTTCTTCATCCTCAAAATTAGGAAGTTGCCGTTTTTCTTCATGTCGTTTCTCTTTAAGTTGAACCAAATCTTTAAGCTTCGCACAACTCATTTCAATTCATGCTAATATTTCTTCAAGGGTTGGTGGACATCTAAATTCTTGTAATTCCTGCATAGCCCTTTCCAATCTTTCACAAGCCTCGTGCTAATTATGCCTCCATCCACATGAACCTATAGATTTTCAATGGACATGAAACTGCCAGCAATTATCATCGAAAGTGCAGATATCAAACCCCAATCAAAACTACTCAAAAAATTCTGAAATTTTTAAATCATGTAGGCCTATCTGTTTTAGAAACTAGACCAAAATTTCATCAAAAATTACCCCGCCAATAGTTTGCAGTTTTTTATTTTTCCCAAAACTGTGCCAGATTTACCCGATTTTAGACCAATTCGAATGATCAGTCTGGAATATATATCAAATAAACTCCAAATCTTACCAAATTTTAGGATAATAAACTAGACAAGTAGTAGTCCAAAATTGAATCAAGAATCACTCAAAAATTCTTATCGAAGCTGGGAGAACGAGTTGTTCAAAATTACCTTAAAAAACTGGCTGTTACAGATATTTTTCTTCTTCCTTCTTTCTTTTTCTCCAAGAACGTCTAAGCACCAAAAGGACTTAGATGCCTTTACTCTGATACCACTCGATATGAATATGATTCCACACTTTGATAAAGTTACTCGAATAACACTCGAACAAAAGGATAGGACTATTTGATTGATTACTCCTGAACTCTCAAACAGGGTTTTGATTCAATTAAGTCACTCATGGCTTAATTAATCATGCAGTAAACTTAATTCACTCCTGAATCAAATTCAATCTTCTTAAACACACTCAAAACAATTTCGGAATTAAGTTGTTTAAACACTAATTAATAAACAATTCTGAATATCAATTAATGGTTTGTAAGCAATTGACTCACGAAAACAAAATTTTCATAAACTCTTAATCTATTTTTATTAGTCACCGAAAGATGTCTTATATAGGCATTACAAATACCTAATTATACTAGGATTAGAAAACATAAAAGATAACTAATAAAATAACGGCCGTTTGGTAGTTGGTCATAAATAGTGGTCATGAGAATGAATTTGTGTGTAAATTTGTGACAAATATCATTATCCATTACCATGGTAATGCTAATTTATCCTAAAGTGTCCACTTTCCTTCTTGAATTTTCATTCCCATCCAATACCACCTTGTAGGTGGTAATGAAAATTGCTTCCCCTTTGAGACAAAAACACAAGTTTAGGGGTAAGATTGCTTGCCCATGGAGAAAAAATGCCTCCCCATGGAGATTTTAAGGGTGCTTCCCTAATAAAATTACACTTAAAATTCATTCCCAATACCGCAATATATTAACGACTACCAAACGGGCCGTAAAAGATAAACGAACTAACTAAGACTCTTGACTAGCTTAAAACAAGCAAAACGTATCCCAATTAGGATAGTATAACCCTGTAAGCAAAATACTTCTACTACTACTAGAATTCTAACTAAATTATAATTCTAATTTAATTAGGAATCCTAACCTAACTAGGATTTGGATTTCTAACTTAACTAGAATTGATAAACTAATATACTCCTAACAAAACTAGGAGTTCTAATCCTACTAGGATTAGAATTTCAAGAGTCCTATTCCAACTAGAATTAGGAAGCAAACAAACTCTTAACAAATCAAAGTAAATATTAAAACTCCTAAATTGCATCGAATTCTAACAGATTTAGAATACTACATAATTAACACTTCTCATACGCATTATCGACCTTGGCGTGGAGTATATTACTTTGTCGTTTCGTATTTTAATGAATGCTCAGGTGAAGGTGGCTCTGCAATTGTGTTTGTATAATGGTGTTGCATTTACTGCGATAGATGGTTCGATCTCCCTATTTCAGTATTTCCTGCCCCAATTCTATGGGGTTGGTAAGTTTCTTTCTCTCTCTATAAGAGAGTCTCAGTTATCTGGTTCTGGTATTCTCACTTCAATCTTTTAGTTATTCCTTAATTCTGAGCGTTACTTAAACTATGTTTATCTCTTCTTAAGCAACGGCGTGGAGAAATCTTCCTTTTTCAAGGAATCCATTCTATCTTCATATTCTTTGTCTACTAACCTTAATGATTCTGAAAATGTTATGAATATTACTGGTGAGACTAGGGTTCTTGCTGATCCTTTGGTTGAAGGGGAAGGACTGCCAGACCCCACTGTTCCTCCTTTTGTCTCACCTAATGTGGTGTTGGATGAACTCCCTCAGGTAAAACAGGATATTGTGGAGCTCACAAAATCATGTCTGATAGGTAAAATGCTTAGTTCTATTGTTGATACTCGTACTATTATTTCTCGTACTAAAGCTGACTGGAAATTTATTAACGGGGGGTAGAATATCTTGAAATGGGTAACAGTTGGCTCGTGTTAAAATTCTCTAACCTTGGTTGTTACGTAGTGCTAGACTTATAAATGATTACTACTATCCCCAACAGTAGGTTCAACAATAAGAGACTTGTGCAATAATACATGGACTCAAAACCCGAACCTGAGCTCCGCCTTCAAACCTGCAAAAAGGGACCTACCTTGGAGGTTTGGGTGGTATTTCCCCCTCCGAAGCTTAAGTCAGGTATCAGGAGTGCAAAGAAAACTTTTAGAGAGAGAAAGTAAAGATAAAGAAAGAGAGAATTTATGGCAGAGTAACAGTACACTGCTCTGAAAAACGGACCTTTTCCCTGATTTCAAGGACTATTTATAGTGTCTGAAATGACTGTTGTACCTTGATGTCACCCTAATTTGGGAGCATGTGATTGGCTAAGCAATAATGCTATGACACATGGCGGTCACTTATTGGAGAGTACACATCACCCTTTATAAAGGTGTTTTTGGTGTTTACAGGGCCTAAGTACAGATTGGGCCATAAGAAGGGCTAGTACACCTTTCTTTATTTTAGAAAAATGTACTTTTGTCCATACAAGCGTCTGGTCCATGTACTTTAGAAGAGTTCCACTTGTACGGCTGTGATGGGGCCACGTGTCACACTCACAGCCGTTGATTTTTCATGCCATAACATTAACCCCTTAAAAGAGGATTTTTACCGTTTAGGTGCCAAGACGGTTGGAATTCTCTTTTAACCGACGTGAACTGTCCCATTCTTTTTCAAAATGAAAATGGCACCATTTAGCCGGCCTCAACAGGTCAATCCTCAATAAACTTTTGGCATGCAACGGTCATATTACCGGAGAAGGAGGTCAATTTACCTCTCTATAAAATATGTCCCTTTGTCGTTTCTGAAATCACTTTTACATCCTTGAGAGAATTTCTAGAGAGAGAGACTTTGCCCCAATTTTACTGAACTTTTAGAGAGAGAAAAAGTATTCGTCCAAGATCTTACTAAGTTTCCTTAATTCGTCCAAGGTTACGTTTAGTTCGTTCTCTCCATCCGTCCGAGTAATTCAACTGGTATCCCTTTCCTCTGTTTAATTATTATTTTGCACTTTCCTTTAACATTTTTTAAGAAAAATTGGATTCGTCTTTTTCAGAAGCCAGTCCGTCCAGCCAAGGGATGACGGAGGACGGAGCCAATGAGGTGGAGTCTTCTTTCAGCCCGTCCTATGACTAGGAGGAGTCGTCCACTACGTCCTCCAAAATTCGACACCGCCTAGGCCCTCTGTCAGACCTTAAAACTTAACTTTTGCATTTGAAAGTTTAACTTTTTATTTGAAAAAGCGTAACTTATACCTAAATGTTATTAGTTATTAATTTATCCGTAATAGTTAAATAATATGAAGTAATAATTATGCTGCTAGGATTGTTGTATTTTCATGCCTTGAGAATCATGC
Organism: Beta vulgaris subsp. vulgaris; assembly: GCF_026745355.1. Lineage (NCBI taxonomy): Eukaryota > Viridiplantae > Streptophyta > Magnoliopsida > Caryophyllales > Amaranthaceae > Beta > Beta vulgaris. The sequence continues at coordinate 30,084,739 of NC_079209.1, forward strand.
ACATGTGTTCAATCACAAAAATACTACATAAGTATATGTGCAAAAGGTGGACTAGATATGTAAAGAGGAACGCAAATTAGATCCTGTGAAAGGGAGTAGGATGAGAATCCTACACCTTCCCTAAAATGACGTCGTTTTATGTTTTAGGGGGGCCAAAAATTTGGTTAGCTTTTGGTTGGCTTTTTGAAAGTGGGCTAGCTCTCCCATTTCAAGTTTTTGTACTTTGTTCATTCTGGCCGACAATAGTTGGCTCGGACGAGTAGGACCAGACCTCAAACACTTTTCCTCGGCCATGCCGATGTCGGGGTACCAATTTGTTCTTCTCGGCCGAGAGGACACTATGATTCGTGCTCCTCCCTGCCATTTCGTTTATCGGCTGGCTTTGGATGCAGGGTTACGATTTCCCTTGCGTCCATTTATAAGTCGGCTTCTTCAGTATTACAGCATCGGCCACAACCAAATTGCCCCTAATTCCTGCTGGGAAAACATTTTGACCTTCTTGGCCGTTTGCTAGCTGAAAGGCGTCGTCCCTTCCTTGGCTGCCTTCTCCCAGATACATTATATATCTAAGGTTCCTAAAACTGTGGATGGAGCCTGGTTTAGCGTATGCAATCGTCAGGGCTTTTTGACGTCCTGGGACAAGACATCTAAAATGCATGCCTGGAAGGCCGAATTCCTGTTCGTCCAAGCTCCTAACGAAGCCGTGGTTAGATGGTATCAATATTTTAGTTGGGCGACTACAAATACTGACCGAACAACGTCTTACTTGGAGCTGGAGGATGATTAAGCCAAGGAGATGATGGAATACTTCAGAATATCGGAGTATTCCACTCCAAACAATTCGTCCTTCAAGGGTCCGTCCAACTGGATTCCCTTTAAGGAGATGTTTTACAATGTGAATTTTTGGTCGCCGCCGGCTTGCGGCAGGCCGAGGACAGAGGTATATTTGCTCAGATTTTCCTAAGTAAATACCTTTGTCTTACAATTCTATCTTAACCTTGGTGCATTTTTTCTCTTTTCAGCTGCAGCCAAGGCCAACCTGAAAAAATCTTCGCTAGGAGACATAAGCATGTCTAAATTTACTAGCACACTGTGGAAAGAGTACAGCAAATCCAGCTCTAAAAAGAGGACGGACACCTTGGTAAGTAAATTTACTAGCCCGCACTTTTTTTTTGTTTCCCGGACGAACCCTTCTTCAGAATGGAAGGCGTCCAGGAAGCATCAGGCCGATATTCTTTGACCCATGAGGCTCGTCCAGGGGATCGACATGTTATTTTATTGATGAGCTACGCGCCTGGACGCGCCCTGCTTACAAGAGGAAGGCGGCCAACCTTTATAAGGTCGGCTTCCCTCTTTTGCAGGACCTCGTCCTGGGTACAAAAATGGTTATTAATTTTTTGGACGAGCTCTTAATTTCTTTTGATGCTTGCAGCTTCCAAGAGAAAGGCGTCCTAACCTTTGATGGTTGGTTTCTTTCCTGGGGGAAATGTCATCCACAACACCTTTTTCTCTTTTTAACTTTGTTGGACGAACTACCACTCAGCTAGAAATTTTTTGATGACTCTTTCCTTCTTTGTAGAGACCTCATCCAAGGACCAACTTAGTTGAATCTTGCCGACCTCCTTCTTTGGGCAAGCCCCATGCAAGTTGGGATTTTGCTATCTTTTATGATGATTACTTTTTATCTTGACGCTTTCATATTTAACTTTGACTTTTTTTATAAAAATGCTCCAACGTCCAAGGCGTTGGCGGAGAAGGCGGCCACAAAGAATCGGTCGGCCGCAACGGGAGATGCCCCTCCTCCCAAAAAATCCAAAGGCTTCACGACCAAGAAGAAGAAATTTGACCGGCCTTCTCTGCCGAAGGTCGAGATTCCTCCTTCCACGGAGGAAGTTCCAACTTCAGCCGAAGAAAAGGCCATGGTTCCTTATACCGGCCCAGTGGGTTTGGCACCCCATAGATTACTTAACAACTGGATGCGGTTGTTAATTTGGAGAAGGCCGAAGGGGCTGTATAATAGATTTCTCAGCCGAATGCGGCTAGGGACGGATCCGCTTTTGCACAGATGCCCCAAGCTTATAGATCGGCCTCTTGGTCTTCTGGTGAGTCTTGTTACTCTAATGTTGTTAGGACCTTGCGCGTTGGCCGGCATCCGATGAGTCCGTCTAACAAACTGGTCGTAGCTATACCCGTCAGAAATACTGACGAGTCTCCTATTTCAGATAAGGACAAAGGGGAAGCTGAAGTAGCTCCTGACGGTTCTCCCATTTTATCGGACGACGACTCCTCGGCAGCCTTTGCGAGGATGACCTCGGCCGATCGTGAGAAGCTCAAGCAGGAGCTATTCAAATGTTTCCCTGAGGCTTACATCAAAGGCTTGAGAGGGGCTTCATCTGGGCATGTAGGCTACATGTCTCAACAAGCTGCTGAGGTATAGTTTTCATTTCTATGCCGTCTTCTTTTTCATACTTAGCAATTTTTGCCCACCTTTGTGATCGTCCTGACATGCTTTCATCTTCCCTTTTTTCAGATTTTTGCTCGGAGCATAATAACCGAGGACTGGGAAAGACTGTTCAGAAAAGAAAACAAGAAGCTTATCTGGGATGCTACCAAAGCTGCGGACCAAGCTCTCGACGGAGATCGAGTCGGCCAACAAAAGATACCTTGTTCGTCTGACGGAGCTTCTGGACGAAAAGGCTGCCCTTGAGCGGACTCTTACGGACGAAAGAAACACGGCCCTTTTGACGGTCGTTGAGCTTCGGAGAGAGAATTGTTTTCTCCGAGCCAAAAATGACGACCTGAAGAAAGAGGCCGCTGAAGCTTTCGAGTCGGCCAAGGAGGCTCTCAATAAGGTAATAGATACCTCCAAGACATGGGCTGTGAGGGCTTTCGAAATGCTTACCGAATTCGAGGACGTTCCCAGATATGAGCGTCATCTGGAATATCAAGAAAGCCTTTACAAAGCTTCCATGGCCGGAGAAGAGCTCCCAGTCTTTGAGGAATCCTCAGACGACGAGGAAGAGGACGAGAAGGTCGACTCAGAGGCAGACGCTTAGTTTTCTTTTCCCTTTCAATCTTGGCTGCACGTCTTTTGTACTTAGCGTAGCAATTTGTTTTTTAGCCTAGGCTGTAATCTTTTTTGAATTTTTATAAGAGAATCTCTTTTTTCACTTATTGTCTCTTGTTTTCATTTTGCTCATAGTTTAATAATTCAATCCAAATAACTTTCCCAGTTATAAGCAAATTGTTTTGGCCAAAGATGCCGCCAATCCCATCATGGACGATCTAATCCAATTATAATAATAATAACACTAAGTGCCAAAATTGTTCGGCCTAAAATGCTAGAGTTGTTAGTCAGAACTTTACACAAAGTTGCACCAAGGCGTGGTTTTCTGTACAAGGATGTTTTGCCTACTTGCATTACTATATTTAATATGTATCCCCCCTTCTTGGACGAAGAAATTTCAGTAATTTTCTTTGTTCTAAGAAGGAGAACGACCATGCTTGATGGTGGTATACTATGCAAAGTATAATTTAGGATTGTGGCAATCCGTCCATCCTTGTTAAAGCTTGCAATAACTTATTCCTTTACTAAGGTGGTTATCATAGTGAGTGGCCTTTGGACAGAAAGTAAGACCTTTTTACTAAAGTTTCTTAATTCCAACCGCTTTTATTTAGGAGATTGATGTTAACTTTATAAATTTATCAATTGGTGGCCCTCATCATGTGTAATCCTTAAATGATTTTGACATGTTGGCCGATCTCCTAATAGAAGGTGTTTGTGTTTTGCGTTCTTCTTTGAATATTTTTCTAGACCATCGGCTTGACCAATGGTGTGCACCCTTAACCAAATAGCAAGGCATAACAAGTAAAGAGACAATCATAATATGGAAGTAGATTTGTATTATATGAATTTTGCTTGGCTGGGAGCCAAGCTACATGTATACATTTCTACTTTTTCATTAATGTGCTATGGCACTTAGTTAGCATGGAATTACACTTCCCAATTACATTAGATGTAGTATTTTTTCAAAGTTTCTGAGTTCCACGTCCGAGGAACAGAACAACAGTCCATATGTTCCAGACGAAAGGTGCCACTTCGACAACTCCGGGATGAATTCCCGGCATTTCCTCGACCGCATATGCAAAAACATCCTCAAACTCTTTTAACAGTTTTATCAATTTGTCCTTGATCTTGGAATCAAGAAAAAACCCAATTTTCAGCGTCCTCTCCGGACGTCTTTCATCCAAACAAATCTCAGCCGGTATTTCAACTGGCTCTGGTCGTTCTAGCCCAATACCCCGGATGGTCATTACTTCTTCTGACGAAGCTATTTCCTCTTTAATGGCCAGACATTTCCTCTTCTTGCTTGGCAAAAGAATGGACGGCTTGCTGAACTGAGGAGCCTTCAGCTGAGTTTTTTCTACTTCATTCTTTAACTCATTTATTTGGCCTTTCACCTTCTCGGCCAGTCCTTCCTCTATGGCATGTGGCCGCTCTGGTTTTTCTCTTTTCCATGATGAAGGTTTTAGAGTGGTGAGGTAGCATTCTCTTGCTGCTTGCTGATCTCTATATAGGGATTCAATCTTCCCTCCATCGCACTCAAACTTCATTAGCATCAGATGGGCTACAATAACAGCTGTGACGTGGTTCAAGGTGGGTCGTCCGAGAATGACATTGTATGTCATCAAATCTCGTACCACCAAGAACTTAACAAATAGCATCCTGGAGGCCTTCTTGTCTCCTGCCCTGACGGACAAAGTGACAGTTCCCATTGGATGGATTATTCCTCCCCCAAATCCAATGATGGGATGGTTGACTAGGACCATGTCATACTCATCGAACTTAAATCTTGACAAACAATCTGCACTGATGATATCGGTTGAACTCCTCGTATCAATCAAAATTGCCTTTCTCTGAGGTTTGCTATTTTGATCTCCACCAACAATGGGTCGTCATGGGGGGTTCTTATCTTCTCGCGATCCAGCTCGCTGACAACAACCTTAGGGAAAGGGTCATATTCTGCCAGATCGGTAAGCATTATCTGACCGAGTTCTCGTAAGTAATTTTTAAAGCCACGGCTGGTGGGACCTCCTGCTGCGAAAACTCCAGATATCACAAGAACTACATCTTCATCAGTGCTCTCGTCCTCCTTTCTTCGACCTTGACGGCTATCTCTCTTCTGAAATTTTCTACCTGCTTGAGGTAGATAGAAATTCATCTTACCCTTGTCTGCTAAATCTTCCAAAGCTATTTTCAAATGCTTGCATTCATTTGGTTCGTGGCCACAATCCTTATGGAAATGACAATATTTGCTTTTATCCCTATTTCTGTAGGGAGTCTTCATTTCGGCTGGCGTCTACAGTTCATACTGATCTTTTATCTCCATAAGAATGGAGTATTGATCTTTGCTGAATTCTATCGGCTCAGCCAATGTTGCTGGTTCAGCTCTTTTACTTCTCTTAGATGAGGTTGTGATCGAAGTCACCGCCCATGTTTCAGCTTTCTTCTTTGGCTGAATTGTTTCTTCAATCTTTTTTGCCTCAGGATGCTTTGCTTCGGCACAAACTTCAGTAGCATGGATGAATGCCTCTGCCTCCCGAAGGGCTTCGGTCAGAGTAGAATTCTTCTTTTTCACCACATCAAACTTAAAGCTTCATGGCCTTAAACCCCTGATGAAGGCGTCAAAGGCCATCCCTGCATTCAGATCCTGGATCTGCAATGCTTCTAGATTGAATCATTTCATAAAACATCTTAGGGCTTCTTTGGGTCCTTGAATGATCTTACCCAAATGCATGCCGGTCTTCTGTTCCTGCCAGTTTGCTACAAAGTGGCTAGTAAACAAGATACTAAGCTCAGTGAAATTATTCATTGAGTTAGGGGGAAGATTATTGAACCACTTTTGAGCTACTCCTTTCAGAGTGGCTGGAAAATTCTTGCACCAGGTAGCATCATCAACCGCTTGAACATACATTTGATGCTTGTATGCTGATAGATGATCATCTGGACCCGTGGTGCCATCAAAAGGCTCTATCGTTGGTAGCTTAACCTTTGGGAATGGGGGAGACTCCATGATTCTGGTCAAGAATCGGGTCGGCCAGTTAATGTGAGTGTCCCAGCATGTTCCTCAGTGGGTATGTGCTCCCGACGATATTCTTTTAACACTGGATTAAAGGAGGTGTTAGCTAGGACTTGACGCCTATACACCATAGGTTTTAAAACCATTTTTTTCTTGCCTTGGCTAAATAGCGGAAGGTATTTGACTTCTTCCTTTAGTTCTTGATGGGAGTCTTTATGGAGGATCCTTCATGTAAGGAGTAGACCCTAAGGCTGAACGTTGAAGAGCAGCTGTCTTCTTGGCCTCTAGATACTCCCTCGCATCCGTCTCCATCTTATAACCACTTGGAGGAATATTATCTCCTGGACGCACCACCAACTTCCAGTCCATCTTTCTTCTTAGTTCACTAACTGCTGGTTGTTTCCCTTTCGATAGTCGCTTGGACATTTCCGGCCGAGGAGGCAGGCTTGTCCTTGGACGGCCTTCTTGAGACTGACCCCTAGGCGACACTACAGCAGCTTCGTCTAGGTTGACCTGGAAAAACAGCATGTTATTTTTGATTTGCTCTTCCATGACAGTAGCCATCCTAGTCTGGAAGTCATTCAAGACATTTTCTAGACGCTCAGGATTTTCTTGAATGACACGTTCCCTACTCCGTCAAGAGAGACGAACAGCAGCAGAGGGTCTATCTCTTCCTTTAGGTGGCCTTACATCACCCACCGTTTCTTCCACTTGAATCTCAAAACTTTTGTTCTTAGAAACGTTGGATGAGTGACAATCAGTCATTGTTGCGTCTCCCCATAGACGGCGCCAAATGTTACGTAGTGCTAGACTCGTAAATGATTACTATTATCCCCAACAGTAGGTTCAACAATAAGAGACTTGTGCAACAATGCCTGGACTCAAAACCCGAACCTGAGCTCCGCCTTCAGACCTGCAAAAAGGGACCCACCCTGGAGGTTTGGGTGGTATTTCCCCCTCCGAAACTTAAGTCATGTATCAGGAGTGCAAAGGAAACTTTTAGAGAGAGAAAGTAGAGGGAGAGAGAGAGAGTTTATGGCAGAATAACAGTACACTGCTCTGAAAAACGTACCGTTCCCCTGATGTGGGTGGTCTTTGGATTATGTGGAAAACATGTATTAGAAATCCTTTTAAGCTTGATGTTTTGTATAAAAATACTCGTTTTATTTCTTGTCATATTTTGTTCACAAAGTCTTTAAAGGAATTCATTACTGTTTTTATTTATTCCCCGACCAATAATAACGCTTTCAAAAATGAGTTTTGGAAAGAACTTGTTGATTATTGTATTTCTCTATCCATTCACTTTATTATTATGGGTGACTTTAATGAAATTGGTAAATCTAGTAACATTTAGGCGGTGCTCTTGCATCCTTTAAGAGATTTGAAAGACTATTAAATTTCACTTCATTAGTCCCTTGTAAGGAGATTCCTTTTAAAGGCTCTCCCTTTACTTGGTAATATGAAAATCCATGGTATAGATAATATTTATGAAAAACATGATCATGGCTTTGCAAGTATTGATTGGTTCTCTTTATTCCCTAATGCCCAAATTACTAACCATATTTTCTCCTCCTCGGATCACTGTCCCATTTCTCTTTCTTTGGACATCCCTAATGTTTTAAAAGCCTCCCCTTTCCAATTCAAAAAAATGTGGTGCCAAAGGAAGGATTTTGATACTCTTATTAAGAAAACATGGTGTACTAGATTTAGTGGTTCCTATATGTTTTGTTTTATGCAAAAATGTAAGTTGCTCAAATCCAATATTAAAGTTTGGAATAAGATTCGATTTGGTAATATTTCACTCAAATCCAATATTAAGCTGGGATCCGCTTTCTATCTCTTGATTTTATGTGCTGAGTTATTAGCACTACAAGAATAACCCTCATCAACGACGGGAAATCCTGTTGCTAATGAGCAGTTTCTCGTCGCAAAAGCCTTTTACGACGAGATTTCCGTACCGTCGTCCGCGGTCGCAGAAGGCTCCGTCGCAAAAAACATTACGACCAGTTTGAGTGAGCCGTCGTCATTGATATATTACGACGAGGTAAAAAACTCGTCGCAAAAAGTTTGTACTGAATATGTCATAACCCGCAATGTTAGTCCATATCATTCCAACTCAAGCTTCACGTAAGGATCTCCTCCACGTGTCATTGCTACTATTAGTTTTGCCCAATCACGAGTCGCCTCGCTACTAAGCCCCTAAAATAAAAGATAACAAATTATAAATTACAATGTATAAATTTTTAACACACAACAGATAAAGTAGAAGTATAACTAACAATGAGAAAAATAATTAGTCCATATATTTAAAGGAAGAGCCACTTTACAAAAAACAAGAATCAAGGTACTTAATACAAATACCAAAACTCAATTACCCTGGTGTCAGCTAATCCACATACCAAAAGTCAATAACTAACAATGAGAAAAAAAAATTAGTCCATATACAGATTGTCAGCTAATTAATCCACAAAATCAAATGGGTCATGAGATGACAAATTACATTTACTATATCTGAGATAAAAAATGAATTGCAATTTCCATAGGAACACATCCAAACTTAATACAAATACCAAAAGTCAATTACCCTGGTGTCAAAATCCATTGCACAACAAAATATTAAGGATTAAGAAGTAAGAAAAAATGACCAAATAAAAAGTCAATTAAAGCATTTTTTATTATCTACACCATATTCTAATTCCTCATATGCCAACTACACTCAATTTCGAGTGATGATCAGAAGCATAATCTACTTAACAACTTGAGTACTCAATTAAACCAGCAAACAAGACTAAGAATTAGAATGAAGGCTGTTAGTATATGTTAAATATGTAATGATCTGAATATGTTGGTGTGATTTTCTGAAGGACCCCATGCTGTAAGAATTAGAATGAAGGCTGTTGTTATATGTGGAAGTGATGTTCACTATCTCAAGGTACTAAAAATGCAGTTTTTTCAACTTTACCTTCAAATATTGTACTGAAAATCAACAGAAAATACTGAATGTTAAGTTTTAACTTTCTGGTAGTAGTAGTTATTCATATCTAGCTTGTTTAATTTGTCTCATCAATTTAATTTCATGCTGCAATATGAGTTGTGCCTAGTATATAACTGTGATATGCTCATATTGCATTTGGAGAAAGAAATTTTTAGAAAAGCTAAATAACAAAAAGTTGAATACCACACAAGACGAAGGAAGGACGATATGATCAGAAGCAAATCAAAAACATTTAATTTAAAGGTTAGAAAGTGTAGTAACCTGAAACGTTATGCATAGCTTGGTCCCGACCACTAGTTCGTTGCATATGAGCTTCCATTAACATGCTTAATTGTGAGGCCATATCATTCATCTTTTTGTCGTAGTCCTCCTTTATTTCATCTATTTTTTTGTTAAGATCAACATTTTCTCGTTCCTTCTCTTGGATACGTGCCATAAGCTCAGCTCTACTAGGTAAAGACCCTCTTACATCTTTAGGTGTTACACCAAAACCAAAACAGACAACGCTACCACGATCTTGTTCCCCAAAGCATTTTTCGACAACTTCAAAGTGTGATAGAGATGGATTCTCTTTCTCAACGTCGACTATCTCATTCTAAAATAATAAAACACAAAAAAGAAAAGTTTATTGTAAGCTCACATCCAGGTAAGAAGTGGGTAGTTATGCCTTCATTTGATCTCCTTTGTTTTTAAAAGTTGATTTTTTGGATTACTTCAATATATCTCCAACAGCAATGTACACTTACTTTGATTTCCTAAGCTAAAAGAGGATTCAACCCAAAATAACCCATAAATGTCATTTCTTGGCTAGTTATTCGAGATCCTTTATTATTTCATCTTTTGATGTTACCATACTCAAATAATACCTCTTTAGTCTCTAGACCTTTACTTTTTTTTTTTCATAATGCTGCAAATATTAATTGTTTTCTACTTGTATCGGTGTGTCTAATCTTTTGGATTGGATCAAAACAACTCGTGAATCAGGTAATTAAGGGATGATAGAAAAAAAAAATCTTTATTGGTTCTTTCTAATTTTTTTTTGAATCTCTAGCACAAACCTTATGGAAGGTAGAAAACAAGTAATGGTGTTTGTTAGCTACTGCATGAATGTAGGGTAGTTATATAAAGCCAATATATCACCCCCATATAGCTAGGTACAATGTACTGACGTGAGGGTGAATAAAAGCAATATTCTTATGACAACCTGAATAGACGCATTGTGAAGGCAGCTAGATTTATTACCAATATGTGGCAAGGTTAGAACATTTGTGAAAATATTACATACATATTTGCCATCCTCGTCTTCATCTAAATTTCCAGATTTTCCTTTTCCTTGTCCTCTTAAAAATAGCTGATATTGGTGGCGGTTCCTTCCCTTCTTTGCCTCCCTTCATATAAAATAATCAAACCATCAAAGGAGCATTATATAAAGAAAAGACTATAAATTAAAAATCTTACCATATCATCCCAAATTACTTGTCTGAATGGCATGCTACCAGTGCGATGAGGCATTGTTAAATGTCCTCTGTTTCCGGAATTTCTAGAACTAACTTTCTACAACCACAAAAGTATATGTTAGTAATTAAACCTCTATTAAGGAAAAGAGTTGTTAATCATTACAAAAATGACATACTAAAATGCTATAATAATTAATCCTGCGTGATGAACTACTAAACTATAATGACCAAGCAAAGCATGACCCATATAAAACAAGCAAAACAACCAGAAAGAAAACATAAGGACTGAAAATAATGATCCGTGGCTAATAGTTCCAATTGCAGTACTGACAACCTTCTTTTAAAGGCTAATGTTTCATACACCATTACATACTATAAAATGTGCACAAGTTACCTAAATAACCATTTGGCAACAGTGATCCATGCACCCAAACATGATTCCAAATGCTTGCAATTTGGATGTCCTATGAACTGTAATGGAGCATTAAGAAAGGAGCTAATATGTTTCCAGACCTACAAAGCTGCTATTGTGAAGTTCATGAAGCACTTATTGGGAAGTTAAGGGGGACCAAGTACTTCCACTGCATATTACTAAATCATGGCTAGTTTATTGAAGGGTTTATAATGCAACTTGCAAGTCTTAATATTTAATGTTTTGGTTTACTTATAGGAAGCAAGGGTGTTGATATCAATATTTCCTCTCAAATTCCTTCCAATTTCATTAAGCTGTTGTATTAAATAGACTTTTCAACCGAAGAGGACAAGGAAAACATGTGAATAAATTATGAGATAACATGACTCTAGATTCTGAGAGATGCGCAATATTTGAAGCAAGTAAAAAGTCCTCAATTGAGTTTTTGCAAAACATTAAGAAAATGACATACTTTGAAATTAGAACTTGTAAAATGCTCTTTCACCAACCACTCCCAATCCTCCTTTGTTAGGTCATTTGGCGTTTCTTTTAATGCATTTTCCGCACCACCTTTTTTTATTATTGAATTCTGCATCAAGATCCCTCTCCAATTTTGCCACAATCTTTTCAAATGGCAGAGGGTTATTGTACGGTCCAACTCAAAGCCATTTCCTATATGAACAAACAAATGTAATGTTTTCTTATAATAAGATAAGAACGTATCTAAGTTCATAAATGGAGAATATCAATGGTTTAAAATTATAAATAGAGCATGAATATTAAAAAGAATATAATAATTTACCTTTCCAATATGTTAGGACTATGGGCAGTGTGCAAGATTGTTGTCAAACACGCAGAAGAGGAGACAACACAAAGGATCACGACACAAACCCCAATTGTTGGTATACTACCTACGACAAAATCCAAATCCAAATCCAAGTGTTAGCAAATAATAACCTCGAATAACATGTCAGTTAGAGCCCTAGAAACCCCAAGAATATACTTATATAAACTTATACATAGTGATCCTAATCCACTAAAAACTTAGCTAACAATCCAATTAAAGGTAAATTACTAACCGATCCTTAAGTTAATTATTCTAACATCATAAAACCCTTCCCCAACCATTAAAAATCACGCTCTATGTTCTTCTTCTCCTTAACCATGAATCTTAACAACTCTCTTTACAAGAGAAGCACTTTAATATATATAAAAAATCCAAAAAAAACATGCATCATTCTAATTCATCATTCACCAAAATTACCGCTGCATAGCTCACTCAATTCCACTGCATACAACCACTCTCCAAACAGAATCAGAGACTACACCAAACATCATATATCGCATTCACAAAGAGAAACACATATACTACCAATACTGCACAACAAGCAAATCACAATTCAGAAATCTTTTTATCATATATCGTATTCACAAGGAGAAACACATATACTGGACAACAAGCAAGTCACAATTCAGAAATCTTTTTATCGTTTTGTTTGATTCGGGTTTCAAATTTGCAATTTTGGGATAATATTATAATTAGATATTATCATAGACAAGCTGGAAGATGCGTAAAGTTTGCACAGAAGGCAAAGTTTGGGATAATATTATTAGATAATTACAGCCGTAATTAGATATTATCATAGTATAATATTATAAGTAGATATTCTAATAAAATCAAACCAACGAACAGAATACCAGCCAAATTCGACAATTATGGTTTAAGATTATGAAATATTTAAATCAAAATTATGCCTTGAAACTGGAAGAATAATACCTAATTCCCCTGAAGCTATGAAAATTAGGCGAACAAAAGCATCTCCCAATGGAGGAATTCGCCCAGAAATTCGATAATTCGCCCTGGAATTCGCCCAGAAATTCGCAAATTAGGGCGCCAATGGAGGAATTCGCCCAGAAATTCGAGAATTCGCCCCTGAAACTATGAAAATCAGGCGACCAAAAACATGAGACCGTCAAATTTAGGCGAACAAAAACAAAAAGGAACATCTGATTTTAGATTTATAGCATGAAAGATGGAGAAAATTACCCAGAAATTCGACAATTCGGATGAACAGAGGATAGGAGTTGCGCAGTAAAGAACCGCAATGGAACAGCGAGTAATACGTACAGTAGCGTAGGTTGTTTTTGTTTTTTGAAGTGAAGGTTTTTTTAATTTTTGGGGATTAACAATTAATGATATTTTTCTTAAATTTAATAGTCTTTTGCAACAGTTGGTCCCGTTGTAATTAGTAATTATATGGACGCTAAAGAATTAAGAAACCGGGAAAGCTCCCGCTCAAGTTTTTTCGCACAATTTTCACACTTTTTACGACCAGGTTTTGATGTTTACAACCAAATTTAAGACCCGTCGCAAAATAACCTTAATATCTACGACGGGTTGCAAATCTCGTCGTAATTGGTTACTTTTTACGACCAGATTTCCGTACGGTCGTTAAGGTTGGTTGCAATAGCCATTTATTCTTGTAGTATAGCTCGCCAATAGCACCATAATAGTATGACTAATGGCAAACTAGTTAGTGGGAGTTTCCATAGGAAAGTCAATGGTTAAAATTTTGTTTCTTACCTTTGCCGATGACACTATGATATTTGCTAAAGCAAATGTGGATAGTTGTAAGGCTATTCGATCGATTCTAGATAAATATTGTATTTTGTCTGGCCAGCTGGTCAATTACAATAAAGGCTTTCAAACGCACGGACAACGTCTCTGCAGCTGAAATAGAGAATTTCCAAGGAATCCTTGGTATGTCTTATTCCTCGTCTTTGGAAAGTTATTTGGGTTGTCCTATTATTGACCGTCGTGTTACCAAGGAGACTTTCATGCCTATAGTTAATAAAGTTCAAGCTCAATCACCGGAATGGAAAGCTAACTCTATCTCTCTCTCAAGCAGGGAGAGCCATTTTACTTCAAGCTAACATTGCCTCTAAAGCCAACTATTAAATGCAAAGCTTCCTTCTTCCAAAAAATATTATTTCTAAACTTGATAGTAACTATCGTAATTTTTATTTTCGAATAGGGATCCTTTTTTTTTTTTAGGGGAACAATGAATTCATTAATCCATGGACAAAGTGTCCATTAGAACATACAGAGCTACATCACTTGGGCAATGAAATTCCCATCTTTGTTCCACATCGAACGGAACTATTCTAGCAAGATTATGGGCAATAGTATTCCCATCTCTCTCAACATGAGAAAAACTAAAAGACATAAAACCACTACAGATATCAAAAACATCCCCTAGGATCGCATCAAGATCCGAAAAAAACACCGCAGCTCTCGATAATCGAGTAATAACAACCTGAGAATTAGACTCAAATATCACCTCTTGCATTCCATAGCTCCTGGCTAAACGGGCTGCCATGTGGACCTTAGGGGGCCAGAACGCCCTTACTCTTTTCACCGCCGAGAAGATGACCTTGCCTTCCGAATCACGCGCCACTACACCGAGCCCAATCCACCCATCTTCATTTAAGCACTCATCGGCGTTTAGTTTCACTACACCTCGAGGAAGCGCAAGCCATCGAGACGAACTACCTCGCCTTTGCATCGCCGGCCCTCCATATACTCGCCTCGTGTAATCAGTGAACTCATCCACCTGCCTTCGAACTCTTTGACAGACCACTTCGAAGGGAGTGCTCAAATTCTCAAACAACAGCTTGTTTCCAAGGCTCCCTATTTGATTGGTTGGGATAGAATTTGTACATCAAAATCTTCTGGCGGGCTGGCTTTAGAAAGGCATGTGTTAATAACTTTGCTAATCAAATGAAACTTTTGTGGAACTTATCCGAAATGATAACAACCTTTAGGTTACGTTGGCAAATAAAAGAGTATTGCAAGAAAAGGGATTTCTTGACTTATAAAGTGTCACAAAAATCCTCTTGGCAATGGAAAAAGCTTATGGCTTTAAGATTAATGTGTAAATCTGGTCTCCGGTGGCAAGTTGGAAATGGTAAAAGAATTAATTTCTAGCATGATAACTGGGTCTTGCCTCATCCTTTAAGTAAAATTATTCAAAACCCGACAATAGATAGTTCTTCTCTTGTTTCTGAGTTTATCTTGGAATCTAAGTTTTGAGATATGCCATTATTAAGATCCCTGCTTCCTGATGATATCTGCTCCCAGATAGCTACGATTTTTCTTTCGCT